>NC_092712.1:317369287-317728067 GCF_047496885.1 Scyliorhinus torazame
GTGAGCCAATTACAATGTGTATATCAGCTGTATTAATGTGTGGGGCGAGGAAGAACAATGCACTCTCATTCCTTCATCTTTCTCTTTGATTTAATTATTTATTTTTCTTACGGTGACAGTGCCACACTGGAGTGTGACACTGCTGGCCTTGTTCCATTTGATTGGGACGGGAAAACCATCAAGAATCAACGGGAGACGGGGTGCGCAATCTGCAAACACGGAAACGGAGAGTTTGTTCTGTACAAAGAAAGGAAACAAATAGCTGGCCACAGACGGGATTGATAACAGAACGATCCCACAGCGAATAAGTGTGGTGAAGTCCAGCAAGGAGCATCAGGTTTAGCCGGGCATTGAATTAATTTTGAATGGCTCAAGAAACTAAGGGGCGGGGTAAAAATTATGTATTTTCTCGAGTAAAGGATTTAGAGGAGTGTGGATCCTTAAATCGGACAAAGTACAGAGTTATTGAATTTATTCTGCACTAGCTCAGAGCTTTTACATTGAGGGGTAAACTGTAGTAAATCTAAATGTATGACAATATCGTTGGTGCAAAATCAACCAACCCAAAAATATCAATAATTACCAGATTGAAAGAGACAAACTTTCTCATTGAAATGAAGTGAGAGCGCTTAGATTCTTTCAGCCGATTACTTCTGATTGTTGTGTTATGTGCCTGAATTCCATTGCCCCATAAAGGTGCTCGGTAGAGCGCAAATTAATATGGAACAGCACAGAGTGCCGCGGTATAATGTATAGAGTCACATGGTACGTTACGCAGAAAGACAACTCTAAAAGCAACCTGCCGGCACGGAAGCAGTACCATGCAAGACAGTAACCTGGGATCTGTATATAGTTTAAAGCTACCAATAAAAGTTTCAAGTTTGAACACACAAGCCTCAAGATCGCATCTTTGAAACATCTAATGAACCCATATTACAACATTGGCAGCGGTGGTAGTTAAGTGCTATTAGCATATTAGAAAATGGTTGGCAGCAGTGGGAGCTCTTCAAAGATATCACATCAGAGATAGTGTTAGGAAAACAAAGGTGACTTTGAGGGATTTATATTTTTATTGTTAAACATTAGAAATAAGGTACAGTTTTAAGTATGTTTAATTTAATGGGGCGATTCTCCGATATGGAGGCCAAGTGTTCGTGCCGGCGTGAACGCTGTCGCGTTTCATGATGGCGCGAACAGGGCCCGGGCATGACCTATTCTGGCCCCCACAGGGGGCCAGCATGGCGCTGGAGTGGTTCACGCCGCTCCAGCGTCCTTACGCGGTGCCAAATGGGCGCCGTGCCAACCCGCGCATGCGCAGTTGGGGCAGCCCAATCCTGCGCATGCGCGGGGAACGCCTTACGTACACCGGCCCCTCACCAACATGGGGCCGGTGTTCTGGGGCCTTGCGCGGAAGGAGGTAGGCCCGGGGGTGGGGGGGGGGGGGAGGCCGGTCCGCCGATCGGTGGGCCCCGATCGCGAGCCATACCCCATCGGAGGCTACCCCGATGAAGGAGTCCCCCTCTCTCCCCCACAGGCCACCCCCCCCCCAGCATTCCTGCAGAGTTCCCACCGGCAGCGACCAGGGGTGGACGGCACCGGCGGGAACCTGTCGTATCGTAGCGGCCGCTCGTCCCATCCGACTGGAGAATCGCCGCTCGCCGGTTTTCCGAGCGGCCCGGTGCGAATCGCGCGCCGCTGGTTTCCGGGGGGGTGGGAGAATCGCGTGCGGGGGTTAGGGCGGCGTGCCGGGATTCGCGCGGCGCCCCGGCAATTCTCCCACCCAGCATGGGGGGGCAGAATAGCGCCCAATGTTTCTGTGCCTGGAAGGGCAAAACCTACAGTTAGATTCACAGCATTTCTAACCATACCATGAAGTAATGGTTAGGACAATAAGTGCTGTGATCTGAAAAGCAGATAGCTAAGGAAACTAGAGAAATGAAGAGAAGTTTCCAAGAAGTCTGAGGTAAAGTGCATGAGAACAGAGCATTGCTCATCAAAGACAGTCTGAGCTGAGAAGACGGCTGAAGCACCAGAAAGATATCTGAAAGTGATTTTCAAGTTTGTGAGATTTTATTACAGCCTGCGGAATGCACATTGCAATGACGACGCAAATCGGCAGCTGGATCTTGGAGTTTGTATCAAAGCAGCTTAGACAAAAGAAATCCTCAAGGGGTTGGTGTAAAATCTTGGACTGGATTCACTGTTAAAAGTGGAACAGAAGCTTTGTTTAAAAGTGTCATTTGGAAAACCTGGGGCGGGATTCTCCGTAATCGGCGCGATATCCGCCAACCGGCAATAAAAACGGCGCGAATCAGCCCGGCATCGCACCGCCCCAAGGGTGCGGAATTCTCCACATATTGAGGGGCCGAGCCCTTACCTTGAGGGGCTAGGCCTGCGCCGGACTGATTTCCGCCCCGCCAGCTGGCGGGAAAGGCCTTTGGTGCCCCGCCAGCCAGCGCGGAAATGGCTTTGCCGGGCAGCGCATGCGCAGGAGTGTCAGCGGCCGCTCACGGCATCCCCGCGCATGCGCAGTGGAGGGGGTCTCTTCCGCCTCCGCCATAGTGGAGACCATGGCGAAGGCGGAAGGAAAAGAGTGCCCCCACGGCACAGGCCCGCCCGCGGATCGGTGGGCCCCGATCACGGGCCAGGCCACCGTGGGGGCACCCCCCAGGGCCAGATCGCCCCGCGCCCCCCCAGGACCCCGGAGCCCGCCCGCGCCGCCGTGTCCCGCCGTCCCAAAGGTGGTTCAATCCACGCCGGCTGGCGTGGGTTGTCAGCGGCGGGACTTCAGCCGATCGGGGACTGGAGAATCGCCGGGGGATTCCTGCCGACCGGCGCGCGCGATTCCCGCCCCCACCGAATCACTGGTGGCGGAGAATTTGCGACACGGCGGAGGTGGGATTCACGCCGGCCCCCGGCGATTCTCCGACCCGGTGGGGGGTCGGAGAATCGCGCTCCTGATTTCAGAATGCAAACTGCTGAGGGAAAGCATTGTTATGAGAGATTTCAAAGCGTGTTTTTAGTAGTGGGGCTTGGAAACTCTCATGTGACAGTCATCCGGGGGTTTCTGAGGAGACATCCACAAAAATTCAATTGGACTTCAGAGTGGAGAGTGTAACTGCCCACAGTCATCTTGTCTGCTTAAAATGGACTTTGTGTTAAAGAAACTATTGTAGATTAAGATGTACGTTGTGGGCGTCAGGTTTCGAATCCCGACCCTGGGTCACTGTCCGAGTGGAGTTTGCACATTCTCGCCATGTCTCCATGGCTCTCACCCCCACAACCCAAATATGTGCAGGGTAGGTGGATTGGCCACGCTAAATTGCCCCGTATTGGAAAAATCAAAAAAAGGTACTTTGTGATCCATGTTACTCCTCAAACCTGTGTGTAATGGTTAAACTAAGGGCTGAGTAAAGGCATATTGTATCATAATCCAATCTTTCCATATTGAATCAAATTTTCTTCTTGTTGTTAAAACTAATTCGCAGGCCCATGACTCTGTTCCTCCATGATATACAAATAAAAATAAAAACTGTTCCATTCTGGGATCTTCCTGTCCAGTTACAACATCAAGTGGGATCGTAACAATTGTATCATAATGCAGTGATTCGCTGTGAAAGTTTGCAGGTAAATGCTTGAACCCAGGACAGAATCCCAAAGTGTGAAAAGCTGAGGCTGGACTAGAGAGATTTGCACTTGAGAAGAAAGATTGCAAGAACCCTGAGTGACACGAGTGTGATAACTACAAAGGACAAAGAACAAAGGAATGTTCAGCTTTGACAACTTGACTACTTAGACAACAAGACGGGTAAGCAATATTACAAAAAACTGCAAACCCTGAGTGATGCAATGCAATGAATCCTGGACAGCTCATAAGACCATGGGTATTAATTACATAAAGAAGCAAAACAAAACTTTTCACTGTACTTCGGTACACGTGGTAATCAATCAAATCAAATCAACCAATCAAATCAAGCTGTACTTACATTATAGAACAAGTTGCAGTCCCATGACTCAGCATTTCCAGAGAGAAGCTGGGAGACAGCTGTGGAAAAAACCTCTCAGAATTGTTTGGCAGAGTCAAATGTTAAAGAAGAACCTGCAGAGTTTGAAACAAAGAGACCTACAGAGATTAAGAAAGAATTGCTGTCCCTTTAAGTCAAACAAAATCATTGTGACGCGCGGCGTGCGCCGTTTCAATGGCATTGGCATGTCATCGACCGGCCCACCCGCGATGCTTTACCCCCAATGGGCCGAGTTCCTGACGGCGCAGACCACGTATGGGCACAACCGTGCAGGAATCCAGCACACCGGCTGCTGATTGTGGCAAGCGCCGCAACACTCGGCCGATATCCGTGCCGCTGGCTCGGGACCTTCTGTTAGAGCTGGGGGGACTGGTGGGGGGTGGCCAGGGGGTGGTGTGTGGGGTCGCGGTTTGCAGATTGGGGGTCACGTATGGCCGATGCCATGTTGTACGGCGCGACCGGTGCAGGTCATCAGCCGTGGCATGCGCGTCCCGGGAGCCATTGTGAGTGGGCGGTCCAATATTGAGGTCCGGTGGCAAGCCACTCTCTTTCAAAAATACAAATCGTGCCACACACGCTAACGAGTAGTGGCCTCCTACCCACCAGGGTTAACGGGATACCCCCCCCTCCCCCCCACAGCATGCATGCATGAGGGTGACCCAACCTCCACTGACTGCCCCAGCCCCCCCATCAGAGCCCCCATTAAACTTCCCCATCAGGCACCCCCAACCGCAACCCCTTCAAAGACCCCCACCAGAGACCCACCCATGCAAACTTCCATCAGCCACCCTCGCCTGAAAGCTGAAAGGCAGCCCAGGCAGTTGAGTGCAAAATCATTGCAGTTTCACTTACCCTTCCCTAACATCTACTTCCTCAGTCAAACATGTTTAATGTAGCAGCTTTTACGAGTGTCAGAGGCTTCCTTGTAAGTCCAGTACACTTCAAAGGACTTCATATCCATCGACAGCCTTTGAAATGCAAATCTCCCATTACTTAACTGCACCCGT
Organism: Scyliorhinus torazame; assembly: GCF_047496885.1. Taxonomy (NCBI): domain Eukaryota; kingdom Metazoa; phylum Chordata; class Chondrichthyes; order Carcharhiniformes; family Scyliorhinidae; genus Scyliorhinus; species Scyliorhinus torazame. Next base: position 317,374,320 of record NC_092712.1, read on the forward strand.
CAATACATTGCATTCGCCAGTGATTGGCAGTTTTATTACTCCAGAGACAGGTCCTTGTTGGATTGACAGTTCTACACCACATCAAAAGCAGCTAAGTTCTTTCTGCTGTGAAAAAACAGAAGCAAATGCACTTAGCTGCCTTTGATGTGGTGAGGACCTGTCAATCCTAGCAGGGGTGCTTATAATCAATGTGGTTCGCATCAAAGCAGAGTACATGAGATGCCTTCAAATGTGGAAAGGAAAGGAAGATCAGTATGTGCTCCGACCCTGTCGACCCACTGCGAGGTCCACTGCGTCAGTGCCACGTTTGGGCAAACCTGCACCAAAGCCCAGCAGGAGGATTTACTGCTGTGGGGGTTGGTGCATATTGGGTGGGTGGTGAATTGGGTTCCAGCCTGTCAATCAAATGGAAATGGATGCAAATTGCTGATTTGCCTTTGGGGGGGGGGGGGGGGGTAGCGTGCAGAGGCCATCGCCAGCATATCGGAACATCCTTGCCTGGGGGGGGCGGGGGGGGGGGGTGGGTAGCGTGCAGAGGCCATCGCCAGCATATCGGAACATCGCCAAACCCATTTTTCCCTCAACACTCCAGCCTCTGCTCAATTGAGAATCCTGATACTGGCTTCGGGGCAATGGAGAATCCATCCCATGATGTCTGCAACGCTTGGAAGGGCAAGACATGCATAGATTTTTTTTTCTTTTTGGAGTTAGAACTAAATTACTTGCGACACTAAAAAAGATTATTATGATTATCATGAGATCTGATGAAGCAAATGGATTTTACAGAGTTTACCGAATGCTTTTAGTGTCGCAAGTATTTTAGTTCTAATTTAGTTCACAGTAACTTCATTGTCGTGTTCATGTAAGCCTACTTGCGACACTAAAAAAGATTATTATGATTATCATGAGATCTGATGAAGCAAATGGATTTTACAGAGTTTACCGAATGCTTTTAGTGTCGCAAGTAGGCTTACATGAACACGACAATGAAGTTACTGTGAAAAGCCCTAAGTCGCCACACTCTGGTGCCTGTTTGGGTACACAGAGGGAGAATTCAGAATGTCCAATTCAGCTAACAGCATCTCTTTCGGGACTTGTGGGAGGAAACTGGAGCACCCGGAGGAAATCCATGCAGACACGGGGAGAACGTGCAGACTCCGCACAGACAGTGACCCAAGCGGGAATTGAACCTGGGACCTTGGTGTCGTGAAGCAACAGTGCTAACTGATGTGTTGGGTGTTCTGGATCACATACAGGTCACCAACACTTGAAGTAGCGCAACACTATTTGATTAAAAGGCTAACTATTTAAACATACTTGAACTGTGGGTAAATACGATACTAGCTTTAACTAAAGACCTTTGCCTTGTCCTAACCAGTTGATGCACTCAGCATAATTTTTCATTCACATGGTGAATGTCAGTGTTGCAGGCTGTGAGCTCTGTGCTCCTAGCTAGCTGCTACTCGAATGAGCGGGAACTCTGATGTCCCCTGTCTTTATAGTGCGTGTGCTCTCATTGGTGATTGGCTGCGTTGTTGTGTATGTTGATTGGTCCCACTGTGTGTCCATCAGTGTGTGTCTGCACCATGATATACTGGTGTATATTATCACACAAACCACAGCGCTACCGTGCCACCCATCTCTAATAACAAATTGTAAATGAAGAGTGATTATGTTGAGGGTCGGTTTGAGGACTGCCCTGGGCAGACAATGGGTCATGGAGGTGGGCGGAGATTAGAAAGGTCCTCTGGTTTCAATCCATCAAGGTGTTTGCTGAGAGAGTTGTTAATTACAGCTTGAACCAGATGCTCACTAAACAAAGTTAATTCCCAAAATAAACGACAGTCGGACAGACCTGTGAGCACAGCGAACAAGGGACACCACTGACCGTGTGGAATGCAGGTGAGGGATAATCTTGGAGCTTGAAGATTGCCTCGTTGGAAGCTCGCGGAAGAATCTATATTGGCCCTCACAGCGTGGAAAATGAAACAAGCCTCTAAATTAGCTTGAAAATATTGAAAAGTTACCCCGGTAATAGGGCCTGAGGCATCCACAGTCAGCAGATGGTAAATGGAATCTGGCAAACAGCTGGAGCTGAGGAAGATTCTCCAGGGGACCGGGTGGTCCAAGCAGAAATAAGTAACTTTAAAACTGATGTGTCTCAGAAAACAAATCTCGGGGGAGGTAAGAAGTGAACCTGAATGCATAAGATGCAGTTACAATGTTAATATTAATTGGCGAGAATGTCAATTTAATCATTATTTTCTTTGTTTAATTATTTTATGTACAGTAAAGATTGTTTTGTTAAAAAGAGTGAAATCTTGTGTTGGGATTCCAGTGCCTCGAATGAGGTATTGGGATCTCTTTAATAGTCCCGAACCAGATCGTAACAAAATGGAACCCTTGGCTTTATTCATCGAAGCGTGTAGCACAGAAGCAAGGTTATCCTAAACTCCCGAAAGCACGGATTAGGATTCAGCTCCAATCACACTTCAGGAAAGATGTCAAAGCCTCAGAGACGATGCAGTCGAGATTTGTTGGAACGTGGCGGGGATGAGAGAGTTCGGTTGTGTGGGCCGTCTGCGGTTGCTCCCTTTTGAGCAGAGAAGATGAAGAGGGAATTCGATAGAGTTGTTCAAACTCGAGAAATGTTTCGGTCGAGTAAATAAGGAGGGGCTGCTTCCAATGGCGAGAGTGTTGGTAACCAGAGCACGCAGGCCTCAGGTGATTGGCTCAGAGCCGGAGACGACAGGAGAAAACACTTTGTTACAAAGTAAGTTGTGATCTGGAATGTTTGAAAGCGAATTCAACAGTCACACTCAAAAGGAATTGGATAAACACTCGAAGGAAAATAGTTTACTGGGGCGATGGGGAAAGAGGATAGGAGTGGGACCAAAGTTCACCCTCAGTTTCCTTTATTGTTCATGTCCTGTTTTTTTTTATTCATGTGAAATACTTTTAAATCGAGGGCAACTTGTGATGCGTTTCATATTGCTGTGCTGCTGTGCAGGCTTTCCAAGAACATTGAGTGGAATTAATTGGACAGCTCTACTAGGCAGCCAGAACAGGCTGAATGGGCCAAATAGCCCCCTTCTGTGAAAGACATGGCCACTGAATGTCTCAAAGTGCTTTCCAGCCAATGAAGTACTTTTTGAAGTGTTGTGCTGCAGGAAATACAACTTCTAATTTACACTCAACAAACCCCCACGGATGGCAGTGTGAACACGAGCAGATCATCTGATTTTGTAACGTCGATTGAGGGGTAAATAATAAACCAAGAAAGTCTCTCCAGCCTCCCCCGCTCCCCGCCCCCAGAATATTGTCCTGGGGTCTTTTAAGTGTACAGATAAGGCCCTAACTTACCGTCTCGTCTGAAAGACAGCACCTCATGCCCCGAGTGCTGCACAGGAAAGTTTTTGCGCTCAAGCGCTGGAGTTGGTTCGAACCCCGAGCCTCGCGATTCAGCAGCATTTACCGACTGAGCTACAGCGGATACCGACATGTGCTGGACCGTTCGATGATTTTATCATCGCAGACTCTAACAAGCAGCATGAAAAGAAACATTTGGAATTAGCTGCTGTACTGTTACATAAAGAGGAAAGTACTAATTTTGCAAAATATGCCTCATAATCTTCAAAGCTGAAAGTTACTGACATGCCAAATTAAGTTAAGCCCATCCATGGAGTTAAGATTGTAATTCTCCAACTGTACTGCTTGTCATGTTGCATTGACTATCAAATTTACCTGGTCCACAAAAACATATGAAGTCATTGGTTGTTTAACATCAACATCTTCCCTGACCTCATTAACACTACACCCCTGGATGCTTCACCCGATGCCGGTGTTTATGTAGTTACTTTGTGTAACTTGTGTTGCCCTATTATGTATCTTCTTTTCTTTTCATGTACTTAATGATCTGTTGAGCTGCTCGCAGAAAAATAAGTTTCACTGTACCTCGGTACACGTGACAATAAACAAAATCCAATCCAATCACTTCTTAATATTTCTGAGTTCAGTTCAGGCTTGAGAGGCGCATCATTCGATGGTGAATTGTTTTCCCGCTGATGGCCGAAAGGATATATTTAAGTCGGTTCATGGAGAAAGACCCTGAGCCAAATAGACATCCGATTAAAAGTGATAAAATTTCCCTGTGTCATAGTCATGAACCAAAAGAATCATTTGATGGCCCCCCTTCAGGATCTCACTGGGCAAAGAGATAGAATCATCTTGATTGCAAACCTTCTGGAAGCTATCATTCTGCCAAGTAAGGTGTTTGTCGGATCGGAATATTTTTATTAAATACAAAATCCCAAAAACTGTATGGACATAAAGCCTAGATAGGGGGCAGCATGGTGGCGCATTGGTTAGCACTGCTGCCTAGGGCGCTGAGGACCCCGGTTCGATCCCGGCCCCAGGTCACTGTCCGTGTGGAGTTTGCACATTCTCCCCGTGTCTGTGTGGGTTTCACCCCCACAATCCAAAGTTGTGCAGGTTAGGTGAATTGGCCACGCTAAATTGCCCTTTAATTGGAAAAAAAAATAATTGGGTACTGAAATTTAAAAAAAAAATAAAGGCCTAGATAGAATGGACGTGGAGAGGATGTTTCCACTTGTGGGAGAAACTAGAACCAGAGGACACCATCTCAGACTAAAGGGACAATCCTTTAAAACAGAGGTGAGGAGGAATTTCTTCAGCCAGAGGGTGGTGAATCTGTGGAACTCTTTGCCGCAGAAGGCTGTGGAGGCCAAATCATGGACTGTATTTAAGACAGAGATAGACAGGTTCTTGATTAATAAGGGGATCAGGGGTTATGGGGAGAAGGCAGGAGAATGGCCTAATTCTGCTCCTATGTCTTTGATGCAGCGTCAATTACCACAAAGACGAGAATGGTGGAACAATCGAGGCTTTATTGAACAAGGTGTTGTGCCTCCTGTAGCTGGAACCAGAATGGCTGCAGCACAGGAGAGCACACACTTTTATAGGCCGCCTGCTGGGCGGAGCCAGCAGGCAGGGATTTACCATCGTACCTCTAATATACGGGCAGTGCCATAATACATATAATATACTACTAGTGGTGACGACCACAGTCTTCTGGTCTTGTAAACGATTCAAGCAATACTTAAAAAAATTAATTTTGGGGGGATATGGGTTTCGCTGGCTAGACCAGCATTTGTTGCCCATCCCTAATTTCGCTTGAGAAGGTGGTGGTGAGCTGCCCTCTTGAACCGCTGCAGTCCATGTGGGGTAGGTACACTCACAGCGTTGTCAGGAAGCGAGTTCAAGGATTTTGACCCTGCAACAGTGAGGGAGCGGCGATATATTTCCAAATCAGGATGGTAAGTGACTTGGAGCGGAATATCCAGGTGGTGGTGTTCGCATGTATCTGCTGCCCTTGTCCTTCTAGATGGTAGTAGTCATGGGTTTAGAAGGTGATGACTGAGTAGCCTTGGTGAGTTCCTACAGTGCAACAGGCCAAACCAGAGCACACTGTGCTGTCAGGGTTTAATTTTCAAAGCATGTCAACACTGAAACCAAGTCGATACTATGTAAAGACACTGAGATATTGTGTCCTCTCAAAGACGCAAAGCAGAGGTCATTAAAGAAATTAGTTAATTGATTAATTTTATCCAATTAAAGAAACTGGGAGACCATCAGAGCTGATGGCCCCAGATAGAAGCTGTGATACAAACAAACACGGCCCAGGAGAAATGGACTTTGTCACATACACATCAACCCGAGTCCTCACATCTGAACGGGGTCCATTGCATCAGTTATGGAAGCAACATCGCAACAAATGGGTTTGCCTGGACCAAAACAGGAACCAGGCTGAAAGAGATTAGAAAAGGTGCACAGCACTGACCATCCAAACAGAATTTCTCCAGCAATTATGCTACGATCTTCTCGATAAAGTTCTGTAATAAACAGGCCATAAAAAAGGTCTGACACTGCAGTCAGCAAGGAGAATCAGGAAAGGTCAACCTGAGCACCGGACCGACAGCAAGCACCGGAACGTCCAGCCGTGTGGGGAGTATCAGCCAGGTCTGCGGGATATTGGGGCTGAGATTTAAAGATAGTTTAAGGGTAGCAACTAATTCCTGAAGGATTCTCTTTATGCACCATTATCAGCGCCCCTCTTAGCCTGAATCACCCGCTATTTACATTTCTTTTGTCTTCTGTCCTCGACATCTTTCTCAATTTCCACCTATCGCTGGTCCCCTATCCCGCCCCGCTGCTCCACCCTCCCTCCCCCAACAGTATAAATCTGACCCCATTTCCAGTTCTCACTAGCTTTTTGAAAATAAATTTAGAGTACCCAATTATTTTTTTCCAATTAAGGGGCAATTTAGTGTGGCCAATCCACCTAGCCTGCACATCTTTTAGGTTGTGGGGGCAAAACCCACGTAAACCACGGGGAGAAAGCGCAAACTGCATACAGACAGTGACACAGAGCCGGGATTGAACCCGGGTCCTCAGCGCCGGAGGCAGCAGTGCTCACCACTGCACCAGCTTAGTGCTCTCTAGCTTTGACAAAGAGCCATCCAGACTCGAAACGTTATAATCATAGAATTTACAGTGCAGAAGGAGGCCATTCGGCCCATTGGGTCTGCACCGGCCCTTGGAAAGAGCACCCTACTCAAGCCCACAACTCCATCCTATCCCCGTAACCCAGTAACCCCAGCTAACCTTTTGGAAGCTAAGGGGCAATTTAGCATGGCCAATCCACCTAACCTGCACATCTTTGGATTGTGCGAGGAAACTGGAGGGCCCGGAGGAAACCCACCTCTACACGGACAGTTACCCGAAGCCGGAATTGAATCAGGTGCCCTGGAGCTGTGAGACAGCAGTGCTAACCACTGTGCCACCGTGCCGCCCTTCTCTCTCCACAGATGCTGTCAGATCTGCTGCGATTGTCCAGTATTTGCTGTTTTTGTTTCAGATTCCAGCATCCACAGTGAGGGAGTTTAAGTTGAACCTCTTAAGGTTTGGGCAGTATTGTGGGATATTTTCTGTGGAAGCTTTTATTCGTAAGTCATGGCACCATTACACGAGTTCTTGTATTAGGACATTTTTTTTTTCAACAAGCAAGTTTGTGCTTAATGCCTAAAAACCTGTGTCCATACAAGTTTGTCCTTAAAGGCAAGAACTCACATTGAGGGTACACGGGAACATGCACCTCACACATTCTCCTTCCAATTGTGACTGCTACTCCTTGTGTTATGGCTGCTAACTTCCCAGTCTATCCTTTCCCCCTTCTCTCCCCTCTTTGGCTCCCGAATGTGTAATTCGTACTTAGATGCAGTTTGTTCACATAGGAACAGGAGTGGCTCCTTGAGCCTGTTTTACATTAGGTGAGATCATTGCTGATCTTACACCTACCTCTGGATATAGCTTAATTAACTTTGCCAGCAAATGATCCCACAAAGGGTTAACAGACCTCGGGTGAGTTGGTCAATTGTTCAGGTTTGGAGGGTGGGATTTTGTACAACAGCCTGATCTTATCCTCACTCAGCACTTCCTTATCTCCGCAGGAACCTTCGTTAATCTTTCAGTCACATCCCACTGAGGTAAATTATTGTACCTCAATACTGGACAGAAAGTAAACGGATCAGCCATGTTCTAATCAAGCAGTGGAACAGACTCAAGAGATTGAATCGTCCATTCCCGTTCTTCTCGGACGAGATTTTCCCATCTAGCCCGCCACAGGTCAAGAAGGTCCCGCCTGAAGTCAACAGAACGTTAGCGAGTCCGTCAAACTTTGCATCCCGCCTGTGATGATCCCGGCGGGACCAGTAAATCCCGTCCTCTTTTCCTAATTTGACAAGGAACAAGCCACAGATTTCTTGCCCTCAATATCTCAGTGCAACTTTACCTGAGGTATTTACTCTTTACACATTTGGAAAGGCTGTTGGCATTCTTAATGTGACTCAGCTCCACTGTAAGCAGCTGAGACCTCAAATATTTTGAAATAAACTATGACTGACAGTGTAGCATTGCTGATAGAGACACAAGGTATGTCAAAGTAACTCTGGGAGACCGCAATATTCCCTGGTGATTGATCGCAAAAACTCACCAGTGACAAAATGATGAATGGTTCATGTCTTGTTCAGGTCATCATGAAATAGTTTCCATATTGCGCTGTTGAAACTTTCCGAAAATAGAGCTAATTTTTAAAAGTGCGTGCTCCCGGCAAGCTGCTCCTCCTGCTGTATGTGTCCACAGTAATCTCACAGACACAGTCCTCGGGTTACCAGCCGTTTCGATGCACTCAGAAAATCATCTCCTCCCTCCTCACGCTGATTCTCCGCAACGCCACATTTCTGCCCCGACTGCCGGCGGGATTCTCCGTTACTCCGGCCGGTCAATGGGGTTTCCCATTGTGGGCCAGACCCCCGCCGTCAGAAACCCCCGGGCGCCGGCAAAACGGAGCAACCCGCCGGCGGAGAATCCCGCCCACTGTGGCTGCAAGAGCAGTCCAGAGGCTGAGAATTCTGTGGTGAATAACCCAACCTCCTGACTCCCCAAAAGCCTCCCCAAAATTTACAAGGAGTGTGCTAGAATGCTCTCTACATGCCTGGAAGAACAGAGCTCCAAAAACACTTGTCATGGACAGGAAGGGGATGAATTTAAACAGTCCTGATTTCTCCTCCCACTACCCGTTCGTGAGCAGAAAAGCTATTTTTAGTTTCTGGTTTCCCCCTTTATAAATGATATTTTCCCCTGCCCTTCGGTTTAGCGTGATCCAATCCTCTTTCATAACCCCACAGCAAACTCTCAAGATAAGATAAAATAAGAGGCTTGGTTTATTTTACACCTACACAATGGGGAGGGAAGGGTTTCACAATGTCCACCCCTTTTGCATTCTTACAATATCCAAGGGAGCTACGGTTTTAGTGAGTCCGAACTCCAGAATCAAAGGTCCAAATGCGTATTCCTTCAGAGGATCGCAGACTGTGTCTTTCCAGAAGGGAGGACTTGCACGATGGGCAGAGGCACATCAGGATGTGTGAGTCTTGAAGGCACAAATGGGCAGCACGGTGGCGCAGTGGTTAGCACTGCTGTCTCATGGCGCCAAGGTCCCCGGTTCGATCCCGGCTCTGGGTCACTGTCACGTGGGCAGCACGGTAGCACACGTGGCTAGCACAGTGGCCTCACAGCGCCAGGGTCCCAAGTTCGATTCCCCGCTGGGTCACTGTGCGGAGTCGGCACGTTCTCCCCGTGTCTGCCCCGGGATTCCTCCGGGTGCTCCGGTTTCCTCCCGCAGTCCAAAGACGTGCAGGTTAGGTGGGTTGGCCATGATAAATTGCCCTTAGTGTCCAAAAAGGTTAGGAGGGGTTATTGGCTTTTGGGGATAGGGTGGAAGTGAGGGCTTAATTGGGTCGGTGCAGACTCGATGGGCCGAATGGCCTCCTTCTGCATTGTATGTTCTATGTGCAGGGTAGGTGAATTGACCACGCCAAATTGTTCCTTAATTAGAAAAATGAATTGGGTACTTGTCTTGAAGGCACAAACACAGAGGTTTCAATGTTCCTCTGGTTCACAGTGTGGATGAGCGCCAGGAAATTTGAATCCCAATTTTAAATGGGCAGCAATCGCGAAACTCCTTTCCTGCATCATGTGTGAAATAAACCAGCCCTTTACTTTATCTGATCTGGAGTTGGGTATGGGCTCTCTCAGCTGCTGCATGTGAGATGCTAAATGGTGGACAATGACAGGCTGCTTGCCTGGAGTTCTGCTTCTCCTTTGGGATCGAACAGTGACTCCCTGAGTCCACACGGCAATATTACGGGTTCTAGCGCCTTGGGGGAAGTCATGTGGCGTAACTTCCCACTTCTTCTCCTGGTTGTTGGATAAAGGATGTATTTTTCCAGATCTGGAATCTTGAGGTGTTTAATCGGAGTTAGCGTTCCTTTTGTCCTTGGAGAAGTATCCAGTGTGAAAAATACATTTTTACATATGTAAAGAGGCTTTGTGCAACCCCTGGAAGGGACATTAGTGCCATTTTCTTTCAGAGATAACGAGTTTTTGATGTCTGCCTGAAGATTAGAAATTTCTCTGGTGTGCGTCATGTCTTGTCAGGGTAAATCTTTGGTCCCTTCCTTCCTGTCGTCTGGCCAGGATCAAGTAGTCCACATCAGTGCATTGTACCATCTACAGGAGGCACTGCAGCAACTCCCCAAGGCTCCATCAACAGCACCTTCCAAACCTTTCTAGTAGGACAAAGGCAGCAGATACATGGGAACACCACCACATGCAAGTTCGCCCCCAAATCACACACCACTCTGACTTGGAAATACATCGCCGTTCCTTCAATGTCGCTGGGTCAAAATCCTGGAACTCCCTCCCGAACAGCACAGTGAGTGTACCTACGCCACATAGATTGCAAAGGTTCAAGAAGATGGCTCACCAGCACTTTGTCAAGGAAAATTAGTGATACGTAATAAATGCTATGATGTGGAGATGCCGGCGTTGGACTGGGGTGGGCACAGTAAGAAGTCTTACAACACCAGGTTAAAGTCCAACAGGTTTGTTTCGAATCACTAGCTTTCGGAGCGCAGTTCATTCACCTGAGGAAGGAGCTGCACTCCGAAAGCTAGTGATTCGAAACATACCAGTTGGACTTTAACCTGGTGTTGTAAGACTTCTTACTGTAATAAATGCCGTTGCTAGCAACGCCCAAATTCCATGAATAAAAATAAGAAAAGGTCAAACAGAATTGCTAAAATCAAAGCAATGCCCAATACTGTCAAGCGATTGCTTCATGAATGGATCCCAAAGTAGTTGCATGTTGTGTGTGCACTATTGCTCTGTGACTGTGTTAAACTACAGCTCCACCAACATGTCTAAATATGGGGTGGACAGGGGCGGGGAGGGTCGGTGGGGAGGAGGCAGGGCAATATCTGTGCTAGGACCCTGCTAAACACGGCGAAAGGAAGGGAACAGGCCATGTTTTATATGCACCGCATAGCACGGACATCGAGCAAAATCATAAATCTGAACTTGCTCGAAGAAAATGAAAAGAGCCACTCTGGCCGAGATTTGGCATTCGAATTGAAAAGCTCGAGCTCAGATGGAGGCAATCATCTCCACTCTGAAGAGGTTCAGATTCATCAAGCTTTCAGGGGCTCAAATCAAACTGAGCCGAGTCGGAGATTGAAAGCTGTTTGTTCATTCTTCCATTCCCCTCTAAACCGTGACAAAGACTGGCGATCCGCGTCCATTTTAAACCTGCGCCGACCTTAACAAGCAAAAACACACAAAAAAAAAAGAGACTAAATCTGTTTGAAAGGATGCTTTGTGTCCCGCGAACAATATAAACTGACAAATAACCTGTGGATTCAATGAACCTCCATTTCCTTTCAATTTTGCTGATATTTCTCGCGGTTAATGGAAGAATAGGCCTCAGTAAATGCACTTTTAAACAGTTGTTAGTTCAAGCTGAAGTAAGAGAATGTTGCTATTGTGATAAACAACACACTGTCTTTTCAAAGAAACATCTATTAATAACATTCACAGAACATGCAGTAAGTCAGTAATGAAATCCTCCACTTGAACTGCATGCGCAGGTTTCAAACAAATGGGATTAAAAACCATCAAAGCTATACCACACTTTAAATGAGCAATATTTAACTGAAATCATGACTCGTAGGGATGATAAATTTTTTGAAAAAAGATTTGCATTTCTTCAGCGTGTTTCCTGACTTCAGGATGTTCCCAGCTGCTCGAAGGTGCACAAAGGACGCTGTGTATTCACTGTTGTAATCCAGGAAATGTAATAGCCAATTTGTGCACAGCAAACTCCCAGGAACAGAATTGTGAGAATGACCAGATAATTAATTAATCTTTATTTTTGTCACAAGTAGGCTCACATTAACACTGCAATGAAGTTACTGTGAAAATCCCCTCGTCGCCACATTCCGCCGCCTGTTCGGGCACACTGAGGGAGAATTCAGAATGTCCAATTCACCTAACAGCACGTCTTTCAGGACTTGTGGGAGGATACCAGAGGAAACCCACGCACACATGGGGAGAACGTGTAGACTCCGCACAGACAGTGACCCAAGCCGGGAATCGAACCTGGGACCCTGGCGCTGTGAGGCAACAGTGCTAACCACTGTGCTACCAGATATCCAATTCACGTGATGTTGCTTGGAGGGAAAAATATTACCCAGCATGCAATTCCTCAGCTTCCCTGCAAAACAGTGCCACTGGACGTTTCACTTCAACCTGAGGGGGCAGATACGACCTTTGGCGCCGTCTCCAACAGTGTAGCACTCCCTCAGCGCTGCACTCAGAGGGCGAAATTCTCCGGTATCGACGTGAGGTCCGCCGACTGGCGTCCAAAACGGCGCAAATCAGTCGGGCATCGCGCCGCCCCAAAGGTGCAGAATGCTCCGCATCTTTGGGGACCGAGCCCCAACCTTAAGGGGCTAGGCCCGCGCCGGACTAATTTCCGCCCCACCAGCTGGCGGAAAAGGCCTTTGGTGCCCCGCCAGCTGGCGCGGAAATGACATCTCCGGGTGGCGCATGCGCGGGAGCGTTAGCGGCCGCTGACGGCATTCCTGTGCATGCGCAGTGGAGGGAGTCTCTTCCGCCTCCGCCATGGTGGAGACCGTGGCGAAGGTGGAAGGGAAAGAGTGCCCCCACGGCACAGGCCCGCCCGCGGATCGGTGGGTCCCGACCGTGGGCCAGGCCACCGTGGGGGCACTCCCCAGGGCCAGATCGCCCAGTGCCCCTCCCAGGACCCCAGAGCCCGCCTGCGCCGCCTTGTCCCGCCAGTAAGGTAGGTGGTTTAATCTACGCCGGCGGGACAGGCATTTTAGCGGCAGGACTTCGGCCCATTCGCGCCGGAGAATCGCAGGGGGGGGGGCCCGCCAACCGGCGTGGCGCGATTCCCACCCCCGCCGAATCTTCGGTGCCGGAGAATTCGGCAACCGGCGGGGGCGGGATTCACGCCAGCCCCCGGCGATTCTCCGACCTGGTGGGGGGTCGGAGAAACTCGCCCAAAGTGTCAGCTTTGATTATTGTTGCTTCTTCATGCAGCATAAGCTGCTTCCTTGATGTACACTCTGACAAAGGAAGGTTCAGACTTGGAGATAGGTTTAACACATTTATTGAACAGTGAACAATTCTTCCACTTGAGTTCGACTCTCCTGCTGATCTTGCTATCGTGACTCAGTCTAACTAACCAGTCTGCTCTAATCCATGCGGTGGGTGTGATGCTTCCTGATCTGCCCCTGTCTCTCTGTGTGTCGCCTGTGAAAAGAGAAAGAGCATATGTGCCCTGTCCTTTTATATGGGTAGCCCCTTTGTAGTAGTGTCACCTCTGGGTGCGTCTTGACTGCCCATTGGTCGTGTCCTATCTTACGGACCTATTGGTTGAATGTCTGCATGTCATGATGTCTCTGGTGCTCCCTCTAGTGTTTACTCGGTCCTAGTGTATCTACATTAACCCCTTGTGTACCTGCAGTGATGCATATCACCACAATTATTGCACTCATATCTCTGCAGTAGGACTTACACTCGCAGTGTTCTAACTTAGAGTCAGGAGTGATGGTAAATGAGCCAGGCTTGGGGGCTGAATCATCTTACTTCAAAGTTTCTTTTTCATCCATGTGTAAAAGTTATGGCAAAGCAACATTGATCGCACAAATGTGAAAACATTGGGCAGAATTTTCCCATTTTGAGGCAAAAGACGGCTTCACAGGCGCCTGTCCCGCTACCCACAATATCCGGATCCCGCACCATACGCAGCGCTTGGGATCTCATTAATTATGCGCTGATGCGTTTCCCTTCGACTCTCCTGGCGGGCTCGCAGCTGATTCTCCTGCCCACCCTCAGCTGTTGGGTTTGAAGGTCCAAGTGCCATGTCAAGTGCGGTGAGTACAGGGATCGCTCCTGTGGTGACACGGAGCTTGGCCTCCTGTAACAACCTGTTATGGATCTCAGCCCCATCACGTCACTGAATCCTGAAATTCACTCCGAGTGTCACGTGCTCTGAATTAGCGTCAGCCCATCCACTAAAACTGCCCTTCTGTTTCTGTTAGGAGGAGCAGACCACAGCCAGCGACCCAGACCAGCAGCTCTCCGAGTCCCCGGAACATCTGAGGATGAGGGGGACTCAGGAAGGACCATCACAGCAATCACCCACCCTCCACCCACGCAGAGGCACACACCTCAGTGGGACATGGTTCAAGGTGCGATTCAGGGTCACTCTCTGGCGAATGCCTCACAGACACGGCTGTCGCAGTCGGAGGCAGGGACGGCCCAGATCTCTGCCACTCGGAGGGCTGCTGGGGACCAGCCTCCTGCTCAGTCCCAGTCAGGAGACGAGCCTCTGGAAGTGGCTGTCAGCTCAATGATGGAGATGCAAAGGGAGGCAGCGGAACATTAGGCAGAGCTTCAACAATCACTCGTCAGAGTGCAGCACATGATGGAGGGGTCCCTCCGTGTTCTGTCTGTTGCCATGGCTATAACATGCGACCGCCTTGAGGTCACCATGGGAAAGCTGGAAACATATGAACTAGGAGCAGGAGTGGTTCATCTGGCTCTTCGAGCCTGCTCCGCCGTTCAATGAGATCATGGCTGATCTTTTGTGGACTCAGCTCCACTTTCCCGCCCTAACACCCCATAACCCTGTATTCCTTTATTCTTCAAAAAACTATCTATCTTTATCTTGAAACATTTAATAAAGGAGCCTCAACTGCTTCACTGGGCAAGGAATTCCATAGTTTCGCAACCCTTTGGGTGAAGAAGTTCCTCCTCAGCTCTTAAACCTACTTCCCTTTATTTTGAGGCTATGTCCCCTAGAAACCACCATGGAGACCTTGGTCCAGCAGATCTGGAAGTATTTTGACATGGCCCTGCGCTCCACGGCCACACACCCTGGTGAGCCCCATCACGATGTAGGCCACTCTGACCTCTCTCCTTGTGCCCCATCTCCTGCAGTGGCCATTTTGGGGTGCTCAGGCATCCACGGGGAGGATGAGCATCAACCAGATACACCAGCAGTCTCCACTCAGACCATCCCAAGGATGTGCAGCCGCTCAGAATCTCCTCTGACTGTGCCCGCACCGGCACAAGCCGCCGAGGGTGCTTCTGGCCCTGAGCAGGAGATCCTTATGCGACCTGGGCCTCCGGTACTCGGAACACCAGGGATGTCTGCCAAGGTCAGGATGTAACAGTCAGCAGACTGCCTCCTCCCCTGCTGCGGATGTCAGGGCTGCCCCAAGGCCCAGAGTAGGGTTAGGAAAGTTAAAAAGTTTTGACGTCACCTCAGGCCGTGGATGCTGTATCACTTTGAATAAAGTTCACTTTTGAAATCCATTCCATTGGTTTGGTCATGAATCCACCTGGAGGCAGCAGTAGACAGAATTCAAAGGGCCTTAATTAGTGTGCGTCTCTCCCGGTAACGAGTTGAGAACGGAAGTTTAGATAATCATCAAGTGTGATTAGTTTATGGAGAAGAAGCAGATTGGGAAGACCCTTGAGATAAACATATATTAATGTATAGTCAAAGAAGTTGATGGGGGGCAGGCAACCAAATAGACAGACAGAATAATCAAAGAATAACAAAGATATAATTGCTCAGATCCTGAGGAGCAAGAGACGCAGTTACCATCCAGCATTCTCAGAAAGCAGACAGGCCAGTTTCCAGCCGCCAAGCTGAAGGCCGGGTTTACGTGAAACAAGCTTCTAAGTTTTAGAGCCAAGGCAGTGCAGAAAACCTTCGTAACAGCAGTTTTAAAATATCTTCGTTGGATCAGGAGAAAGACGTTTCCCAGATTTGAGCACCTCCCTGCATCGTGTGCTAACTGTAGCTGGTTATTCACCTTGGATGTTCTTTGGGGAGCAGGAGAAATCTTACAGTGTCCAGCTATCATAGAGATATTTTGTGGCCAGGGGTACGTTCTACAGAAACTGTAAGTGTGTGTTTAGTAATTCGTACATCTTATTTGCGTGAGAGTAGAGTGGTCCTGTTTGTGTGTACTTGACTTTTCTTCATTTGATAAATAATCTTTAATAATTGTTACACGGTGACTGGGCTGTCTATTCTCACTGGGGTCTCACTGTCTCCTCACCCCAGAACAAAATAAAACTACACACCCCCACGAACTGGTGTTCCAAGTTGCGATACCCTCGCAAATAATGTCAGACTGCTTCCTAACAGAAAACTGGGGGCTGGTGTCCGGGATCTTAAAAAGACTTGCTTCCTTGGGTGTAGGGAATTTTGACTTTTAAACGTTACGGGGGTGCGATACAAGTAGAACCAAGTGAGAACGTGTTATATTAAATCAGGAGGCTGCAGAAAACGACTCTTGATCTAACTCGATCTTATCTGGAAGTAAGCAGTAAAAAGTGTGCCTGAAACCAAATTGAAGGACTCAGCAGATAAATTGGAAGCGGTCTTACCGACAGGAGCTTAGCAGGCTGAAATAATTGAAAACCCAGCATTTAAATATGCGAGAGGGGTTAGCCGGACCAAACGTTGAGAGAAGTGAGGATTTGGAATTTGCAAAGCTTTTCAATTACCTAAGGGACGGAGAAGTTAAGGAGTTAGAGGTGCAGGAAAAAGAGAGGGGGAGAGCGCTCTAACGGGAACAAGAAGAAAGAGAGTTTGAAAGCGAAATGGAGGAAGCACAGGGGGATGAAAGGGAGAGAGAGAGAGATTTCCAAACTCACAAATAGGCAGCGGCAACTGAAAGATTAGAACTGATGGTGGAGGAAGGTGGTTCTCGAAGAGAATCTAATGGGGAGATGTTCAGATTTGTACAAACTCTACCAAAATTCGTTGAGAGGTAAGCTGAAACAATTTTTAGGGCCTTTTAAAAATAGCCAAACAGTTGAGATTTCCACACGATTGTGGGACCCGACACTTACAGACTAAACTTGTGGCTAGGGCTTGTGACGTCTATGCGTCTTTGTCAGAGGAAAGCTCTGGAGACTATGAGACAGTGACGGAAGCTAGGGCGTCATTCTCCGCCGGCGGGAGTCTCCGTTTTGCCGGCGCCCGGGGGTTTCCCGATGGCGTGGGGCTGCCCCACAATGGGAAACCCCATTGACCGGCCGGTGTTACGGAGACTCCCGCCAGCCGGTCGGGGCAGAAATGTGGCGGGGCGGGTAGGAGAATTTCGCCCCTATACTGGGGCCATATAGGCCGGGATACTCCGAGCCTGGAGAATGGGGTCTCTGACCCACGGTGGCGGGGCGCGATTCTCGTCGGACCGGAGAATCGCTGCCAGCCACGCTTGCTGTAGTCGACGCGGCGACAGTCGGGGGACATAGAAAGAGGTCCCCATGGCGATTCTCCGCGATCGACCAGCCGGGTTCCCGCCGAGTTCCACCGGCATGGTTCCAACCTGGTTCCACCTGGCAGGAGCTCGGACTCGCGGCCGTGCTGGCCCTCCTGGTAGGGGGCGGGGGGATCAGATTCCGGGGGGGGGGCATCTACGACGGACAGTCCCGCGATCGGGGGCTACGGATCGGCGGGCGGGTGCGATCTGGCCTATCTTCTTCCGCAGTGGCCAGCTGTGGGGCTCTGCCATGTTGCACGGGGACCGGTGCGAAAACGGCCGTCGCGCGCATGCGCGGACCCACGACCAGAAGTGCAGGGCCCCATATCAGCAGCAGGATCTGCGCGGCGCACGCCGGGGCCCTGCTCTCCCACTTAAAGCCGGAGATTTACGCCCGTTCTCAGGCGAGCGTGGGGACATAGCCCCATTTTCCCCGTATCAGAGACATACAGACAGAAATTTTGAGCCTGAACAGACTTATCTTGAATTCGAAAGGGTTTAGCAACGTCATTTCAATAGAGGGGGTGCGAGCATTGAAAATGGAAGAAACCTATGACGCCCTTCGAGAGATAATTCTGTTGCAGGAATTTAAAGATTTGTTGCCTTCCATGATTAGAACTCTTGTGAAGGAGCAGAAAGTTAGAACTTCCAGACAATCTGCAAAGCTTGCGGATGACAGTGAGCTGGTTCAAAGACCATAGAATCATAGAATTTACAGTGTAGAGGGAGGCCATTCGGCCCATCAAGTCTGCACCGGCCCTTGGAAAGAGCACCTTAGCCAAGCCCACATGTCCTTCCTATCCCCGTAACCCAGCAACCCCACCCAAACTTTTTGGACACTAAGGGTAATTTATCATGGCCAATCCACCGAACCTGCACATCTTTGGACTGTGGGAGGAAACCGGAGCACCCGGAGGAAACCCACGCACACACGGGGCAAACAGCCAGTGACCCAAGCCAGGAATGGATCCTGGGACCCTGGAGCTGTGAAGCAACTGTGCTAACCACTGTGCTACTGTGCCGACCGAGGAGATCGGAAAAAGCCCTTCTTTGGACCAATTTTATGTCAGAAAATACTCGAACTTGGGAAGGTGTGAGAGAGGGCAGGTCAGCCAGAGAAGGAGTGGTGGGCACGGGAGCAATAGGTCAGAAGGTGAGAGCATTGAGGGAGAACTAGGGAATAAGGCCAGTATGCCTCTGAGGCAGAGCAGACAGGGAGAAGTTACTGAACACAGCGGGTCTGGTGGCCTGAAGTGCATATGTTTTAATGCAAGAAGTATTACGGGTAAGGCAGATGAACTTAGAGCTTGGATTAGTACTTGGAACTATGATGTTGTTGCCATTACAGAGACCTGGTTGAGGGAAGGGCAGGATTGGCAGCTAAATGTTCCAGGATTTAGATGTTTCAGGCGGGATAGAGGGGAATGTAAAAGGAGTGGCGGAGTTCCGCTACTGCTTAGGGAGAATATCACAGCTGTACTACGGGAGGACACCTCAGAGGGCAGTGAGGTTATATGGATAGAGATCAGGAATAAGAAGGGTGCAGTCACAATGTTGGGATTTACTACAGGCCTCCCAACAGCCAGCGGGAGATAGAGGAGCAGATAGGTAGACAGATTTTGGAAAAGAGTAAAAACATCAGGGTTGTTGTGATCGGAGACTTCAACTTCCCCAATATTGACTGGGACTCACTTAGTGTCAGGGGCTTAGACGGGGCAGAGTTTGTAAGGAGCATCCAGGAGGGCTTCTTAAAACAATATGTAGACAGTCCAACTAGGGAAGGGGCTGTACTGAACCTGGTATTGGGGAATGAGTCCGACCAGGTTGTAGAGGTTTCAGTAAGGGAGCATTTCGGGAACAGTGACCACAATTCAGTAAGTTTTAAAGTGCTGGTGGACAAGGATAAGAGTGGTCCTAGGATGAATATGCTAAATTGGGGGACGGCAAATTATAACAGTATTAGGCGGGAACTGAAGAACCTAGATTGGGGGTGGATGTTTGAGGGTAAATCAACATCTGACATCTGTGAGGCTTTCAAGTGTCAGTTGAAAGAAATTCAGGACCGGCATGTTCCTGTGAGGAAGAAGGATAAATACAGCAATTTTCGGGAACCTTGGATAACGAGAGATATTGTAGGCCTCATCAAAAAGAAAAAGGAGGCATTTGTCAGGGCTAAAAGGCTGGGAACAGATGAAGCATGTGTGGAATATAAGGAAAGTAGGGAGGAACTTAAGCAAGGAGTCAGGAAAGCTAGAAGGGGGCACGAAAAGTCATTGACAAATAGGGTTAAGGAAAATCCCAAGGCTTTTTACACGTACATAAAAAGCAAGAGGGTAGCCAGGGAAAGGGTTGGCCCACTGAAGGATAGGCAAAGGAATCTATGTGTGGAGCCAGAGGAAATGGGCGACATACTAAATGAATACTTTGCATCAGTATTCACCAAAGAGAAAGAATTGGCAGATGTTGAGTCTGGAGAAGGGTGTGTAGATAGCCTGGGTCACATTGAGATCCAAAAAGACGAGGTGTTGGGCGTCTTGAAAAATATTCAGGTAGATAAGTCCCCAGGGCCTGATGGGATCTACCGCAGAATACTGAAGGAGGCTAGAGAGGAAGTTGCTGAGGCCTTGACAGAAATTTTTGGATCCTCACTGTCTTCAGGTGATGTCCCGGAGGACTGGAGAATAGCCAATGTTGTTCCTCTGTTTAAGAAGGGTAGCAAGGATAATCCAGGGAACTACAGGCCGGTAAGCCTTACGTCAGTGGTAGGGAAATTACTGGAGAGAATTCTTTGAGACAGGATCTACTCCCATTTGGAAGCAAATGGACGTCTTAGTGAGAGGCAGCATGGTTTTGTGAAGGGGAGGTTGTGACTCACTAACTTGATCGAGTTTTTCGAAGAGGTCACAAAGATGATTGATGCAGGCAGGGCAGTGGATGTTGTCTATATGGACTTCAGTAAGGCCTTTGACAAGATCCCTCATGGTAGACTAGTACAAAAGGTGAAGTCACACGGGATCGGGGTGAGCTGGCAAGGTGGATACAGAATTGGCTAGGTCATAGAAGGCAGAGAATAGCAATGGAAGGATGCTTTTCTAATTGGAGGGCTGTGACTAGTGGTGTTCAACAGGGATCAGTGCTCGGACCTTTGCTGTTTGTAGTATATATAAATGATTTGGAGGAAAATGTAACTGGTCTGATTAGTAAGTTTGTAGACGACACAAAGGTTGGTGGAATTGCGGATAGCAATGAGGACTGTCAGAGGATACAGCATGATTTAGATTGTTTGGAGACTTGGGCGGAGAGATGGCAGATGGAGTTTAATCCAGACAAATGTGAGGTAATGCATTTTGGAAGGTCTAATGTAGGTAAGGAATATACAGTGAATGGTAGAACCATCAAGAGTATTGAAAGTCAGAGAGATCTAGGTGTACAGGTCCACAGGTCACTGAAAGGAGCAACACAGGTGGAGAAGATAGTCAAGAAGGCATACGACATGCTTGCCTTCATTGGCCGGGGCATTGAGTATAAGAATTGGCAAGTCATGTTGCAGCTGTACAGAACCTTAGTTAGGCCACACTTGGAGTATAGTGTTCAATTCTGGTCGCCACACTACCAGAAGGATGTGGAGGCTTTAGAGAGGGTGCAGAAGAGATTTACCAGAATGTTACCTGGTATGGAGGGCATTAGCTATGAGGAGCGGTTGAATAAACTCGGTTTGTTCTCACTGAAACGACGGAGGTTGAGGGGTGACCTGATAGAGGTCTACAAAATTATGAGGGGCATAGACAGAGTGGATAGTCAGAGGCTTTTCCCCAGGGTAGAGGGGTCAATTACTAGGGTGCATAGGTTTAAGGTGCGAGGTGCAAGGTTTAGAGGAGATGTACGAGGCAGGTTTTTTACACAGAGGATAGTGGGTGCCTGGAACTCGCTGCCGGAGGAGGTGGTGGAAGCAGGGACGATAGTGACATTTAAGGGGCATCTTGACAAATACATGAATAGGATGGGAATAGAGGGATACGGACCCAGGAAGTGTAGAAGATTGTAGTTTAGTCGGGCAGCATGGTCGGCACGGGCTGGGAGCGCCGAAGTGCCTGTTCCTGTGCTGTACTTTTCTTTGTTCTTTGTTGTTTGTTTGAAACTCCAAGGAGATTTCACCTCAAAATACAACAGAGTCTGTTGAATAAATAAATAACCTTTATTGTCACAAGTCGGCTTATATTAACACTGCAATGAAGTTACTGTGAAAATCCCCTAGTCGCCACATTCCAGCGCCTGTTCGGGTACACAGAGGGAGAATTCAGAATTCTCAACTGGTACAGGAATTGAACCCACGCTGCTGGCCTTCTGTTCTGCCAGCAGCCCACTAGCCCACTGAGCTAAACCAGCCCAGGGGTGAGAGATAGAAAAGAGGTCAGATGTTTTACTGTAAAAAACTCGACCACCCAAAATCATGATGTTCGAGATTAAACGGTCAGCCTGTGGGTGTTACAATTCTTAAAATGGTAAATATGACATTCGAGGTTGGAGCAGTCGGTGGGATTTTTACACTGAGTAAATGAACAGACAATAGGAAGGGACATGTATGAACAACCTACACCAGGGTACAAAGGGAAAATATACTAAAATGTTATGAGATACAGGGGCAGGTCAATCCCTAATGTTGTAGGGTAAAGACATGTGTTGATGAGAAGGGATATTGAAAGAAATGGTGCTGATCAGCAGCATTCTCGGAGAAAGGTAAGAAATTCCTTTCGTAAAAATAAGCTTACAGAGTAGCTTGGAGAGACAGGAGCGGTAGAAACCTTGCCCTTTGCAGGCATTCAATTCATTCTGGGGAATGATATCACAGGATCCCAGATGGCAGCGATGCCTACTGTAGTCAAACAGCCAATAGAGAATCCTACCACAGAGAAATTACAAACAGACACCCCCCTGTTTGAAGGGGGAGTTGTGAGCCCAGGGTGAGGCCAGTGAGATCAGGTTATCTGATACAATTTTTAGCCAGCTGGATGATAACGGGACAGGCACACATAATGAGGAAAATGTATTCACTTCAAAGAGGTTGACTGATTAAAAACAGAGTGATTCAAAAGTAGCACATTTAGTGACAGCCCCGCAGGGAGCACCAGCCAGGGCTGGTACGAAGGCCCAGACTCAGAGTTTTATAACAGGAGAAAGAGTGAGTGTGTTGTTACCTATGTCAGGTGAGCTCCTGAAAACTAGATTCAATTGTCTGTGATACATTGGAAGAAAGGTGAGCGAGGAAAACTATGTGGTATGCATTCCAGATGGACACAAATCACACAGCGTGTGTCCTGTGAACATGTTAAAAAAGGTCTTGGTGAGAGGAGATGAGAACAAGCAGGAGGTCTTGTTAATAATGAAGCAGGGGGCTGCTGAGCTCTGTTGGCTTGACAGCTAGTTTGTGATGCAGAGCGAGGCCAACAGCATGTGTTTCATCCCCGTACCGGCTTAGGTTATTCACGAGGCCCACCTTCTCAACCTTGTTCTTCGCCGGAGGTGTGGTGACCCTCAGGTTAAATCACCAGCAGTCAGCTCTTCCCCTCTGACAAAGGGGAACACAGCCTATGGTCACCTGGGACTGTGGTGGCTTTATATTTACTGAATGAATCATGGGGAAGATGAGGGTCAAATTCTGATAGTGACTTCCTGATAATTTGATAGGACACTGAGGAAGCACTGGAACATTTAATCTAGTGATTACATCTTCACCCAGATAAGGGGCGGAGTAAACTGACAGAGTTACTGATAAATGTATTGATGGGAATAAACTAGATAGAGGTTAGCAATGCATGCCATAGATGTGGTGCATTGATGTGGTTCCAGTCAAGCAACATGCATATAGGCTACATCCAGTTAAATTATCTCAGATACAGAAGGCAATTGAATATATGCTCAGGACTGTCCTTATTGAATTGAGTTCCAGTGAGTGGAGCTCCCCTATCGTCATGGTGCCCAAACCGGATAGAGCCCAAAGAGCGTAAGCGAACCACAGGCGATCCAGAGGGAATTGTTTCATGTTCTACGATTCGAAGAGGCATCAAAAGCATTGGACAGTTGCAATTCATCATGCACATACACTTGATAAAGGGCTATGGGCAAGTACCTCTGGCTTGGAATGTAAAGGCGATCGCCGTTTATGTGACATCCCAAGGACTTTATCAATTCAAAGAGCCAAGGCAGTGCAGAAAACCTTCATAACAGCAATCTTAAAATAACTGCGCTGGACCAGGAAAAAGAGCCAGTAAATTCTGGCTCTGTATCTGCATCTGTGCCAGCGATGGGATAACCTTTGCCAGAGGCACGCCATCTGTCTTGGGGGCAGCTGTCCTCTGGGATTGGGCAGCCCACCGACTGGCCAATCCCTCGGGAGTCCCTGCCTTCACCTGATGTACTGCAGCATGTGCGTGGTGCTCACCAGAGTGTGACCCAGGAGCATGATCGCTAACATATCCCACTGAGGTGATAGTCGCTGCATTGGTGGATGGTGTTGGTGAAAGCAGTTCTGAGAAATCGGTGTCTTCCCTGGAGATCTGCTCCAGGGTGTTCTGTGGGTCTGGAGGGAGGGCTACATCACTGGGTGGGCCGACCTCATCTGACGGGGATCCTGGAAGAAAAAGGATTTGGGGTTAGCTCTTGGGAAGGACAGGACTGTGGAAGATGAAAATCTCACGGCTTCCTTGGCCGTTTGTTCAAAGGGGGTGTGGACCCACATCTCGGGGATGCCCCCACCCATCTTCTGATGTACCCTTTAATTATGGTCCACTTACTCCTGGGGAAACAGAAAGGACATAGTGCGACTCCAGAACGCCAGTTTTATGGCGGTGGGGGGTTTCTAGCTGGTGGTATATGTGGGCAAGGTGCCTGGCCAAAGAGGACAGGGCGTGTATTGAGGGTTCCTGGAGGGTGGGTTCTGAGGGACATGCTGGTAGGTGGAATGTTACCGGCATATAAGGGTTTGAGGGTAGATGTCAGGGGTCATGGACAGGAGTGATGCCAGGGTCACACAGGTGGTTACTCACCCAAGCGCTCCAAGGAGGTCATTCATCATTTTCCTGCATTGCATACGGATCCTCTGGTGAGGCTGCCAGCACTCACTGCATCTGCCACCTCATACTAGGCCAGATTCATGACAGCTAGCTGGTGTCTCTGCCCCACCCTGGAGACGAGAGTGTCCCATCTCTCCTCAGCTGCGTCCAACATCCTGTGGACGTCCACATCAAGGAAGCATGGTGCCTGTCTTCTTGCAGCCATCTTTCTGGCTGGAATGTGAGTGCGGGGTGATTGGGGTGCTCAAACACTGCTCCTGCCTGTCAGCCCCACGATGGGATTGCCAACCCCAGTGAAGCACTCGCCTGGGGAATCAGGCCTCGGGTGGGATGCACGTGGGCAGAATCCTGACCATTTGCATTGATGGAATCGCGCCTCCCCGGCGCCCCTCGCGGCAGAGGGAAAATGTTTAATTTCTCCGCTGGCGGGCGCCCTTAGGCTCTGAATAAGAGAATCACTCCCCAAGTCTTTGCCCTCCGCCACCCCCTACCTTTCACACCCCTCCTTCCAAATTGACCTCCTAGTCTTTGTGTGTCTTCCTCAGGCCACACCGTCCCCCGACCTCAACTTGAACACCACCCCCGGTCAATCCGCTGACCGTTTGTGCGGTGGTTGCACGGGTCCCGCAGCACGGGGCTGTCCATATGGACACTGGTGTGTACCACCAGGGGAAAGGACACCCCTGTACTGCCCAACCCCAGTACTCAACCGCGACAATGACACAGGAGGGTCCATGGGCCCAGCAGCTCAGTGCTG
Organism: Scyliorhinus torazame; assembly: GCF_047496885.1. Lineage (NCBI taxonomy): Eukaryota > Metazoa > Chordata > Chondrichthyes > Carcharhiniformes > Scyliorhinidae > Scyliorhinus > Scyliorhinus torazame. The sequence continues at coordinate 317,399,438 of NC_092712.1, forward strand.
TCCATGAAGACTAGCTCGGCACGGAGATGGAGGGCAGCAACCAGTCTGCCCCGGCAGAGCGGGAACCGCGCTTCAGGAGCTGCGCAGCAGTGTGGCAGGACGGCTTTGCTGCACTCACCCCAGAGTCTCTGGCGAACCAAAGCCTACCTTGTGCACGCCACTCTTTATCAATTGAGTTTGAGGCTGACACGGTTTCCCAGCAGCCTGATGGGATGCAGATGGGCAGCTGTTTTAATTAGCTTGCATGAGATGCACGGGAATGCAGTGCCCTTGCCAACGGGACTCGCCACTGGGAGAGTTGCAATCTGATTTTAACTTGGCGGGTTCTTGACTCCTGCCAGGTTCCCCGTGTTCGCCAAGTTCACCCTGGGCGGGATGGTGGAATTCTGTCCATTATAAAATGACTATAATTATTAATCATGTGAACAGGAGAAAAGAAATATGAACAGGATTGTGGTGAGCCACGTATGGCTATGTATACACTCACTGTTGTTCTATTATTACTATTGTCATCGACATCCTCTATTGTATATACTTACTGTTGGCGCTGTTACTGTTGCTGTTAAATTGTTGTGGTGATGCTGCCGTTGGCTCCGCCTGTGGCTCCGCCCCTCTGAGGAGGTATATAACCGGCCGATCGGAGCCAGGCTCTCAGTGCGGGAGAAGCTACAGGTTGGCACACATCTAGTTGATTAAAGCCACTGTTCTTTGGTACAAACTGTCTCGACTGAATTGATGGTCATCAAGGATGTACCTATAAACCTGAACCTTAAACCTAATGAAAGAAAAGAATATTGTCAAAATCAGAAAAATCAGTTGCTCCCTCCTCAGAAGAACAAGACGTCAGGGACGGATTCAATGAGGTGGCCTTTCTGTTTATCCCAGTTACTGGAATTATAAGTCTTGTTTAATAACGTTATGGGGGCATCCACAGAGATAAAAATAAGAAACAAAGTTATATTTATACAAATGATATGTACACTACCCGATAGATTGCGAGCGGGGTTCTTGTCTATGCCGGTGCCTTACTTATGTACACTGGGTAATTCCGATACCTCACCCATCGTGGGGGAGCTCATAATCTGAAAGGAGCACGGGCAAGGCCAGTGTTCCCACCTCGTTGGTCCCACATGGGATATTCCATCTTCCAGCGTAGAAACCCTCCATTCCAAATCATAGAATTTACAGTGCAGAAGGAGGCCATTCGGCCTCTTGGACAGAGCATCCCACTTAAGCCCACACCTCCACCCTATCCCCGTAACCTTATCTAACCTTTTTGGAAACCAAGGGCTAATTTAGCATAGCTAACCCAACTAACCTGTTCATCTTTGAACTGTGAGAGGAAACGGGAGCACACGGAGGAAATCTACGCGCACACGGGGAGAACGTGCAGACTCCGCACAGACAGTGACTCAAGCCGGGAATCGAACCTGGGACCCTGGTGCTGTGAAGCAACAGTGCTAACCACTGTGCTACCTTCCACCCAACATGCTGACATCATCCAAAAGCACAGCATTTTTTTTCAAATGTATATTAACAACACCCATCTCTACCTGCCCTCCACTTTTGACTGCTAACCACAGTGCCCATATGGTCTGCCCATATTCTGGAATCCTAAGTTAGTTGAGCAGGCATTTTTCAACATAAATGTGATGCTGATTGTTAATTTTAAGCATGGTCTGCCCATATTTCCCAAGTGTCTTTTAACAGTCCCCTTTTGTAAAGACGCTGCCTGGTGTCCCTTTCAAAGAATGTATAGACTATGCTCCAACAGCAGGTTTTAAGAGCGAATTCCAATTTCTAACCATCTCCATGCGAAGACGCACTTTTGCTAATCTCCGCTTAATTATTGGTTGTCGTCATCTTAAACCTGTGTCCTCGCATAATCTCTCATTGACTCGTGGAAGCTATGCGGGATTATGTACCAATTTATTATCAGAAAGGAGCGGCCAGATCGCTCAGATGGTGGGCTGCAGAATAACCAACGGATTCCCACTAAGGCTGACCCGGCACCTGCCTCCTCTCCCTGTCGCTGGGAGTGGAAGGGAATGGCGACCAGCATTGACAATAACCGCCAAGGAAACCGGGATGAAACATGAGCACACACGGAGTCAGGGATCTGTCTTTGGAAAGAGCAAAGTGAATGAGTTACCAAGATGGCCTCTGAGCTCCAGTGAAAGTTTCCTAAATCAAGTCCGTCCTAATAATTGCAATTCCTCCGCTCTGTGAACATTGTCGCGAATGTGGTAAATACAGGTTGCTGTTGTTGAATGTATGTTGCCCGCCTCTTTATTGCATTTCATTTCTCTAGTGGAGTGTCCAGAATTGCACACAAAGCTCCAAAATGTATAAGAACTAAGGTCTTATATAAGCTCAGCATCAACTCCTGACATTATGTGTTCTCTTGCTACAAAGATTGCCTTTTTTTATGGCTTCTCGTTTTTATTGCACATGGTTATTGGTAAAGAGTTAGAAACAATATTATCTTTCCACATTCTTAATGTGGTTTGGTATGTGTACCTCAGGTTGAGGTGAAGAGGGGAAGAATAAAAATAATGCAACACCATAGGATAAAAATAATTACTTTCTGAGATGTAGTACCGCAGCCCGCTGGAACGTTTACAAGTGGAAAAGATTAGGGTAGGGTGCAATCGCTGAACTCAATCTTGCTTTGTGTCTGAATACCCAGAGAAAAATGTGAAGAGGAACAAATGAACTGGAAGCTTGTTGTAGCTCTGGCTACGCGCAATCACTTGACAGTCAGCCAATTAGAAATTCATGGTCAAGGTGTCTGGCCTGTTGCCGGGCAGGCAGGAAGCTGATGACCTCACCTTGTGCAAGGTCCCTTTGACAAATATAAATGGCACCCAAACAGATGTCCATTTCCTGCATGGGAGGGGGATGGCGGGGGGCGGGGGGGGGGGGGGGGGGGGGCATTAGGTGTTGAGTGGCTGCAGCAGCTGGTGGGATTTGAATTAAAATAATAAAAATCTGGAATTATAATGTAGGGCGCGATCTACTGTCCGCATTGCGCCTGAACGGGAGCGCGAAGCGGCTGGTTAATGCTGGGGCAGGCCTCTTCCCAGGCTTCCCGACAGTCAACACGACTCGCGAGATCTACCCAGACGTTGCGAGGCATCATGATTAGAATCCCACCCACAATGGTCGTGACCCAACCGCGTGTGCCCAATGAGGTTTCAAACCCACTTCGGCTTGCTCACCCGCGATCTACCGGCTTCCAACATCTAATTGGCTCCCCAGGGTGTCCCCAGCTGGAAGCTATTCGGTACTGGTTCACACAATCGAGGGTCTGGCGGGAAGGCCCCCGGGGATCTCCCGGGCAATCGGAGGCCCCTGGGTGGTCAGGCACAGAGCCGGGTGGCCCCCTGTTCTGCCCCTTGGAACATGGGCACTGCCAAGATGCCTGGGTGGCACTGCAAGGCTGGCAGGAGCACTACCCGGGTGGCAGTGCCAGGTTGCTCGGGTTGCCAGGGTGGCACATGTTAAGTAATGGGTTAAGAGTTAAGTAATGCATTAAGAGACATTGCAATTAGTTGTCTCATTTAGTTTAAGTATCCAATGATTGACACTGATATCTAAAGGGGCTTCAGGTGGCCTCTGTCAGGTGGTGTGTTGTTAAGAGTTTTGTGCAGAAGCTGTGGAAGTGAAATAAATGGTGTTTGGTGAAAAGGAACAGGACTATTGACTCTTCATACAACGGTAACTAAAATGTATAACAATGGTAGCAGAGGATGGTTGCTGTGCAAATGTGAAGGTTTGAAAGATACAACTTTTCCTGATCAAACCAAGGAGTGAGTGAGAAGGAAAAAAAAAAGATACATGGCTGAACCCAGGATAGAGATGGGCTGAGGTCCACGGGCCAGGCAACTTGCGTGGTGGCCAAGGGCGCTGGGCAGTGATGGCTGGTCAGCTTCCAGGATCATGAGGACAAGTGATTGTGGGGAGGGTTGGGGGAGGGGTGCATGTGTTAAGGGCTCTGCGGCGGATGACCTTACTGTCTATCGGTCTCTCTATTCCATGTCCAACCAGATACAAAATGAATTTTGTGATCGATCCACCTGAGATGGATCTCAAACTGATGGTCATGGCCGAGGCGGGCAGATGTCATTGACTACATCAAAGCCAATGTAAGCTGGAGCCTGCACCACAGTGACAGGGGGTGACTGCACAGGCTCAAGGCCCACCATCAGGCTGAAGAGGGGCCAGGAAGGTAACTGAAGACAGGCAAGGACGCACAGGACAAAATGGTTCTTCTATGAGCTGCTGGACACCAGGTGGTGCAGAAGCCTGCGTCTCAGCAGGGTAGCAGTGTGGCACCTGTACCACGCCCTCGCGTACATGGCACCCCGTGGAGGAGGAGGACATTCACACCTGGTGACCGTGGAGCTCACGAGCTGCTCTTAATTTCTCTGCAATTGGTTCATTCCAGGACTTGAGCGGGGACGCGTGAGGCACCTCACAATCATCAGCCCACGGGTGCATCCGGGTGATGCCGAATGCCCTGTCTGCCCGAGCATTCGACTACATCACGTTTGACCATGACCAGGCCCATGACTGAGGGGGAGCCCTATTACAATGAGGCCCACGCTGCCACCCATACTGTCACTGAGTGGTGCAGTGGCTGCGAAAGATGTGATTCTGCTGCCTGGACCGCTCTGGTCATGCCTGCCAGTACAGCCCCCAGAGTGTTCTCGCTTTGTGGTACTCTGCTGTGCCCACCACAACCTCGCACAGCAGTGGGGTGACATGCTGGATGAGGAGGAGGAGGAACATGCATCTTCATCTGAGGAAGAGGAGGAGGAGGACCAGGAGGGGATGGAGGATGAGCCTGTGGAAGATCGAGGAGATGGAAAATAAGCAGCAGTAAAGGTCTAACATGCCAGGAGGACCAGTGAGGCCCTCATCACCTCCAGGTTTGCATAACAGGAGGCTCTGTGTCCATCAGTTAAACACCTCCAACCCCCAGATTGAACTGCCTGTTCCCCAATCACCTTGTTCCCCTTCCCCCAATCACCCTGTTCCCCTTCCCCCAATCACCCTGTTCCCCTTCCCCAATCACCCTGTTCCCCTTCCCCAATCACCCTGTTCCCCTTTCCCCAATCACCCTGTTCCCCTTCCCCAATCACCCTGTTCCCCTTCCCCAATCACCCTGTTCCCCTTTCCCCAATCACCCTGTTCCCCTTTCCCCAATCACCCTGTTCCCCAATTACCCTGTTCCCCTTCCCCGATCACCTTGTTCCTCCTTCTCCGAACATCCAGTTCCCAATCCTCAAATCCTGTTTCCCCTTCTTCCTTCCAAGGATCTATGTGACATGGCACCAGGGTGATGGGCCTGCGATCGCACTGTCAGTAGGTCACTACTCAAGGCAGGAGGATGTTGATCACTCGCTGTGGGGAAAGCTGTGGTGCTAATCAGATTCTGATCAAGTCTGACATCCTGTCTCTCTGCTGACAGCGCATTGACTCCAGGCCCCATGCCTGAGTGCGGGTCGGAAACTTTATTTTGGACCACAGTTGAAAATGAAATGAAAATGAAATGAAAATCGCTAATTGTCACAAGTAGGCTTCAAATGAAGTTACTGTGAAAAGCCCCTAGTCGCCACATTCCGGCGCCTGTTCGGGGAGGCTGGTACGGGAATTGAACCGTGCTGCTGGCCTGCCTTGGTCTGCTTTAAAAGCCAGCCATTTAGCCCTGTGCTAAATCAGCCCCAGTTGGGGTGGGGTCTGTGTGTGTGTGTGTGTGTGTGGGGGGGGGGGGGGGGGGTGTAATGTGGGTTTCCAACGAGTGTGTTAAGGGATCACCGTCACTGTAGTTTTCATGGGCTCTCACTGGTGGTGTCTCTTGTGAGGCCTGTAGCAGGGAGTGACCCAAATAGGAAGGTGTCTCACCCTGTTTAAATGACGGAGGTGTTGCATGTATCAGGTGTGACATGTTTTAAAGGTGAACATTTAATGTGATAATTATCCATTCCCTAACTATGATTACCGACCTCACCAGCGCCCCCACTCAGTCCTCCTATAACTTCTTAATCTTCTGTGGTCTAATGCTCTGTCTAGGTGTCTCCCCAGGATGCACATTGGAGGGGGAGACAGCCTGCTGCCTTCCACACCCTGTGCACTTTGCTGCCGTTGGTGGTCATTCCCTGGAGAGTTTGGTGTTGGGGGTCCCTTCGGGGTTACCCTGCCGCCGTGTTCTGTCTGCTGCCCGTGAGGTGGACTGGTGTCAGGAGGGGGGGGATCAGACGAACTGGAGACTGCCAGAATGTCCTTCGTGGAAAGCCCCGGGATTGACTCCAGCACTTCCTCCTCCCTGAGGGTGCCTGCAGGGCCCATGGGATATAATGGTAGCAGGAGGGAGCGCCAGCAACCTCTGAGTCACTAGGCGTTGCCAGTCTTAGAGACACCCACTCTCTGCACCTGGTGTTGAAGCCCTCAGCGATGGTCCCCTGTGATTGAGCCAAGCACAAGAGAGCCTTGGCAATGCCCACCTGCATCTGGGACAAGTCCCTCATTGACTGGGACATGATCGGTCCATACCGATGGACGTCACCACTGATGGCTCGGATGCCGTGTCCCAGGCTCTCCTCTGCGGTCGCCACCCTAGCAGTGTTGTCCTCGGTGCCACGCATTGCTGGCACCATCTTCTACGTCTGAAGCCTTTGGGAGTCCTCCAATCGGCCTTGCAGTTGCAGGACTGTCGCTGACACCCCTTCTTGAATCTCACGGCTCTGGCTTATCACCCGAGCAGCTCAGGGAGAACCTTGTCCAGAGGCTCGGCATCTGGCTGGGACCCAGCTGAATCCCGGGATCCAGCAGGCCTCCGACTGCTGACTCCCTCGGATGTTCCTGCCTCCATCTGATGTGCATCAACAGCTGTGTGGTGCTCACCAGAAAGTGAGGCAGAAACCTGTGTGCTAATCTTGCCCACCGAGGGGTGTGTCTCTGCGATGGTGCGGGTGCAAGCTGTGATGCATTGTCGGTGTTTTCCTCACAGCTCTCCTCTGAGCTGGTCCAACAACTCACTTAATACAGCTCATCTGGATGAAGGTGCAATGGACCCTCACTTCTCTGGCGCAGGCTGACCTCGCTTTCAGTCAGTGCTCGATCCACGGCCATCCCCGCGATCTCCACGGCCCGTTTCTCATCGGGGTGAGGACTCTCGGTGGTACAACCCCCAACCATCTACTCTCTCTCCCTCTTATTATGGGCTATCTTTTCCTGTGGGGATGAAAGGAGGTATCTTCATTCACCTGAGGAAGGAGCAGCGCTCCGAAAGCTAGTGACATCGAAACAAACCTGTTGGACTTTAACCTGGTGTTGTAAGACTTCGTACTGGACTCTTAAATGTTCACTGAAGTGGTTGAGCAAATCATTCCATACAATATTTACGCCCTGCACAACCTCATGCTCCAAACGGGTGATGTCTTGGTGGAAAGAGAGACGGTGAACCCAGGATTCACCTCTGACGATGAGGATGTTGGAGTGGGTGGTGGAGGCGAGGGTATGAAGGAGCCACATACCAAGAACATTGCAAGGATATGACACTATAGCCATGCCCACGGCATTTTGATAACTAACAGATTCCAGGTAGACTCGGCTGCTGATACTTATCCTTGACTATTTGGTTTTCAGTCCTCTGCAGGCTGCCAGGCCTCGGATCCTTATTTGTAACGCACATTATAGTTTACTCTCATGTACCTGGATTTATGACTAAATAGCACTACTTAAGGTCTGCCCTGCTGGTGGTGTGATCTTTGCCTGTGCCAAATGGGCTGATATGCAGATCCCTTGTGCGCATCAGAAACTGCAAAGCACACCATTCGCACGTGACCTTTGACACCTGTAAATTGAAGTTAGACTTCACCAATTCCCTCACAGAGTCCGTAGGCCACGGCACATTGAGAGCAGCATGATTTTGTCTCTTGGCAGGGATGCACCCATGTTCCCCTCACACCTGCTCTCAGTGGGAAGCAGACATTGCAAAGAGCTCTTTCAGGCAGAGCCAGGAGTGTGCAGGGTATAGCAGCATCAGAGGACCAGTCAGCCCCGCGGGGGTTTCTCCCACATACACCTTGATTAAGGATGCTTTTATAGCTGATCACCAATCTCTCTCATATTCCTTGACACCTTTATCATCCCGAAGAGTATTGAGGTAATTTCGGTGTCCACTCAATGACTACCTCACCCGCACTACGGAAGTGAGGAGGTCCAACCACTCACCATCCTCCAATTGCAGAGAGTTCTACAAATCTCAGCCCGAGGTGGCCTCAGTATTACTGCGAGACTGTGGTCTGTTATTTTGGACACCCCGCCGAAGTTCAACACCTTTCCTGCAGATCTCCAAGATCTCTCAGCATGGCCCAGCACACAGGCCCTTTCTACTCACGAATATAGTCCTTCAACGAAGTTCAGTGCACTTTGGTTGCAATCTGTTTATGTGAGGCCTATTCCTACATTTGATAAGGAGATGAGCGGGGCAAACATTCTTCCATGTGAGGCCTCACAAAGGTTCCAGTTAACTGTACGCGCGCACACCTCTTTAATCTTACACTAAATCCCTCCTGCATCCAAGAGCAACACGTCTGCTGCGTCCTTACTTGCAGCCTCCACCTGCATGTGAGCTCAGTGTGACAATTCAACAAGGGCAGCCAGGGCAATTGGACATGCACACCCGATCATTCCCCTGACATTCAGGGAAGCCTCGTGTTTTTTTACTCTTCAAAGCACAGGGAAGGCCTTCGCTCTTTTCACCCTCGAACTGCGTAGACAGTGTCCCTCGCCACACGCATATCATGTTTAACTTCCCGTGAGGACACTGTACATCCACCTCACATCAGGGCAACAGCAGGGAGCAGGAGATGCAATGACTTTGCTGCACATTCTGTGCAGAGCCCGGCGAGCTGTGAGATTGTATGATGCGTGTCCAGGCCGCACACTCACAAATAATGCCCACTTTTTAAGTACCCTCATGTGGAAACATTCAGTAACACAATGTTGATAATGTGAAAGCAGAGACTGTAGGAAGACAGTGTTGGATTTTGGTGGGGGACCACCTTCCACGCCCTTAAATGTCCGTGACCATTGAAGCAACAAGCGACAAGGTGAGAGAATCCAGGGCACATCCAAACAGTGCAAGTGAATATGTATTTACAGATGGCAGAACTCTATACAATAGTTTTACACCAGTGCCACCTGTGTGCCTTCAATACTTCACTGTCTCACTTTTCCTATTACTATGCCCAGGTGCAGCCTCAACGCCCACAGCTGAGGTGAAGGCAGCTTGCTGACCACTCTGCCCCATTGGCTGTGTTGGTTTTGTGGGGCATCCTCTGACAGGATACCTTTGGAGTATTCTGTGATGAAGCTCCCTGGATGCCTTGCTGATGCTCCTCCTCCATGCTAGTGCTCAATGGCAGCTCCCTAACACTTTGAGGAGAAGGGGCACCGAGAAGGAGGTCGAGATGCCCTGTGCCCTCTCGCCTAGCCAATGATGCACTGTACCCATGTCTAAAGTGACGGAATCCAAGTGAATGGGCCAGCCATTGTGTTACACTGGACTGAGATCCCCAGGTTACCTGCCACCGTTTCCATGGAGGCAGCCAAGCACTCACTGGACCTATGACATTCAGTCTGTGTCTGGCCTCTGGCATCTCTGCCTGGTGTTCCCCTGCCTGCCTCCGAATCTTCAGCAGCTTTCCGAAGACCAGCTCCAGAGGTTCGCATCGGGCCGAGCGGGGACCTGGTCTTCAGGAGTCCTCCGCACGTCAGAGACCTCGGTTGTCACTTCCTCCACCAGCTATGGATCCGTGTCAGTGGTTTTCTCACCAGATGGTAACCCTCCGAGCCTGCTCCAGAATGTGAAGGTGGGAGGTGTAGGTGAAGACCGTAATGACGCAGCCTCTGAGGAATCTGAATCACGATCCTCAGAGATGGTGGTGAAGGAGGAGACTGAACCGTGCGTGGGGGCTGCCTTCTTTTCCGGCTGCTTTTCTTGTTGGTACCTGGAATGGAGATGGGGAAGATTTAGCGGGTGCCTGAGCAGGCTTCCTTCCTTAAACAATGTCTCACTCAGTCAGTACATCTGATAACTGCAGGCACTCTCACAGCCTTCCCTTGGGAGCCTTATCTCTCCTTCTCCACAGGCAAGGTCCAGGTCTTCCCCCAGCTAGCAATACATCCTCCTCCTCGAGAACTCGAATCACCAGCAGCCTGCCCCCGGTCTGGGCTGGCTCCTTCCCGGCACATACCAGAAATGTTCGACCTTGATTTGACATTTAAATGTGATCCAAACAGACATGTATCATTTGACATCAAATTGTGTAACTCGGGGAATGAGCCTTGATCACAAAAACAGTGTCCATACCCTGCAGACAGACAGCAGAATGAGTGTCATCCCGATGGGTGCATGTGCAACTTAGGAACAAACATGCCGATGGCAACTGCTGAACGCTGTCCAGTAAATGATTAACAAGCGGGATGCCCTGTAACTGATAGACGATTGAGAGCATGAAGTGGGTGCCGCATATTGAGTGCACATGATCCCACTGCTTTTGAGTGCTGCAACCCTTTGTAAAATCCCTCATCCCTGTGCACTCGAACACTTACCCTGCCTGGTGCCCTCAGGAGTGTCATTTTGAAGGGAGTAGACCGTACCACTTACCCTGCTGGAATGCAGCAGAATCTTCCTGCATCACATGGAGCTCCACTGTAACTTCGGTCCAGGTTTTCTTGATAAGACAGGAAGGTCTCCTGCTGGCCGCACTGGACAATTCCCACATTTTCTGGCTGACCCGATGGAGAACTGTAGGGAGGCTTCGCTGAACGATGGTGCCACCCATTGGTTGCCATATTTCCTGCATTACAACAGTGACCAGACTTCAAAAAGTACTTTATTGGCTGTAAAGCACGTGGAGTTGCGAAAGGTATTGTAAACATGCAAGTCTTCCTGCTTAGTGGAACTTGTTCTGTGTTGTCGTACGTGCCTCCATGTGTGGTTTGATGCACCCCACCCAGAATTCGAAAACAACATCACTTCAATAAAGCCATCAGATCTCATGCTGCTCTGGTCTCAATTATCTAACGTTGCCACGTTTGGGATCATAGAATTTGCAGTGCAGAAGGAGGCCATTCGGCCTATCGAGTCTGCACCGGCCCTTGGAAAGAGCACCCTACCTAAGCCCACACCTCCACCCGATCCCCGTAACCCCACCTCACGTTTTTAGACACTAAGGGGCAATTTAGCATGGCCAATCCACCTAACCGGCACATCTTTGGATTGTGGGAGGAAACCGGAGCACCCGGAGGAAACCCATGCACACACGGGGAGGATGTGCAGACTCCGCACAGACAGTGACCCAAGCCGGAATTGAACCTGGGATCCTGGCGCTGTGAAACAACAGTGTTAACCACTGCGCTACCATGCCACTCCTATGCCTGAATAATATCCCTCTTCATTTAAACCAGGAAAAGCTTGCTGCTGCTATTTAAATTGATAACACACACTGGGTGGTTAAAAAACACAAACATCTTGGGTGGGATTCTCTGTTGGCTGTTGCCGAAATCGGGAAAACGCGATTGGGCGGAGAATTGGTTCCGTCTCCAAAATCGTGTCAGGCGCCAATTTGACACCAAATCCCAATTCTCCAGCACTTCAGCAGTGGTGTCAGTGCGGTTCGGACCGCACGTACGGTAAACACCGTTTTCATATCATTAGCGGGCCTGACCCGGTATTCCCCGGGACCTCCGTGATTCTCTGCCTCTGATGGGCCGAGTTCCCGACGACGCGGTTCCCTTGTGCTTTTAAAAATCGTGAAACTGGTGTGGCGGCTGCTGAGGGAGAGAGAGGGGGTACGGAAAGTGTCCAACACCGCCTTAGTTTGCTGACAGTTGTGCCGCTGGCCTGGGGGGGGGGTTCTGCCAGGGTTGGGGGGAGTAGTGGGGGGCTGGCCAGGAGGTGGGCTGTGGGGTCGGGGTGGACGGGCACGGAACACCAGTGCTGCAGCCGGTAAGGCAGCCATGCAGCTGCGCACACCGCTAACAGCTCACTGTGAACTTAGGACCATGGGTCATATAGGTGTCCCGCCAGGCCAGCCCCTAGGTGCCCTCTGGGCCCAGCAGACCCACCAGCTTTATGTGTGCACCCCAGCACAACCAGTGCCATCTTGTTGGCTGGGGTGAGTGTGTGTGGGGAGTGTAATGTGTGTGTGCGGCTGGGATGAGTGTGTGTGGGGAGTGGAATGTGTGTTTGCGGCTGGGATGAGTGTGTGTGGGGAGTGTAATGTGCGTGTGCGGCTGGGATGAGTGTGTGTGGGGAGTGGAATGTGTATGTGCGGCTGGGATGAGTGTGTGTGGGGAGTGGAATGTGTGTGTGCGGCTGGGATGAGTGTGTGTGGGGAGTGTAATGTGTGTGTGCGGCTGGGATGAGTGTGTGTGGGGAGTGTAATGTGGGTGTGCGGCTGGGATGAGTGTGTGTGGGGAGTGTAATGTGTGTGTGCGGCTGGGATGAGTGTGTGTGGGGAGTGTAATGTGTGTGTGCGGCTGGGATGAGTGTGTGTGGGGAGTGTAATGTGTGTGTGCGGCTGGGATGAGTGTGTGTGGGGAGTGGAATGTGTATGTGCGGCTGGGATGAGTGTGTGTGGGGAGTGGAATGTGTGTGTGCGGCTGGGATGAGTGTGTGTGGGGAGTGTAATGTGTATGTGCGGCTGGGATGAGTGTGTGTGGGGAGTGTAATGTGTATGTGCGGCTGGGATGAGTGTGTGTGGGGAGTGTAATGTGTGTGTGCGGCTGGGATGAGTGTGTGTGGGGAGTGTAATGTGTGTGTGCGGCTGGGATGAGTGTGTGTGGGGAGTGTAATGTGTCTGTGCGGCTGGGATGAGTGTGTGTGGGGAGTGTAATGTGTATGCGGCTGGGATGAGTGTGTGTGGGGAGTGTAATGTGTGTGTGGGGCTGGGATGAGTGTGTGTGGGGAGTGGAATGTGTGTGTGCGGCTGGGATGAGTGTGTGTGGGGAGTGGAATGTGTGTGTGCGGCTGGGATGAGTGTGTGTGGGGAGTGGAATGTGTGTGTGCGGCTGGGATGAGTGTGTGTGGGGAGTGGAATGTGTGTGTGCGGCTGGGATGAGTGTGTGTGGGGAGTGGAATGTGTGTGTGCGGCTGGGATGAGTGTGTGTGGGGAGTGGAATGTGCGTGTGCGGCTGGGATGAGAGTGTGTGGGGAGTGGAATGTGTGTGTGCGGCTGGGATGAGTGTGTGTGGGGAGTGGAATGTGTGTGTGCGGCTGGGATGAGTGTGTGTGGGGAGTGGAATGTGTGTGTGCGGCTGGGATGAGTGTGTGTGGGGAGTGGAATGTGCGTGTGCGGCTGGGATGAGAGTGTGTGGGGAGTGGAATGTGTGTGTGCGGCTGGGATGAGTGTGTGTGGGGAGTGTAATGTGTCTGTGCGGCTGCAGTTTGTCAGCCTCCCGAGTGTCAATCACGGACCCAGCGAATCCCGCACCGTTTTTCATTAGCTGTTGTGAAAGTCTACAAACCCTAGTCCCGTGTCAGCAATTAACCTCAGCAAAGGGGAATCCAGCGCCTTGTTCATCATAAAACATGACCAATTACTTGATTAAATAGGGGATCGGGGTTATGGGGAAAAGGCAGAAAAATGGGGATGAGAAACATATCAGCCATGGTTGAATGGCGGAGCAGCCTCCCGTACCAGCCTCCCCGAACAGGCGCCGGAATGTGGCGACTAGGGGTTTGTCACAGTAACTTCATTGAATCCTACTTGTGACAATAAGCGATTTTCATTTTTTCATTTCATTTCATTTCATTTTCATGGGCTGAATGGCCTAATTCTACTCCTCTGTCTTCTGGTCTTATTACGGGCAATAAGGGAAAGGATACAAGGCTTTCAGAACTCTCCCCGCCCTGTCCGTAACACCAGCAATAGATGCTTTACAGCTTGATATTTCCATGTTCCACTCCTGTGAATATTTCACTCTTTTCAATTGAACATTCACCTTGAGATCGGGACTAGTTGGGTGGCCCGCAGAGCAGGTGCAGGCAGATCATCTGTCCCCCGGCCAGATGGTCAGTGGCTCCAGTCTTTGGACTGTAATTAGCGGTGACTGTTCATGGCAGCTGGCCCAACCGGGCCTGCCAGACTGAGGAGGGAGGGGAGGGAATGTCATGCTGCCATTAGCACGTCACTGCAGCAGTGGATAGCCACTCAGTCACATGGCACAGGCTCTGTCCAATTACAAGCTGCAGTGCCGGTAATTAAATTACTGAGTGGCTGATTGGATACATCGGAAATTAAAATGAACATTTTTCCATTGGGACAGCGAACATACCAAGGGGGCTGGGAGCAGAGCGGTTAAAGCATTGGGTTAGCGAGCCCAGCATGCAGACCAAAGGCTCTGAGGCGAGAGTTCGAATCCCGCTGTGCCGGCTATCGAATTCCGATTCAGTTAATGGATAAACCTGGAATACAAAGTTGGTATTAGTCAATCCGCGGCGGTTTTCTTATTTCCTCATGAGGGAAGGAAATCGGCCATCCTTACCCAATCTGGCCTACACGTGACTCCTGACCCAATCTGGCCTACACGTGACTCCAGACCCACGGCAGTATGGTTGACTTTTAACTGCCCTCTGAAAAGGCCCAGCAAGCCACTCAGTTCAAGGGCAATTAGGGATGGGGAATGAATACTGGCTTTGCCAGCGACACGTGCATCCTGTGAATGAATTAGATTATTAACAAGTCAGAAGATAAAACAGGAGCGCTGGAAAAAATTCCCAAGACAAGACAAGTCGTGGCTCAATGTCAACATGTCATTGATCCGTGGATGTGGATGAGTATATTTTTTTGCCTACTCATGCAAACAGGTTTCTATCTGGAGGGTAAAATAAATAATTTGATTACCTTGAAGAATCTATAGCCATTCATTGATGGTTCAAACTACCTGAGCAGATTATTTGTTGACCAGGGGCTATTTTAACACTTGTATTTTTAAGGAAGGACCTGCCCCCATTTGCTTTAGGTTGTTATGTAATTGCATTGCAAAGGTTTTGGTTCTCCATGTATATAGTGATGTTCCTGTGGGTGCATGCCAAGCACTTGGTGCAAAGTCCAGGTCAGTCGACTCCTGTCCTCCAGACCACTTGGGGAAGCGCAGAACAACATGGTAGCACAGTGGTTAGCACTGCCGCTGCACAGCGTCAGAGTCCCGGGTTCGATTCCCGGCTTGGGTCACTGTCTTTGCAGAGTCTGCACGTTCTCCCTGTGTCTGCGTGGGTTTCCTCCGGGTGCTCCGGTTTCCTCCTGACAGAGGTGCTTGTTAGGTGAATTGGGCATTCCGAATTCTCTCTCTGTGTACCCGAACAGGTGCCAAAATGTGGCGACTAGGGGATTTTCGCAGTAACTTCATTGCATTGCATACCATATTTTTATTATATTATTATTATTTTTTATAAAAATTTAATTTAGTTGTTAGCCAGATCTTGGTAGAAGGTTGGAGGAATGGCAGGGAAGGGAGTGCAATGTTCCTCCTGCAGGATGTTTGAGGTGAGGGATGCAGTTAGTGTCCCTGCTGATTTTACCTGCAGGAAGTGCTGCCATCTCCAGCTCCTCCAAGACCGAGTTAGGGAACTGGAGCTGGAGTTGGAAGAACTTCGGATCATTCGGGAGGCAGAAGGGGTCATAGATAGCAGCTTCAGGGAATTAGTTACACCAAAGATTGGAGATAGGTGGGTAACTGTAAGAGGGACTGGGAAAAAACAGTCAGTGCAGGGATCCCCTGCGGTCGTTCCCCTGAGAAACAAGTATACCGCTTTGGATACTTGTGGGGGGGACGACTTACCAGGGGTAAGCCATGGGGTACGGGCCTCTGGCACGGGGTCTGTCCCTGTTGCTCAGAAGGGAAGGGGGGAGAGGAGCAGAGCATTAGTAATTGGGGACTCTATAGTCAGGGGCACAGATAGGAGATTTTGTGGGAGCGTGAGAGACTCACGTTTGGTATGTTGCCTCCCAGGTGCAAGGGTACGTGATGTCTCAGATCGTGTTTTCCGGGTCCTTAGGGGGGAGGGGGAGCAGCCCCAAGTCGTGGTCCACATTGGCACCAACGACATAGGTAGGAAAGGGGACAAGGATGTCAGGCAGGCTTTCAGGGAGCTAGGATGGAAGCTCAGAACTAGAAAAAACAGAGTTGTTATCTCTGGGTTGTTGCCCGTGCCACGTGATAGTGAGATGAGGAATAGGGAGAGAGAGCATTTAAACACGTGGCTACAGGGATGGTGCAGGCGGGAGGGTTTCAGATTTTTGGATAACTGGGGCTCTTTCTGGGGAAGGTGGGACCTCTACAGACAGGATGGTCTACATCTGAACCTGAGGGGCACAAATATCCTGGGGGGGAGATTTGTTAGTGCTCTTTGGGGGGGTTTAAACTAATGCAGCAGGGCCATGGGAACCTGGATTGTAGTTTTAGGGTAAGGGAGAATGAGAGTATAGAGGTCAGGAGCACAGATTTGACGTCGCAGGAGGGGGCCAGCGTTCAGGTAGGTGGTTTGAAGTGTGTCTACTTCAATGCCAGGAGTATACGAAACAAGGTAGGGGAACTGGCAGCGTGGGTTGGTACCTGGGACTTCGATGTTGTGGCCATTTCGGAGACATGGATAGAGCAAGGACAGGAATGGATGTTGCAGGTTCCGGGGTTTAGGTGTTTTAGTAAGCTCAGAGAAGGAGGCAAAAGAGGGGGAGGTGTGGCGCTGCTAGTCAAGAGCAGTATTACGGTGGCGGAGAGGATGCTAGATGGGGACTCTTCCGAGGTAGTATTGGCTGAAGTTAGAAACAGGAAAGGAGAGGTCACCCTGTTGGGAGTTTTTTATAGGCCTCCTAATAGTTCTAGGGATGTAGAGGAAAGGATGGCGAAGATGATTCTGGATATGAGCGAAAGTAACAGGGTAGTTATTATGGGAGACTTTAACTTTCCAAATATTGACTGGAAAATATATAGTTCGAGTACATTAGATGGGTCGTTTTTTGTACAGTGTGTGCAGGAGGGTTTCCTGAAACAATATGTTGACAGGCCAACAAGAGGCGAGGCCACGTTGGATTTGGTTTTGGGTAATGAACCAGGCCAGGTGTTGGATTTGGAGGTAGGAGAGCACTTTGGGGACAGTGACCACAATTCGGTGACGTTTACGTTAATGATGGAAAGGGATAAGTATACACCGCAGGGCAAGAGTTATAGCTGGGGGAAGGGCAATTATGATGCCATTAGACGTGACTTGGGGGGGATAAGGTGGAGAAGTAGGCTGCAAGTGTTGGGCACACTGGATAAGTGGGGCTTGTTCAAGGATCAGCTACTGCGTGTTCTTGATAAGTATGTACCGGTCAGACAGGGAGGAAGGCGTCGAGCGAGGGAACCGTGGTTTACCAAGGAAGTGGAATCTCTTGTTAAGAGGAAGAAGAAGGCCTATGTGAAGATGAAGTGTGAAGTTTCGGTTGGGGCGATGGATAGTTACAAGGTAGCGAGGAAGGATCTAAAGAGAGAGCTAAGACGAGCAAGGAGGGGACATGAGAAGTATTTGGCAGGAAGGATCAAGGAAAACCCAAAAGCTTTCTATAGGTATGTCAGGAATAAGCGAATGACTAGGGAAAGAGTAGGACCAGTCAAGGACAGGGATGGGAAATTGTGTGTGGAGTCTGAAGAGATAGGCGAGATACTAAATGAATATTTTTCGTCAGTATTCACTCAGGAAAAAGATAATGGTGTGGAGGAGAATGCTGAGCCCCAGGCTAATAGAATAGATGGCATTGAGGTACGTAGGGAAGAGGTGTTGGCAATTCTGGACAGGCTGAAAATAGATAAGTCCCCGGGACCTGATGGGATTTATCCTAGGATTCTATGGGAGGCCAGGGAAGAGATTGCTGGACCTTTGGCTTTGATTTTTATGTCATCATTGGCTACAGGAATAGTGCCAGAGGACTGGAGGACAGCAAATGTGGTCCCTTTGTTCAAAAAGGGGAGCAGAGACAACCCCGGCAACTATAGACCGGTGAGCCTCACGTCTGTAGTGGGTAAAGTCTTGGAGGGGATTATAAGGGACAAGATTTATAATCATCTAGATAGGAATAATATGATCAGGGATAGTCAGCATGGCTTTGTGAAGGGTAGGTCATGCCTCACAAACCTTATTGAGTTCTTTGAGAAGGTGACTGAACAGGTAGACGAGGGTAGAGCAGTTGATGTGGTGCATATGGATTTCAGCAAAGCGTTTGATAAGGTTCCCCACGGTAGGCTATTGCAAAAAATACGGAGGCTGGGGATTGAGGGTGATTTAGAGATGTGGATCAGAAATTGGCTAGCTGAAAGAAGACAGAGGGTGGTGGTTGATGGGAAATGTTCAGAATGGAGTACAGTCACAAGTGGAGTACCACAAGGATCTGTTCTGGGGCCATTGCTGTTTGTCATTTTTATCAATGACCTAGAGGAAGGCGCAGAAGGGTGGGTGAGTAAATTTGCAGACGATACTAAAGTCGGTGGTGTTGTCGATAGTGTGGAAGGATGTAGCAGGTTACAGAGGGATATAGATAAGCTGCAGAGCTGGGCTGAGAGGTGGCAAATGGAGTTTAATGTAGAGAAGTGTGAGGTGATTCACTTTGGAAGGAATAATAGGAATGCGGAATATTTGGCTAATGGTAAAGTTCTTGAAAGTGTGGATGAGCAGAGGGATCTAGGTGTCCATGTACATAGATCCCTGAAAGTTGCCACCCAGGTTGATAGGGTTGTGAAGAAGGCCTATGGAGTGTTGGCCTTTATTGGTAGAGGGATTGAGTTCCGGAGTCGGGAGGTCATGTTGCAGCTGTACAGAACTCTGGTACGGCCGCATTTGGAGTATTGCGTACAGTTCTGGTCACCGCATTATAGGAAGGACGTGGAGGCTTTGGAGCGGGTGCAGAGGAGATTTACCAGGATGTTGCCTGGTATGGAGGGAAAATCTTATGAGGAAAGGCTGACGGACTTGAGGTTGTTTTCGTTGGAGAGAAGAAGGTTAAGAGGAGACTTAATAGAGGCATACAAAATGATCAGGGGGTTGGATAGGGTGGACAGTGAGAGCCTTCTCCCGCGGATGGATATGGCTGGCACGAGGGGACATAACTTTAAACTGAGGGGTAATAGATATAGGACAGAGGTCAGAGGTAGGTTCTTTACGCAAAGAGTAGTGAGGCCGTGGAATGCCCTACCTGCTACAGTAGTGAACTCGCCAACATTGAGGGCATTTAAAAGTTTATTGGATAAACATATGGATGATAATGGCATAGTGTAGGTTAGATGGCTTTTGTTTCGGTGCAACATCGTGGGCCGAAGGGCCTGTACTGCGCTGTATTGTTCTATGTTCTATGTTCTATTGTTAATGTAAGCCTACTTGTGACACTAATACAGATTATTATTATTATTTGATGTAGGACCTGCAGAAGCTGAAGAAAAATCACAGAGAGTTGGATCTGCCTGTGTCACTCAAGCAGATATCCTATTAAAGGGACATTACAATTTATATGCCGCCTTTCACACTCACAGGACATCTTGTAACTGTTGTAACATAAGAAACATGTCAGCCAATCTTCACACAGAAAGCTCGCACAAACTGCAATAAGGTAATGACTTGATAATCTATTTTGTAATCTTGTTGATCGGGGGATAAATATTTGTCACAGGTCACCTTCACTGCTCTGCTTTGAAATTAAATCTTTTATATCTACCTGGAAGGGCAGGCTGGTTGGTGGTTTAACATTGCACCCAAAACTCAACACTTCCAACAGTGCACCATTCTCTCAGTGCAACATTAGAGAGTCAGCTTTGCTTGTGGTACGCAAGTCCTGAAGTGGGAATGTGAACCCACATCCCACATGGGGGCAGCACGGCGGCACAGTGGCTAGCACCGCTACCTCACAGCGCCAGGGAGCCGGGTTCAGTTCCGGCCTCGGGTGACTGTCAGTGTGGAATTTGCACTTTCTCCCCCGTGTTTGCGTGGGTTTCCTCCGGGTGCTCCGGTTTCCTCCCACAGTCCAAAGATGTGAAGGTTAGGCGGATTGGCCATGATAAATTGCCCCGAAGTGTCCAAAGGTTAGGTGGGGTTACAGGGATAGGGCGGGGATTGGGTCTGTGTAGGGTGGTCTTTCAAATGGTCGGTGCAGACTCGATGGGCCGAATGGCCTCCACCTGCACTGTAGGGATTCTGTGATTGTATGAAACCCCGTGAGTGGTATCAGCTGAGCCTGCTGAACAGATAGGTATAAATAATCAGCATAGAGTTGTGAATGGACTGCATCCTCAACCTGAAGGTTTGAGCAAGTGGCCAATTTAAGCGAACAAAAAGAAATATGCAAGGGAAGAAAAGTTCCCAGGCCGTATATCAACTGTGCCAAGTGCAGTCTGGGTCGTGACTGCATTTTAAATGATCTGCACGTCTCGTATCACTGTCACCAGATAAGAAGCCATCAGAACATTGCAGTCTTAAGTGAAGTAATTGCTGAATTATAGACAGTGGCCAGCTGACCATATTGGTAGGTAACATCATCTGTAATTGAACAGGCATTTTGATTGAAGCATTTAAGTAATTGTATCCTATTCATGGATATTTGCTAACCTGAAAGTGCTTGTGAAACCTTATCTTTCTCCTGGCCATCTGGCCAACCAATCTCCAAAGTTAATGGCAATCTGTGGGATGAGACTCACAGCAAAATATCCATCGCAAATCAGGGGGGACTAAAAAAATCAAATCAATTCTTAAGAATGATGGTGCTGTCTATGCCTATTATTGTCACTGGCAAGGATCCTGAGCTCAGCGTTAACCCTTCATCTATTTCATTAGCGTGTATCGGTCTCAGATTCCTAATTGGAACTCGCCAGGTGTTTGCGATGGGAATGTCTCTCATTCCCTCAAGGAGCGTTCGGGGATCAGCGAATGAAAAAGAAAGCAAATATTCCCTGTGAAATCTCTCGTCAAGATGGTGTGCCCCGCATCCGGCAATAAAATCCCAAGTTCAAAGCACTCCGAGAGTCTTTCTTGTCTTCTGCCATTTCCCCCCATTTTCAGAAATATCGGTGTAGCGGAACAAAGTGAGGAAAAATAAATGGGAGTAGAATGGAGAAGCGGGGAGATTATTAGGGAGCAGAACAATGGCATAATCTACTGGTCAAGGCCACTCGGACCTTTTTTTCCTGTTTTTTTGTTGACTATTAGTTATATTTGCCCCACCGATGCATCAGGCCATTGATTATGAAAGACTAGCATGGTGGGGGTCACTTGCTGCAGCTCCAACATCAAGGCTGTCTTTTGTTACTCTTCTGTAATATTTTTGGTTATACTACTGAACGTAACATGCGTTAGTCAATCCAGTTGCTGATGAGCTTTTCTGTAAGTCGTCCAGAAGTAATGAAACGTTTATTGAGTAACTAAATCAACAATTTTGGGAGTTCTTTACTTTAAGATTAATACTGGTAGTAAGGTTACAAGATCTAAATACAGCAGCTATGTTTGACGACACTAATCACTCTGAGCTAAATCTGTGCTCCTGCTCTCGTTACAGTGCAGCCAAAAGAGCGAGAGGAATAATAATAATAATCGCTTATTGTCACAAGTAGGCGTCAATGAAGTTACTGGGAAAAGCCCCGAGCCGCCACATTCCGGCACCTGTTCGGGGAGGCCGGTATGGGATTTGAACCCGCGCTGTTGGCATTGTTCTGTATTACAAGCCCACTGTGTTAAACCAACAGCCTGAGTCTGGCTTTTATACCCGTTTGTGCTGCCCTCTAGTGATCTTCTGATTACACATTAACCCCTTATGTACAAGCACATACAGAGATCACTACAGGCTGGAACACAGCATCTTGAGCAACCCTGGCAAACTATCGTCAAGGCCCCTTCTTCCAGAGGCAGGTAGGGTCCCTAAATTCCGGATTCGCACTGCTTACCCTTCTCCCCCAGTTCAGAGCGCAACAGCAACTGTCCCACCCAATGGGGAATGCAACACTTCTGCAGATCTCGCACGCCCAGGCTTTTTTTAGCTGGGTGCGGAGCTTGCTGCTTTGCAAAGTAGCACTGCTGGGTAATTTGCATTGGCATATCAAAGATCTCTCTGAGAAGTGGAATTAATTGCATCTACGTTGTTTCTAATTTAGGATTGGCTTGTGGATATCACAAAGGGGAAGTACTGACTGCTGTACAGGCGTTCTATACATTACCCAGGGAAAACATGAAACTCTCAGGAAGAATTTCACACCAAGGTGCTCCAGATCAAATGGAATAAGCGGATCAAAGATAAAATTGTGTGAAAAAATATTAGTTCTGAAGGAGCCATTGAATGACACATGCGGACTGGAATAAACAGGCTTCAGATTTAACCCTCTCATGCCTGGTGCACACCAGGTACCAGAGCATTTCAAATAAGAGGAATGGTTTTCTTCCTCAGATCCTGCTGCTTCCCTGAAATTTTCCAATATTGACCAGTTCTTGCCCCCCCCCCCCCCAAATCTGGCAGGGTCCCGTTTAAATATGCAGATCAGAGTCCAATCTGAGAACAGAATGGGGAGGGGGAATCCAGACCAAATTCACCGAGCGGGGGATTGTGAGCCAGAGACAGCTTGGATTTTAAATTGTTTATTTCAGGTCTTCTTGTGGCTCAGGAGAGGCAGATGCACCTCATAAAGGGAGCTTTGGGTCTTCTTGACCCCAGGCTCAAGTACTCGTCCCCCCCCCCCCCACCCCCCGCTCCGATCAGCGGCTGAATGCCCTTGACTGCTGAAGTGTTCCCCGACTGGAATGGAGCAGGAATGTTCCCTTCCAGTCAGGGAACACTTCAGCAGTCAAGGACATTCAACCTCTGATCTTCGGGGGAGGGGGGGGGGGGCGCACCGTCATCTTGAACAGAACGGACTACTGCAGCGAAGTGTACCGACAACTCAACGACCTGGAACGCTGCAGACAGTTACCCGCAGATCCGACCAAGGAACACACCCACCAACTCAACAGGCTGATCAAGACCTTGGATCCAGACCTTCAGAGCACCTTATGTGCTCTCATCTCACGTACTCCTGGCGTTGGAGATCTCTACTGCCTCCCGAAAATACACAAGGCCAACACATCAGGCCGTCCTATCATTTCAGGCAATGGGACCCTGTGTGAGAACCTCTCTGGCTACATCAAGGGCATCTTGAAACCCATCGTACAAGGAACGGCCAGCTTCTGTCGCAACACGACGGACTTCTTACAGAAACTCAGCACCCATGGACCAGTTGAACCAGGGAGATTCCTCTTCACAATGGACGTCTCGGCACTCTACACCAGCATCCCCCATGACAACGGCATTGCTGCAACAGCCTCAGTACTCAACACCGACAACTGCCAATCTCCAGACACAATTCTGCAACTCATCCGCTTCATTCTGGATCACAACTTCTTCACCTTCGACAACAAATTCTTCATCCTGACACGGAACAGCTATGGGGACCAAATTCGCACCTCAATACGCCAACATCTTCATGCACAAGTTTGAACAAGACCTCCTCACCACACAGGACCTTCAACCAACGTTATACACCAGATACATCAATGACATTTTTTTCCTTTGGACCCACTGTGAAGAATCAATGAAACGACTACACAATGACATCAATAAATTCCATCCCACCATCAGACTCATCATGGACTACTCTCCAGAATCAGTTGCATTCTTGGACACACTCGTCTCCATCAAGGACGGTCACCTCAGCACTTCGCTTTACCGCAAACCCACGGATAACCTCACGATGCTCCACCTCTCTAGCTTCCACCCTAAACACATTAAAGAAGCCATCCCCTATGGACAAGCCCTCTGTATACACAGGATCTGCTCAGATGAGGAGGAGCATAACAGACATCTACAGATGCTGAAAGATGCCCTTGTACGAACGGGATATGGCGCTCGACTCATCGATCGACAGTTCCAACGCGCCACAGCGAAAAACCGCACCAACCTCCTCAGAAGACAAACATGGGACACAACCGACAGAGTACCCTTCGTCGTCCAGCACTTCCCCGGAGTGGAGAAACTACGACATCTTCTTCACAGCCTTCAACACGTCATCGATGAAGACGAACATCTTGCCAAGGTTATCCCCACACCCCCACTACTTGCCTTCAAACAACCGCGCAACCTCAAACAAACCATTGTTTGCAGCAAACTACCCAGCCTTCAGAACAGCGACCACGACACCACACAACCCTGCCATGGCAACCTCTGCAAGACGTGCCAGATCATCGACATGGGTACCACCATTACACGTGAGAATACCACTCACCAGGTACGTGGTACATACTCTGCGACTCGGCCAACGCTGTCTACCTCATACGCTGCAGGAAAGGATGTCTCGAAGCGTGGTACATTGGCGAGACCATGCAGACTCTGCGACAACGGATGAACGGACATCGCGCGACAATCGGCAGGCAGGAATGTTGCTTTCCACACGGGGAACACTTCAGCAGTCAAGGGCATTCAGCCTCTGATCTTCGGGTAAGCGTTCTCCAAGGCGGCCTTCGGTAGCCAAGTTCCGCACACATGAGTGCTGCCTCAACCGGGACCTGGGATTCATGTCGCATTACATTCATCCCCCACCATCTGGCCTGGGCTTGCAAAATCCTACCAACTATCCTGGTTTGAGACAATTCACACCTCTTTAACCTGTGATTATCCCTCTCACCAGTTGCTCGGTCTGGACCTGCAGACTTAATTACCTGCAAAGATTCGCATTCAAAGTATCGTATTGCATCTTTGAATTTGTCTATATATATATGTTTCTGGAACCCACATTTTCATTCACCTGAGGAAGGAGCAGTGCTCCGAAAGCTAGTGATTCATAACAAACCTGTTGGACTTTAACCTGGTGTTGTAAGACTTCTTCACCAAGGCGAAGGGAATGGGACATGCCCGCAGATAGCACGGCTGAGCCCCCAGATCAACTTGTATTTGGGCCACGGCTCCTTTTCTGGTCCCCAGGCTGGGCCAGAAATGACAGGGGTCAATGTTGTCTGCATGACATGTAGTTGCTCCCCAGTGTACATGTCAACTGAGTCGCCGTGTCCGCCAAGGTTAAAATTTGCATGCTCTGTTTTATGCGGTCACGGCTACTCTGAGTCACTGTGGAAATCATTGCCCCAATGTCCAACTCCATGCTCAAAACGTGACCATTCACCTGCAACTGATCCGGGGCACCGTCAGACAACGTAACTGCCCCGCGTCCTCGTCCACCAGCTCATCAAAGCAAAAATTCTGGTCCCGAGGCAGAAGCCTATCCCTTCCGGGGTTCCTGGATCATTGAGACCCCCGCTGCCTGCGGTCACATGGCTTCCAAAGAGGCAAATTGCCCTTGGAGACTCCGGGGATGGTTGCCGTAGTGAAGTCGGGCCTGTGATCAAAGGCTGGGGTCCCACTTCCTATTGGACTGGGTGGAAGGGGCTCCACAGGAGGGACCACGTCCCAGGGCGTTGACTTTCATGTCCTGTATCTCCTGAAACCCACACTCCGCACTCTCATGGGATAAGAATAGCTGCAGTGCCTTCTGGAGGCTCACTTGGCGAAGAGTTTGTCTCCGCATTGTTGATGCCGCAGACTAGGCAATCACACAATATCTCCAACAGCACAGCCACATATTCGCAGAACTCGCCGATTTTACCAAGCCAGGATATAAACTCGGTGACCGACACACCCGGGGCTCTTTCTGCCACGGTGAAGCAATAACATTGGACTATAAAGGATGGCGTCAGGTTGAAGTGTTGACTGCCAAGCGCTATGAGCTGGTCAAAGGTGAGGGTGTTTGGTGCCATCGGGTATGCCAGGCTCCGAATGGACCCAAACATATGGGCACCAGAAGTGGTCAGCAGGATCACCCGTCGAGAGCTCATCTTCCGTGATATTATTTGTGCGAAAGAAATGGCTTTGCATATTGGGTCCAGTCCTCGACTCCGGCGTCAAAGACATCTGGCCACCCGGACAGGAGCATGGCAAAACAGAAAGGTTCCAGGAAACACCAATGTGTGTGGGGGTGGGGGGGGGGGGTGGGGGGGGGGGGGGCGGAACCGGCAGGGCCCCAGCATCGACAGCAGATCGGGTTTACTCCTCGTCGCCAGTTTTAAGAAGTCGAGGGGAGTACACAGCGATTTGAACAAAAGAAACAAAGGTTTATTTGCGAGGCTTAAGGTCCATGGTACCCAAACGTGTCTGACTGCCGGATCCAAGCTGGCCGCCCTCATTTTTAAAGGTAATTAAGCTTCCCCTGTCCTCCTAGCGGGAAGCTCGTATTCCACAAAGGACATGCGGGATTCAATCCCGTGCGCATGTAAGTTATGACATGAGGCTTAACATAGAAAATGTGCTCAGTGAGAGCGTTGGGGGGGGGAAAACACTCTTAGCTTTAAGAGCAAATAACCTGATTAATTTCCCAGAGCGTGCAGTTTAGGGGAGGGGGAAGCGGAGGGGAGGTTTGTACCCACTAAGGCTGCCGACATGGAATGTTGGGTGGAAGGAGGGAGGAACATGGGTCCCCATCTTGACTTCTTACCCCACAAGACGAACACTGATGCCAGGATGGGGCAGGGGTGGTGCGGAGCGGGACCAAGTGCGAGACGCGATGGTGGTACCAGGAGTCTCAGCGACACGGAACAAGGCAGACAGGACCCGGAAGACTGTCACGCAGAGGGGCAACTGGCAAGCACCATTCCGGAAAAAGTAAAGTTCCGATGAGTTTGATCAACAATTTGACACAGCAAAAGGCAGTTGGGTGGGAGGAATAATAAAACAGAAAGAATAAAAGAGTGAGGAGGTAGTCAGAAAGACTTTGCAGCATAAAAATGAGCCTTGCAATTGGAACTGACTGTTCTAATCCTGTTGGTCGCAATAAATCTGGTTTCAGTGATACGCGGCATTTCTTGATATTTTCCAAACATTCCATCTCCATAAAATACCAAATCTGCACCATGGCCTGACCGTGATAAGAAAATGATTTGGAATAAATGCAATGCTTGTAAATATGTTTTTCTTCCTTTATTAATATGACACAAATCTAGATCGAATCTAGGGCGGCACGGGAGCACAGTGGGTAGCACTGTTGCTTCACAGCTCCAGGGCCCCAGGTTCGATTCCCGGCTCGAGTCGCTGTCTGTGCGGAGACTGCACGTTCTCCCCGTGTGTGCGTGGGTTTCCTCCGGGTGCTCTGGTTTCCTCCCACAGTCCACAGATGTGTGGGTTCGGTGGATTGGTCACGTTGGCTTGCCCTGTGGTGTCCAGGATGTTGGGTGGGGTTTGCTGGGTTGCGGGGATGGGGTGGAAGTCTGGTCTTGGGTGGGGTGCCCTTTCAGTGGCTGGTGGAGACTCGATGGGCCGAGTGGCCTCCTTCTGCACGGTAAATTCTATGAAATACTTGTACTTATAAATAAAGCTTTTCCTGTGTTTCCCTGCACTGAGAAAAGACTGCTATATCTCTCCTTTTACCAACTACCGGGTGCCCCCCAGAGACCTTCACAGTCAATGAAGGGATAGAGGCAAATTTGGCCGATTGGATAAGTAACTGGCTATCACATAGAAGACAGAGGGTGGTAGTGGATGGAAAATTTTCAGACTGGAGACCAGTTACCAGCGGTGTACCACAGGGATCAGTGCTGGGTCCTCTGCTATTTGTGATTTTTATCAATGACTTGGAGGAGGGAGCTGAAGGGTTGGTCAGTAAATTTGCTGATGACACCAAGATTGGTGGAGTAGTGGATGAGGTGGAGGGCTGTTGTAGGCTGCAAAGAGACATTGATAGGATGCAGAGCTGGGCCAAAAAATGACCCTGGTGAGACCACATTTGGAGTATTGTGCGCAGTTCTGGTCACCTCACTATAGGAAGGACGTGGAAGCATTGGAAAGGGTGCAAAGGAGATTTACCAGGATGCTGCCAGGTTTGCAGAATAGGTCTTATGAGGAAAGGTTGAGGGAGCTAGGGCTTTTCTCTTTGGAGCGGAGGCGGATGAGAGGCGATTTAATAGAGGTTTATAAGATAATGAGGGGAAGATAGAGTGGACGTTCAGAGACTATTTCCTCGGATGGATGTAGCTGTTACAAGGAGGCATAACTATAAGGTTCAGGGTGGGAGATATAGGAGGGATGTCCGAGGTAGGTTCTTTACTCGGAGAGTGGTTAGGGTGGGGAATGGACTGCCTGCTGTGATAGTGGAGTCGGACACTTTAGGAACTTTCAAGCGGTTATTGGATAGGCACATGGAGCACGCCAGAATGACAGGGAGTGGGATAGCTTGATCTTGGTTTCGGACACTGCTCGGCACAACATCGAGGGCCGAAGGGCCTGTTCTGTGCTGTGCTGTTCTATGTTCTATGTTCTAGTTTTTGAAATATAGTCACTGTTGTAAAGTCAGAAATGCAGTCAATTCTCAACCAGCAAATTTCACAAACAACAATATGTAAATGGCCAAGTAATCTGTTAATTTGTGATGGTGACTGAGGGATTGGTCCCGACATTGGGGGGTAACTCCCCTGCACCTCATTGAAATGATGCCATGGGATCTTCCGTATCCTTCCCATCAAATAGACGGTGACCTCGGTTTAACGTGCCATTCAAAAGACAGCACCGCCAACAGTGCCGTGTAACTCAGTGCTGCTTTGGAGCCTCAGCGCGGGTATTTTATGCTCAAACCCTGGCGAGGACTCTAAAGCCAAAACCTTGTGACTTGGGGGCAAAGAAGACTCCAGCTGGGCCACGACTGACAATGCGCCACATAGAGTCATAGAATTTACAGTGCAGAAAGAGGCCATTCGGCCCATCGGGTCTTCTGCACCAGCCCTTGGAAAGAGCACCCGACTTAAACCCACGCCTCCACACTATCCCCGTAACCCAGTCACCCCACTTAACCTTTTTCGGACACTAAGGGCAATTTATCATGGCCAATCCACCTAACCTGCACATCTTTGGACTGTGGGAGGAAACTGGAGCACTCGGAGGAAACCCACGCACACACGGGGAGAATGTGCAGCCAGTGACCCAAGCCGGGAATTGAAGTTGGGGCCTTGAAGCAATTGTGCTAACCACTGTGCTACCATGCTGCCCGTGTGGTGTGTGATCCTGCTGCACAATGTTTTGAAGAGCTCTACAAAATTGTTATCCATTTTGGAAAGTCCCCCTGTGTTTATTCGGAACCCCAGTCTCAAATAAAGGGTGCAGGTTTGGAATGTGCGAGGTAGCGTGTCCATCCAACAATAATTATCCTGACAGTGCGCTTTGAAACACAATCAATGTTCATCAAACCCATGTGTCCAAACTGAAATGAGCACAAAATTAAATTTGCTATTGCGGAGCATTAAAACAACGATAAACAGGTCTGCCCACGATCAAACAGAAATAACAAATGTGTGGTGATGGCGGAGTGGAACTAAAGAGGCAACATCAGCTGTCCTCGTAATTGTTGCAATCTTATCAGCTATTTTGGGTTGTTACTTCACTTTCGGGATAATGTTTGCTGAGGAACTGAGTTTAGTTTTGGCATCACAATGACAACTTGCCTTTTGTCGCAAACAACAGTGTATCTCGGGAAGCCCATGCAAAGAATAAACTGAATTCAGGAGAAAACAAAATTGCGGTGGATGGTGCAATGCATCGGCAATACAATAGCGAGATTAACTGCAGAACAAAACCAATGGTTACCCCACCCTCACCCCCGACAAAATTCAAATCGCCTTGCGGTGATTGCCCCTTTGAGGGCAACACAGCAGAGTATGGGCCATCTAGCCTGGGTGACCAGTCGGGAGTCAGAGTGAGGAATCACCCCGGGTGGGGTGGGGGGGGGGGGGGGGGGTGTTCTCTTAGACAGAACGCATTCCTGAACCAGCTGCAGACCTGCTGTTGCTCTTGTACATCCCTGCGAATAAATGTGAAAGTGCATCATTACACACATTCTACTCTCTGCGTTGTTTGTGAGGATGTTTCAGATAAACTGTGAGCTAATCAAATCCAGGTATTGCGGGCTGAAAAAGAAATGAAGGAAAGATCTGTATTTACATAGCCTTCGTGACCATCGGATGTCCCAAGGCACTCGACAGCTAAGAAGGTACTTTTGAACTGAAATCAGTTTTGTAATTCGGGAAACATTGCGCACAGCAAGCCCCCACAAGCAGCGATGGGATAATGACCAGGCAACCTGTTCTTGTGACATTGGGCAGGATTTTCCAGTCTTTCCCCCTGATTGGACCTTCCGGCTCTGCCGAAGGTGACCTCCCTCCCGCCGGGTTCCCTGGCGGCGCGGCTGGCAAACAACCCCAATGGCCACTCAAAGCTTTGGCAGGCCTGGAGAATCCCGCTGGCAGACAATAACAAGCCGCCTCTGCCTCTGGAATATCTGCCGGGGCGTGGGGCGGGGAGGGAGGGAGATGGGGGTTGGTGGGGGGGGGGGGATGCTAGGGTGTGGAGGGTGTGGAGGGGGTGTCCCGTCCATTGATTGAAGGTTAAGTATCGACCAGCATATCAGGGCAAACTTCCCCGCGCTTCTTTACAATGGTACCAATGGATCTTTTAGGGCCACATCGGAGGGTAGAGAGGGCCTCACTTTAACCTCCTCAGTATTGCACTGGAGTGTCGGACTATAATTTTGTGCCCACGTTCTGGTGAGGGGCTCGCCTCACAGTACCAGGGACCCGGGTTCGATTCTGGCCTCGGCTGTCTGTCTGTGCGGAGTCTGCACGTTCTCCCCGTGTTTGCGCCGGTCTCCTCCGGCTGCTCCGGTTTCCTCCCACAGTCCAAAGACGTGCAGTTTAGATGGATAAATGCGCAGGGTTATGGGGATAGGGTGGGGGAGTGGTCTTGAATGGGCCGAATGGCTTCCTTCTGCACTGTAGGGACTCTATCGACTGAAGATTTTTTCCTGCAACACTTAGAGCTGATTCCTGGAATGTGGGGATTGTACTCTGAGGCGAGATGGAGTAGACTGCACCTTTATATCCTATAGTTCCCACTAGCTTGGCAGCTGGTGGGAGTTTAAACTCAATTAACACATTTGGAATTGAAAGCTACTCTCAGTAATGATGACCATCAAACTATCATTGACTGTTGTAAAAACCCATCTGGTTCACCCTTTAGGGAAGGAATTCTGCCGTCCTTACCTGGTCTGGCCTACGTGTGACTCCAGACCCACAGCTTTGTGGTCGACTCTTAAATGCCTCCGACATGGCCGAGCAAGTCACCCAGTTCCAGGGCAATTGGAAGTGGGCAACAAATGCTGGCCTTGCCAGTGACACTCGCACCTCGTGTACGAATAAGGAGAAGAATTCTGAAGGTGTTTTGCAGGATAGACGCAAAGGACTTGTTTTACCGTGGCTGGCAAGCTTCGAAGCAGGGTCACCACCTCAGAGAAAAGGGATTCTTCCTTCACCCAAAGAGTTGTGAAACTTTGAGATTCTTTCGCCCGAGGATTGTGGGTGATCAGTCACGGAGCTCATTGGACAAACATGGATAGATGTTTGTGTCCTAAGGCACGGAGGGATAATGCGGGAAGTTGAAGTTCAGATGGATGATTGGCCATAATCTTATTAGATAGTGAAGCAGGCTGTGTCTGCTTTTATTACCAACGTTCTTAGCAGCTGGGAGGTAGATGGTTAATCTCACGTCTTTTTTGCATACAAAGGCCAAAAGGCCAGCTCCAGGCTGGTGGAGCTGACCCACAATGGGAGACCCCATTGGCCGGCTTTCCGGGAGAATGCCGGAAAATGGGGCTGGCGGGACGGAGAATCCCGCCCCCTGGCTTTTGTGAGGGAGGGATGGCGACTGGCGGTGGGGGGGCAGGGGGGGGGGGGTGGGGGGGGAGAGTGGGGGTAGGGCAGGAATTAGCTTCCTCAAACTAAGGCAGAAAAACAATTGGGCAAATTGGGCTCACTTTGCTTTTGTGTACCGGGTACATTCTCAGCAGTCAGGATTATTTGTCTGCTCCGGGTCTGAAAGTGATGTGTGGCACAAAGAGACAATGGAGACAAAAGTGTAAAAATAGAAGAGTGCTAAAAGAGCAGGTGCGCGCACATTCAGCACACACTCACACACACACTGCAGATTACACTGCAGATGAATCACTTAACATTTGAAAAGGGAGGCAAAATTAATTGGGCAAACTAGCAGACTGATGGAAGATTATCTTGGTATGCGGTGTTCTGCATTAATTGGCCACAAATGACTGAAGATTACATATCAAAGGCTTCAGATTACGCTACCTCCCCACAAAAGACAACAAGCTGGTGTGTCATATCACTCCAATGTTGGTTTCCTGCTATTTTCCTAATGAGGTACGTAATCGTCAATTGGTGAATAAAGATCTCAGTTATGAGGTTCTTCGCGACATTTCCTTTGTTGAATTTAGGAGTTACACCACATCAAGGGAGAGATTAATGGAGATCCTTTGCTTCTTACGGAATGCTCGAAAAATTAACAACAGAGGACAAATGATTAACTCGTTACACGGTTTAAAGTTAATTGTGTGTGGATGGGCAGCTGGAAGCAGACTGACGTTGAACCTTAAAACAGCAAAACAGAAGAATCTGTCTCGTCTCTAAACTGTAAAAGTAACCAGTCTGTTGCGCAGTGTTTGATATTCATGTGGCTGCAAGCAGTTTCACGCTCAGTTTTTCTGTTAAGTAGAATCTCCTCAGCCCAGTCTGTACCAGTGAGCTGACAGACATCCACTTTATCAATTCTCAGAGTGCCGTCCTTCATGAGGGAATGAATGAGTGATAGGATGGAAATCAATTGGATTGGATTGGGTTTGTTTATTGTCACGTGTACCGAGGTACAGTGAAAAGTATTTTTCTGCGAGCGTTGAATACATGGCAACAACATAAAATCAAAGAAAATACATAATAGGGCAACACAAGGTACACAACGTAACTACATAAACACCGGCATATCCATGATTATGGCTCTTTTGGAAGCCGTTTAGTTTGGTAAATTTAAGCGAATGAAATTTTTTTAAAATTTAAATTCCGGGATGTGTGCTTTGCTGGTTGGGCCAGCATATATTGCCATCCCTAGTTGCCCTTCAGAAGGTGGGGGTGAGTTGCCTTCTTGAACCGCTGTGCTCCCTGAGGTGTAGGCACACCCACTGTGCTGTTAGGGAGGGAGTTCCAGGATGTTGTCCCAGCGACAGTGAAGGAACGGCCGATATATTTCCAAGTCAGGACGGTGAGTGACTTGGAGGGGAACCTCTAGGTGATGAGGTTCCCAGGTGTCTGCTGCTCTTGTCCTTCTAGATGGTAGTGGTCGTGGGTTTGGAAGGTGCTGTCTAAAGAACCGTGGTGAGTTACTGCAGTTCATCTTGTAGATGGTACACACGGCTGCCACTGTTCGTTGGTGGTGGAGAGTTTGAATGTTTGTGAGAGGGGGAGCACTTAATTTTTGTTTTAACAATGAGCCTTCATAATTGTAACAAAACTAGAAAACTTTGGGGTTCCGGTTAAGTTCACTGACAAGGAACTTACAGTCTACAATGGATTATGATGTTTAAGAAACTGCTGTTTATAGACCTAAGGACAACCCTTTTATTAATGTGTGATGCAGTACCTGGGCGGGATTCTCCCATTCGGCGGCAGAGTGTCCATGCCGTCGGAACCGCTGTCACGTTTCACGACGGCATGAACGGGCCGCTGAGAGCACCGATTCTGGCCCCTAGAGGGGACCAGCAAGGAGCTGGAGCGGTTCACGCTGCTCCAGCCGCCCATCCCGGCGCAAACTGTGCGCCGCGGGATCCGTGCAGGGGCAGTGGCGCCGGCGCCAACCCGCGCATGCGCAATGGCCTCCCTCAACGCGCCGGCCCCGAAGCAACATGGCGCGGGAGTTTAGGGGCCGGATCGGAAGAAAATAGGCCCGGGGAACGAGTGGCCGGCCCGTCGATCGGTGGGCCCTGATCACGAGCCAGGCCCCATCGGAGGCCCCCCTGGGGATTGGGGCCCCCTCCCCCCCCCCCCCCCCCCCCACCCCGGCCCCGGGCTGGGAGAATCCCATTCTCCTTGATATACATTTTTAAAAATAGGTTGGAGCTCATTGACTGCAAAACAAACACTAATATTTTGGTAAATGTCATATCGTATTCAGCAATATAATGGAGCAAATACTGCAAACCTCAGCAGAATTTCCAGTTCTTTAGTATTAAACTATAAGATGCAAAAATATTGAAAGCATAATTTTATATCAAATTAAACTTACACGCTTACATTTTTCTTGCCTCTTTTTTTCGATCTATTTTCTCATCTAATTTGTCAGAGACCCCTCCCACCCAGGCTTTGCCTTCTTCCAGACCATTCCATCAGGCAGAAGGTGCAGAAGTCTGAAGACCCGCACATCCAGACATAGGAACAGCTTCTTCCCCACAGCTACTAGACTCCTCAACGACTCCCCCTTGGACTGCTCTGTTCCCTGTAAGAACACTATTCACGACGCCCTATGCTGCTCTAGCCCATGTATTTGCTTTGATTGGCTCTTGTGCTGCACTGTAACCAATCACTGTTTGTCGATGTACCATTTGTCAATGTTCTCTGCCGATTATTCTTTTTGTCTACGATGTACGTACTGTGTACGTTCCCTTGGCTGCAGAAAAATACTTTTCGCTGTACTTCGGTACATGTGACAATCAATCAATCAATCAATCAATTTAATCATTCTAATTTCATTTTTACTTCTGTTCCATCAAATCTGTGTTTTCTTTGAAAGTAAGCTCAAAAAACTGTCCTCCCTTGTTATCACCTTGCGTCAACTATTCTTTTTGGAGCCTTGGTGAAATCCAACTATTGATCTAAGACTGGCTAAAACCATATCCAAAGGCTATTTTTCAGCCACCTGAATGGCAGCAATACATTAGGGATGCAGCAAGCTCAATCTTTTACAGAAAGGAAGAACTTTCACAACCTCTGAATGTCCTGAAGTGCTTCCGAACCACCAAAGTACTTTTGAAGGCAGGTAATGTTGGAAACGGGGCAGCAATATTTGATTGTACCACAAATATCAATGAGAAATGTGACCAGGTAATCTGTTTTTCGCTGATGCCCAGTGATAGCTAAATGTTGTCTCAAAATGAGCCACATTTTAACATTCATCAGAGAGGGCAGATGGTGCTCCATGTTTAAAAGCAGGAATAGCAGCGTTTGGGATTTGAAAGCAACTAGATGAGTTAACCAAGGGTTGAAAGGTTTTCTTTTATGCAGGATGGGTGGTGCAGATAGGGGAGGGTTGGGAGGGAGGAGGGGGGGCTGCAGTTTAGATCATTAGTATAAATGCTTCACCAATTATTTGATACCAAGGATGACTCTTTCATTCTGTTTCCCACGGATCATTGTTCCCCTGAAATGGGACAAGCAATCTGCAGATTCCGCCACCCAAATCACCCTTGGTCAAAGTGTCAGAAACGTGGGCACTGCACGGGAAGCAAATCTTGGGCAGCACTGACGTCCGCTGACTCCCACAGCCTCCTCAACCCTCTGCATTGCTAGAGGAGGCTAGAATATGGGTGCCCATTTTGGACTGCAGTCCGATTGTCCAGGGCCCCGGCAGTAATAATAAGCCGAATTGATTGTTCATAGCTGCTAAGTCCTAACTGGAAGCTTTGTCGAGAATCACAAGCCCTGGATTCAACAAAAAGTTTGCACGTCCACATCTCTTTTCATGAACACCCCGTCTGTGTTAGGATTATATAAAGCAATCAGAGCACATCACAAATTTGAATGAAATCTGCACTACATCAGCATATTTATCTCTGTACTCCATGCCAGAAGCAGCAATGTTATTAAAGATATATTTATTGATGTTCTTTTCCTGACAAGTTCTTTACCAATTCTATTTTCTCATCAGTCATTTGGATGGTGACAGCCTCTGAATTCGCCAATGTATTACTGCATATTCCCTTTTTGATAAGCTGTCCTATTCTATACCACACATCATTCTCCCACATGCTACTGTAAAATGCAATGTACCACAGATTTTTCTATCATCCATCTTACTTTAGTTTTAAGCTGTCACTCACTGCATTACTTTTGCTGTAAATGATGGGCTTTGCCATCTTGCTTAATTACCTTGCACCTCACCATAAACTTCAATCTCACTGGGTCAGAAGTGGTCCATACCACATGCTGACGACGTGACAGCCAGCAGTGCTGACACAATGCTCTTTATTATTACTGCTGTGGCTCCCTTTAGACTTCACAAATGATTCTCTTGGAGACCATGCCCGATTTCAGGAGGCGTTGGGGTCCGAATCATGACCCACGTGCCCTCCAAACGTTTTCTGCCATGTTCCGACTTACGGGTAGGTTTGTTTTGAATCCACGCAAGGATCAGGTCACCAATATTTTCATAGATGTTTGTGGGAGCTTTCTGTGCATTAAATCGGTGCCACATTTCCCCCCCGTACAGCACTTCACAAGTGCTTCACCAGCTGTAAAGTGCTTGGATTGTCCAGTGTCACAAAGGGCGCTATATAAATGCAAGTCTTTTTTTAAAAATAGTTGAAGAAGTCGGCAAAAACATCAACAAAAACAGCTTTGTATTTATATAGTGCCTTTAACATAATAAAACATTCCGATGTGATTCACAGGAGCGTTATGAAGAAAGAGATATTAGTGTAGATGGCCATGTGGTGTTCTTTGTGTTGCTAAATTCAGGATGGTTGTCGCAGTGTTCACAAAGACCACAAAATAGCTTGAATTTGAACAACGCTATAAATTTATTAACACTACTAATTTGGATTCGACACGTATTCCTAAAGAATACACAGTTGATTATTAATATAAAAACTACACTCACCTACAACTAATCTTTACACTGATATAAACTATGATCTGCTCTTACTCATACTATCTGGACTTCTGACTCTTTCTAGCTAACTCCTGCACACACTTCCCACAAGGCTTAGCATCAATGCTTTTCTACTTGTAACTGTAGCTCTCTCTAGTGGCTACTCTAGAATTTCATTAACCCTTGCAGTTCTTACATTTATGATAATACCACAGGCCAAAGCCATGGTCAGAAATGTTTGAAGAAAGCCTTCTGCAGAAAAGCCCTGCCTGATATCAGATACTTTGTCTGATCTGTGTAATAGCTCATTTCATAGATTACCATAGAATTTACAGTGTAGAAGGAGACCATTCGGCCCATCGAGTCTGCACCGGCTCTTGGAAAGAGCGCGCTACTCAAGCCCACGCCTCCACCCTATCCCCATAACCCAGTAACCCCACCCAACACTAAGGGCAATCTTGCACACTAAGGGAAATTTATCATGGCCAATCCACCTAACCTGCACATCTTTGGACTGTGGCAGGAAACCGGAGCGCCCGGAGGAAACCCACGCAGACACGGGGAGGATGTGCAGACTCCGCACAGACAGTGACCCAGCGGGGAATAGAACCTGGGGCCCTGGCGCTTTGAAGCAACGGTGCTAACCACCGTGCTAAGATATGCGAGGCGATGTCGGTCTTCAGCAACAGCACAGAGTGGGCGACAGTGAATCAGCAACCAGTTTAAAATTCCACTGACTCCATTGGGATAAGAAATCAGACACGGTGTTATTTCTGCACTCGGATTCCACATGAGTTAACTGGATTCAGGCACAAAAAAATCAAACAAGTAGGGCACATACAAAACTGCCTAAGCTGTACCACAGATGACTTCTGCTTAGCCGTTTACCGTTCACCTCTTGCGGCTGTTTCTGCTGGTCGAACGTTTAAAAACATTTCCATACTTGAGGAATCGAGCAGTAGCCTACACTTATCCAAGACGGGTGCAGTCAACCTTCACCTCTGTAAATATCTTGCAAGAAATGACATTGTTTCTGTGAACAGTACTCAACAAAAAACAGCTTCCAGATCAGAACTAATAAAATAATCACCAGCATAATTACTCTGCCAGTGGGAGACCCCACATGAAGCAGACAGAGTCTCACAGCATAGTGGAGAACAGGGGGAGGCCATCCGGTCCATCACCCTAGAACCTGTACTTTTGAAGAGCAATCCCATCAGTCGCATTTCCCTGGCCTTTTCCCATATTTTTTCTTCCTTAAGAATTGATCCGATTCTCCTTTGAAAGTTACCATTGAATTGATTTACACCATCCCATCAGTCAGTGTGGTTGTATAAATTGGTTTCATAGAGTCACAGAACTGCTACAACGCAGAAGGAGGCCATTCGACCCATCGAGTCTGCACCGACCCCTTCCCTGATAGAGCACCCGACATAGGCCCACTACTGCACCCCGTCCTCTTAACCCGACCTAACCGACACATCCTTGGACACTAAGGGGCAAATTATCATGGCCAATCCGCTTCTTTGGACGGTAGAAGAAAACCGGAGCACCTGGAGGAAACCCACGCCAACACGGGGGAGAAAGTGCAAACTCCAAACAGTCACCGGGTCCTTGGCGCTGTGAGGCAGCAGTGCTAACCACTGTACCAACATGCCACCACCTCATTTTGCCTCTGATTCTCCAGCCAATATGACACAGTAGCATTGACAGAAACAAGACTCAAGCCAGAACTGGACTGGATACTTAACATCCCGGGTTATAAGGTTTTTAGTTGGAACAGTGTGGGTAAAATGGGAGGAGGGGTAGCAATCTTGGTCAAAGGGCAGCACGGTAGCACAGTGGTTAGCACTGTTGCTTCACAGCGCCAGAGGCCCAGGTTCGATTCCCGGCTTGGGTCACTGTCTATGTGTGGTCTGCACGCTCTCCCCGTGTCTGCGATGGTTTCCTCCGGGTGCTCCGGTTTCCTCCCACAAGTCCCGGAAAACGTGCTGTTAGGTAATTTGGATGTTCTGAATTCTCCCTCTGTGTACCCGAACAGGCGCCGGAATGTGGCGTCTAGGGGCTTTTCACAGTAACTTCATTGCAGTGTTAATATAAGCCTACTTGTGACAATAAAGATTATTGGAAAAGATAGTATCATAGCTCTTGAACGAAATGCAGTTCCTGATTAGAATTTATATGGTTGAAGGTGAGGAAGATTATGGAAACCTGGAGGGCAAGTAGGGTTGTGGTAGACCGGGAAATGGGTAGAATGTGGGGCATGGAAGGAGAGAAGTTCCTGCAGTGTGTGCAGGAGAACTTTCTGAAGCAGTACATTTCCAGTCCTACTAGGAAGCAAGCTGTGCTGGATCTAGTCCCAGGAAATGAGGCAGGCCAGGTGGAGAACATCCCATGAGGGAGCCGTTGGGAATAGTGACCATAATATATGATTCAATATTAAGTTGGAAAAGGGTAAAAATCAGTCGCAGAATAAGATCCCAGACTGCGTTGAGATGGCGGCGGGAAGCGTGTTGCGAGATGGTGTCGAGGTCACTTGTGTCGAAGCTTTGTCTTGGTTAAGGAGGTCCGCAAAGTGTTCTCACCACTGGGCATTGACTGCCTCGCTGTCTCCGTTTTGTATTCGTTCATGGGATGTGGGCGTAGCTGGCTAGACCAGCATTTATTGCCCATCCCTGAGGGCATTTTAAGAGTCAACCACATTGCTGTGGGTCTGGAGTCACATGTAGGCAGACCAGGTAAGGATGGCAGATTTCCTTCCCTCAAGGACATTAGCGAACCAGATGGGCTTTTATCACAATCGACAATGGTTCCATGGTCATCATTAGAGCTTACGTTTGAGTCCAGATGTCCCTTTGTGTCAAAGCTGACAAAGAGTCACCTGGACTCGAAACGTTAGCTCTTTTCTCTCCTTACACATGCTGCCAGACCTACTGAGATTTTCCAGCATTTTCTCTTTTTGTTTTAAGGCACTGTTGGATAAAGATAAGAGTAGTCCTCAAGTTAAGGTGCTAAATTGGGGAAGGCTAATTAGAACATAGAACATACAGTGCAGAAGGAGGCCATTTGGCCCATTAAGTCTGCACTGACCCATTTAAGCCCTCACTTCCATCCTATCCCCGTAACCCAATAAGCGCTCCTAACCTTTTTGGTCACTAAGGGCAATTTATCATGGCCAATCCACCTAACCTGCACGTCTTTGTTGGAGGAAACCGGAGCACCCGGAGGAAAACCACACAGACACGGGGAAAACGTGCAGACTCCGCACAGACAGTGACCCAGTGGGGAATCGAACCTGGGACCCTGGTGCTGTGAAACCACAGTGCTAACCACTAGTGCTACCGTGTTGCTAATTATAACAATATTCGGCAGGAACTGAAGAATCTAGATTGGAGATGGATGTTTGAGGGTAAATCAATATCTGACATGTGGGAGGCCTTCAAATGTCAGTTGATAGGAATTCAGAACCGACATGTTCCTGTGTGGAAGAAGGATAAATATGGCAAGTTACCAGATCCTTGGATAATGAGGGATATTGTGAGCCTAGTCCAAAAGAAAAAGGAAGCATTTGTAAGGCTAGAAAGCTGGGAACAGACAAAGCCCATGGAAATATAAGGAAAGTAGGAAGGAACTTAAGCAAGGAGTCAGGAGGGCTAAAAGGGGTCACGACAAGTTATTGGCAAACAGGATTAAGGAAAACCCCAAGGCTTTTTGCACGTATATAAAGAGCAAAAGGGTAGCCAGGGAAAGGGTTGGCCCACTCAAAGACAGGGGAGGGGATCTATGCGTGGAATCAGAGGAAATGGGCAAGGTACTGAATGATTACTTTGCATCATTATTCACCAAAGAGAAGGACTTGGTGGATGGTAAGTCTGGGAAGGGTGTGTAGATAGTCTGAGTCACATTGAGATTAAAAAGGAGGAGGTGTTGGGCGTCTTGAAAAATATTAAGTTAGATAAATCCCCAGGGCCTGTGATCTACCCCAGAATACTGAGGAAGACAAGGGAGGAAGTTGCTGTGGCTGAGGATCTTTGTATCCTCACTGGCCACAGGTGAGGTCCCAGAACACTGGAGAACAGCTAATGTTGTTCCTTTGTTTAAGAAGGGTAGCAAGGATATTCCAGGTAATTACAGGCCGTTGAGCCTTACATCAGTGGTAGGGAAATTATTGGAAAGGATTCTTCAAGACAGGATTTACTCCCATTTGGAAGCAAGTGGTCGTATTCGCGAGAGGCAGCACGGTTTTGTGAAGGGGAGGTCGTGTCTCACTAACTTGATCGAGCTTTTCAAGGAAATGACAAAGATGATTGATGAGGGTAGGGCAGTGGATGTTGTCCATATGGACTTCAGTAAGGCCTTTGACAAGGTCCCTCATGGCAGACTGGTACAGAAGGTGAGGTCGCACGGGATCAGAGGTGAGCTGGCAAGATGGATACAGAACTGGCTCAATATAGAGGACAGAGCGTTGAAGTGGAAGGGTGTTTTTCTGAATGAAGGGCTGTGACTAGGGATCAGTGCTAGGACCATTTGTAGTTTATATAAATGATTTGGAGGAAAATGTAACTGGTCTGATTAGTAAATTTGCGAATGACACAAAGGTTGGTGGAATTGCGAGTAGTGATGAGGATTGTCAGAGGATACAGCAGGATTTAGACCATTTGGAGACTTGGGCAGAGAGATGGCAGATGAAGTTTAATCCGGACAAATGTCAGGTAATACATTTTGGAAGGTCTAATACAGGTGGGAAATATACAGTAAATGGCAGAACCCTCAAGAGTATTGACAGGCAGAGGGATGTGGGTGTACAGGTCCACAGGTCACTGAAAATGGCAATGCAGGTGGAGACAGTAGTCAAGGCATACGGCATGCTTGCCTTCATTGGCTGGGGCATTGAGTATAAAAATTGGCAAGTCATGTTGTAGCGGTATAGAACCTTAGGCCACATTTGGAATATAGTGTTTACTTCTGGTCGCCACACTACCAGAAGGAGATGAAGGCTTTGGAGAGAGTACAGAAGAGGTTTACTAGGATGTTGCCTGGCATGGAGGGCATTAGCTATGAGGAGCGTTCGATAAGTTCAGTTTGTTCTCATTGGAACGACGGAGATTGAGGGGCGACCTGATAGAAGTCTACAACATAATGAGGGACATGGACAGAGTGGATAGTCAGAAGCTTTTCCCAGGGTGGAAGAATCAATTACTAGGAGACATAGGTTTAAGATGCGAGGGGCAAAGTTTAGAGGAGGTGTGCGAGCGAAGTTATTTACACAGAGGATAGTGGGAGCCTGGAATTCGCTGCCTGAGGGGCTGGTGGAAGCAAGTACGGTAGCGACGTTTAAGGGGCGTCTTGACAAATATGTGACTAGGATGGGAATTGAGGGATACGGACCCCGAAAGGTTTTAGTTCAGACGGGCAGCATGGTCGGCGCAGGCTTGGAGGGCCGAAGGGCCTGGTCCTGTGCTGCACTGTTCTTTATTCTTTGTTCTTTGTTCTTTGTTCCTTCGCTGTCACTGGGTCAAAATTCTGGAACTCCCTCCCGAACGCAGCCTTCATTTTTTTCATCTTCTGTACCCACACCACAGGGACCGTACCAGTTCAAGGCGGTTCACCACCACCTTCTCAAGTGGAATTAGGGGCGGGCAACAAAAGTTGACCACGTTGCCATGCGCACATCCCATGAATAATAAAAAGAGGAGGGAATTCCTGCGTTTATGCTTAAGCAGCTGAAGGTTTGATCATCGATGCCGAACAGATTACAATTGGCATGCACAG
This sequence comes from Scyliorhinus torazame, assembly GCF_047496885.1. NCBI lineage: Eukaryota > Metazoa > Chordata > Chondrichthyes > Carcharhiniformes > Scyliorhinidae > Scyliorhinus > Scyliorhinus torazame. The sequence continues at coordinate 317,442,055 of NC_092712.1, forward strand.
GGGGTAAAATTGGAGAAAAGCAGTGATCTGGAGGTTTGCAGCGTTGGACAAAGTCATGTCATAAATTAGGACTGAAGGTTGTTTCAAAAGCAATATCGTTCCTCAATTTCCATTGGGCCAGCCAGAACTAGCACTCAACAAATCAAGAAGTTTCAAGTGCTCCCTCAACACTATATCTTCAAATGCAATACCAATAAACCTTTCTCCTTTACAGAAAGATTTCATTATCTGGAAGGACCTGTGGTGCAGATGAAGTGTGGCTTCACTTTTTCATCTCCTGCCCATTGCAAAACGGTGTATATCAAATTCCTCTTAGGAGCAAAAAGTTCTTTCCAATAAATTTGTTGCAGTTAAATTACTTGTCAGGAATTATTTCCACTGTTATTATTTGCCCAAGCAATGTGCACGATAGAGACAAGGTGCATTATTCTTCAGAAATCTGCTCTTTAATGCACTAAGCTACAAGACACAGTTCAGCTTTTCGAAGCAAATTTACCTTTACTGGATATGCTGCTTTTCAATTTGGGGATGTGAGTATTGCTGGCTATGCCAGCGTTTATTTACCACCACAAATTGCTCTCGGGAAGGTGGTGTGATCCGTGTCTTTAACCGCTGCCGTCCATTGCTTCACATCACCAGGGAACCAGGTTCGATTCCCGGCTGGGCCACTGTCTGTGCGGAGTCTGCACGTTCTCCCTGTGACTCCGTGGGTTTTCTCCGGGTGCTCCGGTTTCCCCCCACAAGTCCCGAAAGATGTGCTGTTAGTTAATTTGGCCGTTCTGAATTCTCCCTCGGTGTACCCGAACAGGCGCCGGAGTGTGGCGATGAGGGACTTTTCACAGTAGCTTCACTGCAGTGTTAATGTAAGCCTAATTGTGACTCTAATAAAGATTATTATTATTATGTGGTGTAGGTACACCCACAGTGCTGTGAGGAATGGAGTTCCCGAATTTTGATTCATCAATACTACCAGTTGATCATATTGCCCCACTAAAGCGACATCCAAATTATAAGCAAACATCCTAAAATATACAGCAATGTGATTAAAACTAGGGAATGTGTATATTGGCGATGAAACAGGGCATGAACTCCCCTGCCCTTGTTTGAAACAGTGGCCTCTTTTACATCCACCCGAGTAGAGAGATGGGACCTCAGTTTCGTGAACGGACCTCTGGGTCACGTTTGACACACGAGACAGGCCAGAGGAAAGGGCAAGGAAACTGGGGAAAAAACTAAGGGGTAAATGCTTGCTGACCCGAGGTCAAAGTTCAGTAATGAGGGGGAAAAGTTTAGGTGAGGTCACTGAAGTGAGCTGGAACAGAAGAAAAATAGTAAACTTCAGACGCTCCGGTCGCATTTCCTACAAGCAGTCAAGTGCATCTGAATGGGAAACGAGGCAGGAATCAGTTAGATTCTTGAACGATTTTGAAAGTCCCAAATGGAGAGCCGAGAGTTTCGTTAAAATAATACATCTTTGACCTAATGTCCAGAATACAGTTGTTTATACATGCAGAACGCTCTTTTGTAATTATGCCTTTGTGAAATGTGCATTCAGATTTGCTAGGCAATGTTAAGTGTTAAGAAGTTCATTTGCAGGCGATGGTACAGTAAATGTTTCTTTTAGCCTTTTTCTTTTCCATGAATCTCTGCCCATTGTTGTGTTGCAGTTTTTGTTTTGCCACTAACATCACTGTGGTGTTGGGTGATCTGAGGTACAGACGAACCAACACGGTTGCGATTGGTACAACGCAGTTTTATTCCAACTAACTATTTGCACATCTGACTTGGTACTCAGCACGTGGTGACTGTGTGAGTGACTTGCTAATGAGGTCCTGGCCCTGTGCTGACTCCAGATGGACTGGCCAGGAAGTGTCGTGTTTCTTGTCTTATACTGTGTCTGCTCTTGTCTGTGATTGGCTGTCATGTTATGTGTGCTAATTGGTCTGTTGGTCTGTCTATCATTATGTATGTGTTATGGTGTATGTTTGAATATCATGACCCCCCTTTTTTTTACAAGATTATGTGCCTACGTGGTTATAAATATAAATGTGTCCTGAGTGCAGCTAAAGGTGTGTGTGCATAATATTTACATCATGTACATGGGGCTTAACTATATACAAGGGGCGATGTCAGGTGTGACATGCTAACGAGGTTGTACCATAACAAAAGAAGAACAACGTTGAAATTTGGAACGATCAAACGAGGCCTGGAACGATAAAACAGTGACATGTTACAAAACAGTAGTTGTTAAAGTTTGGCGTGTGAACAGTCTCATAAGTCCAGTCTAGTAGGTGGGCGACGAATTCGGGTTGGCCGCCTCAAGGGTGGGTCGCGAACCACCGGCTGAGGTGCGAGCCTGGCCACGGGTGGCGATAGAAGGGGCATGGTATACGGCAGCTCCACGAAGTCGCTATCAGGAACCAGTGGAGGACACGACGTCCGTGTAGGGTCCCGTTGCGAGCGTGGAAGTAGGCGAAGGGCTCGGCGATTGCGCCTAAGCACGGATCCATCCGGCATGTGTAACAGGAACGAGCGGGGAGCCACGCGTCGAAGAACTTTGGCAGGTGCTGACCAGCCACCGTCTGGTAGGTGGATGCGGACGTTGTCTCCAGGGGCCAGGGAGGGAAGATCAGTTGCTCGTATGTCGTACGATCTCTTCTGGTGAATGCGCTGCAGTTGCATCCAATGCAGTACCAGAGCATGGTCTATTGTTGGTGCCAGGATGGAAGGCACAGTGGTTCTGAGAGCGCGACCCATCAGCAGCTGTGCTGGTGAGAGACCAGTGGCTAGTGGGGCCGAGCGATAGGCCAGCAGGGCGAGGTAGAAGTCCGACCCGGCAGCAGCAGCCTTGCAGAGGAGCCGCTTGGCAATGTGAACGCCATTCTCCGCCTTTCCATTTGACTGGGGGTGCAGAGGGCTGGACGTCACGTGTGTGAAGCCATACGAAGCAGCAAAGGCCGACCATTCATGGCTGGCAAAACAGGGCCCATTGTCTGACATGACAGTCATCGGAATGCCGTGGCGAGCAAAGGTGTCTTTGCAGGCCCTGATGACAGCAGACAACGTCAAATCGTGCAGGCGTATGACGCCTGGGTAGTTTGAGAAGTAGTCAACTATGATGACATAGTCCATGCCGAGCGCGTGAAATAGGTCGACACCCACCTTCACCCAGGGGGACGTCACCAGCTCATGGGGCAGAAGCGTCTCAGGAGGTTGCGCCGGCTGAGACCTTTGGCAGGTTGTACAGTTGAGCACCATGTTGGCAATATCGTCACTGATGCCCGGCCAGTATACCGCCTCTCGGGCCCTCCATCTGCACTTCTCGACCCCCAAGTGGCCTTCGTGTAGTTGCTCGAGAACCAGCTGGAGCATGCTGTGCGGAATCACAATCCGGTCCAGCTTCAGAAGGACACCATCAATGATGGCTAGGTCGTCTCGTATATTGTAGAACTGCGGGCACTGCCCTTTGAGCCATCCTACCGTCATGTGGCGCATCACTCGCTGCAGAAGGGGGTCGGCCGCAGTCTCCCGGGGGATACGGGCCAGACTGGAGTCGTCAGCCGGCAGATTTGCCGCTGTCAAAGCCACCTGTGCCTCGACCTGACATACGAACCCCTCCGCATCTGGCGGCGTGCTCACTGCTCTGGATAGGGCATCCGCCACGATGAAGTCCTTCCCTGGAGTGTAGACCAGTTGGAAGTCATACCTCCTGAGTTTAAGTAGGATGCGCTGGAGGCGAGGGGTCATCTCGTTCAGGTCCTTGTTTATTATGCTGACCAGGGGGCGGTGGTCAGTTTCGACTGTGAACCGTGGAAGACCATAGACGTAATCATGGAACTTGTCTAAACCGGTTAGCAAGCCCAGGCATTCTTTTTCGATTTGCGCGTAGCGCTGCTCTGTGGGGGTCATGGCCCGCGATGCTTAGGCAACTGGGGCCCATGATGCCGTGTCATCCCTCTGCAGGAGCACTGCTCCAATGCCGGATTTCCTGGCATCAGTTGAGATTTTGGTGGCACGAGACGTGTGAAAAAACGCCAACACTGGTGCCGTAGTGAGTTTGCATTTGAGCTCCTCCCATTCCAGCTGGTGTGCGGGCAGCCACTGGAACTCTGTGGGTTTTCTGATGAGGTGGCGCAGAGTCGTCGTGTGGGAGGCAAGGTTGGGAATGAACTTCCCTAGGAAGTTGACCATGCCAAGGAAGCATAGGACAGCCTTCTTGTCGGCCGGCTGCGGCATGGCTGTGATGGCGCTCACCTTGTCTGCATCCGGACGGACCCCTGACCGGGAGATATGGTCCCCCAGGAACTTCAACTCGGTCTGGCCAAAGGAGCACTTGGCTCGGTTGAGGCGCAGGCCGTTTTCCCGTATGCGGGCAAAAACGCGTTGGAGACGATGTATGTGCTCCTGCGGTGTGGTGGACCAGATGATGACATCGTTCACATATACGCGCACCCCTTCGATGCCTTCCATCATCTGCTCCATGATTCTATGGAAGACCTCGGATGCCGAGATGATGCCAAATGGCATCCGGTTGTAGCAGAATCTGCCGAAAGGGGTGTTGAAGGTACATAGCTTTCGGCTGGACGGGTCCAGTTGGATCTGCCAAAATCCTTTATAATGCATCCAGTTTCGTGAATATCTTCGCCTGGGCCATTTCACTGGTGATCTCCTCCCGTTTGGGTATGGGATAATGTTCCCTCATAATATTATTATTGAGGTCTTTGGGGTCTATACAGATGCGGAGCTCACCAGAGGGCTTCTTGACACACACCATGGAGCTGACCCATGATGTGGGCTCCGTGACCCTGGATAGGACCCCTTGGTCCTGGAGATCCTGCAGCTGCTGCTTGAGGCGGTCTTTAAGTGGCGCAGGAACCCTGCGAGGTGCGTGAACGACCGGGATGGCGTCCAGTTTGAGGCGAATTCGGTAGGTGTATGGCAGTGTTCCCATGCCTTCAAATGCCTCCTGGTTGTGGGCGAGGAGCGATTGGAGCTGTGCGGAGAACTCTGCATCCGGGAAGTCAGACGTGCCGTCTGGAGAGAGAGAGAGAATTTGTTGCACAAGGTGGAGAGCCTTACATGCCTGTGTGCCCAGCAGGGAGTCCTTCGATGAGCCAACTATCTCGAATGAGAGTGTGGCCGTGTGTGTTTTGTGTGTCACCTGGAGCTGGCAGGATCCCATGGCCGGGATAACGTTCCCGTTGTAGTCGACCATCCTGCACCGGGTGGATGGCTGGATTGGTGGTCTGACCTTCATGGCGTGGAAGGCTGACCATGCTATGAGGTTGGCGGAGGTGCCAGTGTCCAGGCGGAAAGTGATCGGCGATCGGTTGACCGTTAGGGTGGCACTCCATTCATCGGCCGGATTGATGGTGTTGACCCGGTTCCCATCAATGACCGCAACCCGGAAGGCGTCTTGGTCATCTGTGTCGTCGGTTTGGATGTCGTGTTGTGGAGGCTGGATGGTCCGCACGTTCCTGCGAGGTTGTCGGAGAAGTGGAAGATCAACAGGTTGAGCCGCTCGACAGTTGGCAGCGTAGTGGCCCATCTTGCCACAGCGTAGGCATTGTCGGGTTTTTGCAGGACATTGCCCTTTTAAATGTGCAGCTCCACAGTTGCCGCATGTCATGACGTCATGGCCACTGCGCATGCGCAGTTCGGTCTTGCGTCGGGCGCGCCTGCGCAGCACGTCCCTCAGTGTTGCCGTAGGTTTTGGCGCGCACAAACGCGGGAGGCCTCAAAAAGCGCGCGATACGGCCGCCCTTGTCCGGGCCGCGGGCCGGGAGATACTCTATTGCCTGGATGCGTTCGGCCTCGTGGGCGGCCTGGCTTGCCGATTCGATCGCGTGGGACCCCCTCCGTGCCGATTCGGTCGCCTGAAATTGGGCATAGCGGCTAGTCGCATTTTCATGCAGGACACAGGCTTCAACTGCAGATGCTAAGGTCAGGCCTTTAATTTTTAGAAGCTGCTGGCGTAGGCCACTGGAGGCAACGCCAAAAACGATCTGGTCCCGGATCATGGACTCTGAGGTGGTGTCGTAACCGCAGGACTGCGCGAGTATGCAGAGGTGCGTCAGGAAGGACTGAAAGAGCTCATCCTTACCTTGCAGGCGCTGCTGAAAGACATACCTCTCAAAGCTTTCATTGACCTCAACGTTGAAGTGCTTGTCGAGCTTGAGGAGGACCGTGTCATACTTAGATTTGTTCTCGCCTTCCGCGAACACCAAGGAGTTGTATACATCGATGGCGTGCTGACCTGCGGTAGTGAGGAGCATGGCAATCTTTGTTTCGTCCGAGGCGCCCTGTTTTTCATTGGCTTGCATGAACAGTTCGAATCGCTGCTTGAAGAGCTTCCAATTTGTGCCCAGGTTCCCAGCGACTTGTAACGGCTGCGCTTTGTTGAGGGTGTCCATGGCTCAGGATGGCAGATTTGCCGGTAGGTATCGATTCACTCACTGGTACCATGAGGTGTTGGGTGCTCCGAGGTACAGACGAACCAACACGGTTGCGATTGGTACAACGCAGTTTTATTCCATTGAACTATTTATACATCAGACTTGGTACTCAGCACGTGGTGGCTGTGTGAGTGTCTTGCTAATGAGGTCCTGGCCCTGTGCTGTCTCCAGATGGACTGGCCAGGAAGTGTCGTGTTTCTTGTCTTATACTGTGTCTGCTCTTGTCTGTGATTGGCTGTCATGTTATGTGTGCTAATTGGTCTGTTGGTCTGTCTATCATTATGTATGTGTTATGGTGTATGTTTGAATATCATGACAATCACCATTTGCCAGCAATTACTTTCTCAACAGGAATTTCAGGGTTTACCTGACAGGCTTGGTGCGCATGGCACTGCTACTCATTCACTTGCATTAACTGACAGGGCACGTAGGCCTTATTTTGGCACAGATTGATGTGATCTCCTATTCCCAGAAGACACTGTGACACCAGACAGAAGAATTGTTTTTCGTTTCTTTCTTTCAGGGATTGTGGGTCGGCTGGCCAAGCCAGCACATGTTACCAATCTCTAATTGCCCTTGAGAAGACGATTCTTGAACCGCTGTGGTCCTTGTGGTGTAGGCACACCCACACTGCTGTTAGGAATTCTAGGATTTTGACTCAGTGACTGTGAAGCCCTGGGTCACTGTTGGGTGGTCCATTTGGTTTCATTCCTTTTTAACTTCTCTGTCGCAGTTCAGAACTGCTGAATGTCTTGCCAGACCATTTCAGAGAAGAGTCAACCACGTTCCTGTGAGTATGGAGTCACATGTAGGCCAGCTCCGGTAAGGACGGCAGATTTCCTTTCCTGAAGGACATTAGATGTTTTTTTTAAACCATCAGCAGGATTTGAACCTTCTGTGCCCAGACCATTAGCCTGGGCCTCAGGCTTGCGAGTTCATGAGGGTAACGCAGTTGATGTGGTGTATATGGATTTCAGTAAAGCGTTTGATGAGGTTCCCCACGGTAAGATACTGTTGAAAATACAGAAGCATGGGATTCAGGGCGATTTAGCAGTTTGGGTCAGAAATTGGCTAGCTGGAAGAAGACAAAGGGTGGTGGTTGATGGGAAGTGTTCAGACTGGAGTCCAGTTACCAGTGGTGTACCACAAGGATCTGTTTTGGGGCCACTGCTGTTTGTCATTTTTATAAATGACCTGGAGGAGGGCGTAGAAGGATGGGTGAGTAAATTTGCAGATGACACTAAAGTCGGTGGAGTAGTGGACAGTGCGGAAGGATGTTACAAGTTACAGAGGGACATAGATAAGCTGCAGCGCTGGGCTGAGAGGTGGCAAATGGAGTTTAATGCAGAAAAGTGTGAGGTGATTCATTTTGGGAGGAAAAGCAGGAAGACCGAGTACTGGGCTAATGGTAAGATTCTTGGCAGTGTGGATAAGCAGAGAGATCTCGGTGTCCATGTACATATATCCCTGAAAGTTGCCACTCAGGTTGAGAGGGTTGTTAAGAAGGCGTACGGTGTGTTAGCTTTTATTGGTAGAGGGATTGCGTTTCGGAGCCATGAGGTCATGTTGCAGCTGTACAAAACTCTGGTGCGGCCGCATTTGGAGTATTGCGTGCAATTCTGGTCGTCGCATTATAGGAAGGATGTGGAAGCATTGGAAAGGGTGCAGAGGAGATTTACCAGAATGTTGCCTGGTATGGAGGGAAGATCTTATGAGGAAAGGCTGTTTTCGCTGGAGAGAGAAGAAGGTTATGAGGTGACTTAATTGAGGCATACAAGATGATCAGAGGATTGGATAGGGTGGACAGTGAGAGCCTTTTTCCTCGGATGGTGATGTCTAGCACGAGGGGACATAGCTTTAAATTGAGGGGAGATAGATATAGGACAGATGTCAGAGGTAGGTTCTTTACTCAGAGAGTAGTAAGGGCGTGGAATGCCCTGCCTGCAACAGTAGTGGACTCGCCAGCACTAAGGGCATTCAAATGGTCATGGGATAGACAGAGGACGATAAAGGAATAGTGTAGATGGGCTTTAGAGTGGTTTCACAGGTCGGCGCAACATCGAGGGCCGAAGGGCCTGTGCTGCGCTGTAATGTTCTATGTTACATTACCCCCGCCATACCATTGCCTCCCCTGGATAGGAGGTGCAGGCTCTTTGAGCTTGCTCCACCATTAACTAGATCATGGTTCATCTTCTATCTCCACTCCACCTTCCTGTGCTATTCCTGAACTCCCTTAGCACTGAAACGTCTGTCCACCTCTGTCTTGAATAGGCTCAATATACAGCACAAATATGTTATGTTAATGCCTGACTAAGCACAGACCTGGATGTTTCCTTGGAAGCTCCCCATATACAATCTATCTATTCAGTGGCATTGCTAAGAAAATAGGTATATCAGTGATTAACTGGCAGTATGATAGATTGGTTATGGAGAATACAATCCTATAACGTTTACAGCACAGAAAGAGGCTCTTCGGCCCCTCGAGTCTGCATCAACACCTGACCTTCCTACCTGATCGCATTTGCCAGCTCTTGGCTCATAGCCTTGAATGTTATGATGTGCAAAGTGCTCTTCCAGATACTTTGTAAAGGATGTGAGACAACCTGCCTCTACCACCTTTCAAGGCCGTCACCCCCCTCTAGATACAAAAGATTTTCCTCACATTCCCCCAAACCTTCTGCCTCTCGCCTTGAACTTGTGTCCCCTCGTGACTGGCCCTTCAACCAAGGGGAACAGCTGCTCCCTATCCACCCTGTCCATGCCCCTCATAATCTCATCCACCTTGACCAATCGCCCCTCAGTCTTCTCTGCTCCAGCGAAAACAACCCCAGCCTATTCAACCTCTCTTCATAACTTAAATGTTCCATCCCAGGCAACATCCTGATGAATCTCCTCTGCACCCCCTCCAGTGCAATCACATCCTTCCTATAATGTGGTAACCAGAATTGCACACAGTGCTCCAGCTGTGGTCTCATCAATGTTCTACACAACTCCACCATGACCTCCTTGCTTTTGTAATCTATGCCTCGATTGATAAAGGCAAGTGACCCATGTGCCTTTTTCACCACCCTATTAACCTGCCCTACCCACCTTCAGAGATCTATGGGCAAACACGCCAAGGTCCCTTTGTTCCTCAGAACTTCCCAGTGTCAGGCCGTTCATTGAATACCTCCTTGTCAAATTACCCTTTCCAAAGTGTATCACCTCACACTTTTCACACTTCCCCTTTAATCTTTCTACTAATTGCTTCAAATCTATGACCCCCCCAGTTACAGACCTCTCCAGTAAAGTAAATAGGCCCTTCCCATCCACCCTATTCAGGCCCCTCACAATTTTGTACATCTCAATCAAACCTCCCATCAGCCTCCTCCATTCCAAAGAGAATAACTCCAGCCTATCCTAACTTTCCTCAAGTTTCCAGCCTTGGCTTCATCCTTACAAACCTACTCTGCACCCGCGCCAGTGCAATTACATCCTTTCTATAGTAAGGTGACCATTTATTGCCTATCATTTCGGTATTTAATTACATTCATGTGGTGGACATTAACCAGGGATTCAACTGGTTAACCAGGGATTCAACTGTGTGCATATATATATATATATAGAAATATATATATACAGTAGCGCAGGCTGAAAGCGATCTTGTTGATTGGAGGTGCATCTCTCTGTAACTTAAAGCTTGGCTGGAATTCTCTGCTCGTTCTCTGTTCCCGCTGGCAGTGCACCCCCGTTTGCGGGTTTCCCGGTGGTGTGAGGTGGTTTCAATGGGGAATCTGAAGCCATCAATTTCTCACCAATCCGTGTCACCAGTGAGCCAGACAGGTCATGCCATTCATAGTTCAGACACGCTTCAGTTGCAGTCTCAATAGGACTGGTATCAAGTCTCCTCCAACAGCACATTCCAAACCCCTGACCTCGACTACATTACAGAACAAGGGCAGCAGGTGGATAGGAACGCCACCACAGGGAGATACCCTGATAACACACACACCATCCTGACTCGAAATGATATGGCCGTTCCTTCATTGTCGCTGGGTCAAAAGCCTGGAACTCCCTCCCTAACAGCACTGTGGGTGTGCCTACGCCACAAGGACTGCAGCGGTTCAAGAAGGCAGCTCACCACCACCTTCTCTGAGGCAATTAGGGATGGGCAACAAGTGCTGGCCGAGCCAGCGAAGCTCACATCCCGTGAGTGAATGAGCAAAAACATGGTGAGGTCAAGCATTTGACCTGTCTCCAACGTTTACCAGACATGTTGCAGGAATGAGTACAGCGCTGTGCTGGGTCACATAGTGCCTTGCCTTTAGAGGCTGGAACCATGAATGTTTCCCACCTCTTCTTAGCTCTCCTCACTTTCCCCCATGGCCGCATTTGCCAACCAGTTGCAGTAACTTCTGAGTCTTCCCTGCGTCCATCAGGATTGCTGTCTTCCTTCTCCAACACTTCCCTTTGATGTCTTTTGCACGTCACTTTATTCCCATTCTCCCAATCAGTGTCCGCTGGGTGTACGAGCAAACCTGAACTCGAGACTCAACCTCAGTGGCGACAGTCAGCTGGCTGTGGGAATAACACTTGCAAACAACATGAAAACCAGCAGAATTACCAGCCGGAGAACCTATCCTGCCACGGAAACGGGAACGAAGGAACCAACTTTGCCATGTTGCATTCCCGGGATGGGACCTTGTGAATGGGTATTGAAAGTGTGCCCATGATTAGCCAATGTAGACTCCTCGTAATAGCCCAAATTTGCAAAACCGGCCGTTAAATCTCGAAAAGACGAGAGCACGGAAAGCGCTGTCGAGTTGTTAGTGAAACATCCAGAAAGCGGATTCCGCCCTCGCCAAGTGGTTTGAGCTCATTTGAATTCGAGTGAATGCAACTCATCTCTTGAAGTGGTTTGCTTGGCTCGGGATTTCTGCACACCCCAGATAGCAAAATCCAATTTGCAAATTGTTTGCAACGCAGCCTATTTATTCATTCAGAGATTCAATCTAAACAAGCACAACATGAGACGTGCAAGAAGAACAATGGTTTACATACAAATGATTCGATTTTTTTAATGTGTGCTCTGTCTCAAAATTAACAAAATCTGGCAGCAGATTAGTATCTTCTGCTTGAGTATAATATCTCGATCCGGAAATCTGCCAACTGAGAGTGAATTAGATGTGCTTGGGTGCGATAAAATTGTCTTTTTATTTCTCCCATTCATATTCAAACCTTCTTTTATAACCGTGCATCACATTCTTTCCCTCCTGGTCTTCAGGTTACACGATCGCACAAACAATTAATTCATTTCAGCAATTCTCCTGTTTTCCCACAAGTGTTAACCCAGTTAAAGAAATGAAACTGGATTCCTGAATTCACTGATGGACAGAGACCTTCGGCTGGAAGTGTTGACACCGGGCAGGATTCGTGGAGTTCCAAAACAGCAAAACTGGTGCCGCATCTGGACTGATTTAATGACCGTTGAATGGCAGGTTGGGGGGGGGGGGGGCTCAGGGGTCAGCCCCTGCCACATTCCTGTACCATGGAGTAGCCCAGGAGCCATCGGGCACCCCGAGGGACGAGGAGGTGATGGGTCCCGTGTCGGTGACTCCCGCAGGGGAGGTGCCAGAACACCGCAGCACCTCGGACTCCCCCCCCCCCCTTTTGTCCCTGGTGCATCACATGGGCAGCGGGCAGAACAGGGCGGCACCTCACCACCCGGGACACCTGGGCCCATCCAGGTCCGGTCACCCCAGAAGACGGCCGCCAAAAGGAACCCAGGTGACAGGGCGGGAATCACAGCAGGCCGCCTCCACTCCTACTGCACTGTCTGGGGATCCACCTAGATGTAGCGTTAGGGCCCGTAAGGCCAGATAAGCAAACACCAGATAAGTTGGCACAGGTGCAAGGCACAGTTTAGCGATACGGGCTAGGACAAGAATCTGTAAATATGTTGTCACATTAAACACCTGTGCACATTGTTACAACCTGCCTTGGCGCTGTGCCAGAGGGGTGTGAGTGGTGGGTTAGTCTGGGCTGGCTGCAGACGGGTGCAGAATTTGAGTGAGGATCCGCGACGGCGTGGATGGGCATGGCTCAGGGACTGCAGTTCAGCCGGCGCTCACCGCTCCTGTGTCCCTCCCCCCTCCTGCCATCCCCGCCACTGGTGGGGGGGGGGGGGGGGGGGGGAGGGGGAGGTGGCCAGGGAGGGTATGGGAGGGGTGTGGGGGTGGGATGCAGTGCCCGAACGCCTGGCCGGAACCCCCCCCATCACCTAGTCGGTGAACCTGGAGGCGATCAGGGTGCCCTGTCTGCATTGGCCCTGTGCATTGGTCCTGGCGCTCATGTTGTGCAGTCTCCCGTTCTGCCCGGGCCCTATGCCCTCCCCCTCCCCCGCAGCCGACTCATCGGACGAGGCTTGGTGTTCATCCTCCTCCTCCAGGCGCCCGTCTGCTGCATGGTTATCTGGAGGACACAGCAGGCCACCATGATGCGGGTGACCCTCCCAGCGCCACACTGGAGGGCCACTCCAGAGTGCTCCAGGCACCTGAACTGCATCATCAAGATGCCAAAGCACCGCTCGATCACACCCCTGGTCGCTGCATGGGCATTGTTGTAACAGGTCTGTGGCCTCTGGATAGGTGTCATCAGCCACGGCCGCAGCGAATAACCCCTGTCACCCAGTAGCCAACCCCCCCAGCAGGTGCTATCCTTGAAGAGGTCAGGAATAGACGAGTGTGTCAGGATGAAGGAGTCGTGCACACTGCCCGAGTATCGTGCTTAGACGTGCATGATGGTCACACACCAGCTGCACATTCATTGAGGGGAACTCCTTTTGGTTTGTGTACAGTGGCCTGTCTTCTGCAGGTGCTTGTCGGCGACATGCATCCCATCAGTCACCCCCTGGACCCGGGGCATGTCGGCGATGGTGAACCCAGCTGCCCGAGAATCACGGTGGGCTCGGTCCACATTGAAATGGATGTATTGTGCCGACTGGGCATGTAAGAGCCTCCATGACAACGTGGATGCACCTGTGCACCGAGCTCTGTAAGACCCCGGACAGATCCCCACTCGGCGTCTGGAAGCAACCCGATGCATAAAAGTTCAGGGTGACCGTGACCTTGACAGCCACCAGGAGCGGGTGTCCTCCCCCATTCCCTCGCGGCACCAGGTGTGTCATGATCTGGCAGATATTATGCATTGTCCCCCCGGCATACCCAGTCCAGCAGGTCGTCGAATGTCAGGCACTGCCAGTACAACACGCGGCCTCATGTGGCGCCTCCTTTGCACCTCTTCCTCCTCCTCGGCCTCTTGTGCGGCCGGCTCTCCATCCTCACCGGCTGTCTCCTGTTCCTCTGCTGCCCGCTCCGCTGCTGCAGCTTTCTCCTCCTCGAGCAGCTCCAGCTCGTACTGCCGTAGGGCATCCCCCAGGGCTGTGCTGACTAGGAGGAAGGCCACCATTGCTGGCTGAATTCCGATATCCATTTTGAGTAGGGGTGAAAGGCCGACATTTTAGCATCCTCGTACCCCCCCAGGTCCAATCGGCTACACAGAAAACTTGGTCAACAGACTCTGTGATGGGCTCACGGCTGGTCAAACCAGGTTGTCCCGAATGACAACGGATCTTGAGTGGATCATCCTGACTGAACTGGACATCCTGTGTATTCCCACTCACGAGGTTAAGTCTGAATGGGACAAGGTAACGCAAGATGTGGGCTTATCTCTCTGACTGCTGCTAGTCTTTTTCCTTAGTCTGTTTAACCCCTAAATTGCTTGCTATATCTTAAACCCCATTTCTGGTCCCAAGCTCCTTGGGCGCGATTCTCCGACCCCCCACCTCCGCCGTGTCCCGAATTCTCCGCCACCGGAGATTCGGCAGGGGCGGGAATCGCGCCGCTCCGGTCGGCAGAAATCACGCCGGTCGGTGGGCCCACCCCCGGCGAATCTCCGGTCCGCGATGGGCCGAAGTCCCGCCGCTGTCAACCCACGCCAGCCGGTGTGGATTGAACCACCTTTCGAACGGCGGGACAAGGCAGCGCGGGCGGGCTCCGGGGTCCTGGGGGGGGCGCGGGGTGATCTGGCCCCGGGGGGTGCCCCCACAGTGGCTTGGCCCGTGATCGGGGCCCACCGTTCCGCGGGCGGGCCTGTGCCGTGGGGGCACTCTTTTCCTTCCAGCTTCGCCATGGTCTTCACTATGGCGGAGGCGGAAGAGACCCCCTCCACTGTGCATGCGAGGGGATGCCATGAGCGGCCGCTGACACTCCCGCGCATGCGTCGCACGGCAAAGTCATTTACGCGCCAGCTGGCGGGGCGCCAAAGGCCTTTCCCGCCAGCCGGCGGGGCGGAAATCACTCCGGCGCGGGCTGAGCCCCTCAAGGTGAGGGCTCGGCCCCTGAAGATGCGGAGAATTCCACACCTTTGGGGCGGCGCAATGCCGGACTGATTCGCGCCGTTTTTGCCGCCGGTCAGCGGACATCGCGCCGATTGCGGAGAATCCCGCCCCTTATGTTTCCCAATCATGACAGCACCACCAGTAACCGTCATGAACCCAGAAGAATCATCATGGGGTCAGCATCTTTTATGTTAAGCGGTTCAACAATTGCTAATTTATTTTCTGGCCAAGGTTAGACTCAGAGCTCATCGCGCGTTGCAGGTGGTGTGCGTGTTCACAGTGTCTTCCTGTCTTGTTTGCCCCTTGCATATTTTGAACTCGTGCCTGTCAGTTGTGATGTGTTTCGTTGATAAATGTGCCACTAAATGAGGAGTTAAACACTAGCGGATTCTTGGAGATCTGACTCGTTGGTGACACAGGGGTTGGGGGGCAAGGTGGGAGACATGGGGGTGTGGGGGCGGGGGCTGTGGGGGCATGTTCTCCTGGCAAGAGACCGATGGGATTGGCTGCCCTTTCAGAATCCTGCTCACTTCTATCTCTACTGGAACCAGTATAAGGTGGAGGCAGATTGGATCATCTCAATATCCTAACAGGTACATTAGATTAAAGCTCTCCCTCTAGCCTCAGTGCAGTAAATACTCACCATTGTGGCCAGCTAGGTGTGGTGACACCTGCCCAGGTGATACGTCTATCAGGCTGCTTGAGAAATAGAAACTTTGTTACCTGCACTTGTGACCAACCTTCGTCGAACTGCATCAGCCTCAATGGGTTTCTTTGCTGAACCTGCCTTGACCAGACTTACTTTCAGAGGCAGGGCTTACTGTTAGTTATGCAGAACTATGTAATAAAACAGCCGATTTATGTTTATGTTGATGACAGCAGAAACTGATGTAGGCCTCGTTGTTAAACGCTAATCTAAGTCAACAAACAGATTTGCATCACTGTCCTGATTTTTACACACAATGAATTCAACTAATTACTTTGTCCGTTGCACCTTAATTGATTTTTTTGACATGCTTACGGAGACGCTGCCACCACTTTGACCCGATTTGGACAATCGCTACACAGCGAGGTTAACATTGCTAATTCAGCCAGCATTAAATCAAGTCTGCCAATCATCATGTCGAAAACGTTTCTAATAAAGACTGGAAGAGTAAAACTATCTCCCAACCGTTTTATATATTTATGAATATTTTTTCAGATCTTTGGAATGTAAATTACCTCGTCCTCAATTTGCCTGGTAATTATATGTGTTGATTTTCATGCCGTTGCCCACTCCGTTCAATTTACAAGGCTAGTTTTTGCTGTCGGCATTAAGCTTTGACAGACAGCAATTGTCAGCGTTGTGATGTATTTGCTTTGCATTCATCTTCCAAGCCAAGGGCTGAATGACAAACATTTTTACCTTTCTGTCTAATACAGCCAGTCCCTGCAAGAAGGAATTTGATGTTTAATGGGGAAGTGGCTATTCTGCTTTAGTGAATGCAAATACACAATGCCAATAATCAATCATTATCGATTACTGAAAATGGGGGAGCATTTTGGTGACAGTGATCATAAGTCAGTTTAAGGCTTAATTTCACCGGCTGACAGGTTTGAACACAAACTGAACTGTGACAGCCGTGTATACCGTGTACAAGATGCACTGCCGGAACTCACCAAAGTGCCTCTGACAGCACCTTTCAAACCCACCACCGCTACCATCTAAAAGGACAAGCGCAGCAGATATCTGGGACCACCACCACCTGAAGGACCCCTCCCATCTTGACTTGGAAACATATCGCTGTTCCTTCACTGTTGTAGGGTCAAAATTCTGAAACCCCTTCCAAACTGCACTGGACATGGTTGAGGGAGGAGCAGCTCAATATTCCAGGGTATAGAATCTTCAGACGTGACACGCAGGCCGGGAAGGGGGTTAAAAGAAGGGATGCCTGCGCAATATTGACCAAGGAGTCAATTACTGCCATAAGGAGGGATGATATCTTAGAGTTTCCTTAAATGAGGCCACATGGGTCGAAATTAGATACAAAGTGGGATAATTACATTGCTGAGATTATCATACACCCACAAGTATTCAGGGAGAGATAGAAGGGCAAATATGTAGGCAAATCTCAGAGAAATGTAAAATTAATAAGGTCATAATAGTAGGGGACTTCAACTTCCCCAATATTAACTGGGAAAGTCAAAGTGTGAAAGGCTTAGAGGGGATATAATTCTTAAAATGCATCCAGGAGAACTTATTATGCCAGTACGTAGAAAGTCCTACAAGGCCTACAGGACCTAATTTTATGCAAGAAGCCAGGTAAGTGGCAGAGGTTTCAGTGGGGGAGCATTTTGGTGACAGTGACCATAACTCAGTTTAAGGTAGTTACGGAAATGGACTAAGATGGGCCAGAAGGGTGGGATTCAGCAACTCCGTTGCACCCGGCGCAGATCTGGGCGCAACGGGTGAGATGCGCGAGAGGCCCAAATCAAGTTCTGACCAATCAGAATCTTTCCCTCGCTGGGAAATATCCAGATCTGGATATTTAAATAATCCTAATGGTCTTGCCAGGTACAGGGGGTTGAGGGAGGGTTTCCCTGGAGCCTACCCAAGGTTGAAGGGGGGTGAGGTCAAAAGACCGGGGGTGGGGGGGCGGGGGAGGGGGGGTGCCTGAAAGTGAGAAGGGGAAGATCAAGGTCTGCTGGACAAAATGGCACCCCCATCTGCAAGGAGCCTTTCCTGGAAATCCCTCTAAGTGATGGGGAGACACTCAGAAACTCCCCAAGGCCAAAAGAAAAAGGCAAAGTGTTGTTGGATAGCAGGCTGTTACTCAACACTGCAGCCACTGAGAAACACCCCCTAAACGTGCCGTTCAGCGGACGTTAACTGCAGTCCGCTGAATCACGACCAAAGGTTCTAATTTGGGGGAAGGCCAGTTTGAACAGGATAAAACACTTTCTGGCCAAAGTCGACTGGGAGCAGTTCCTTGTCGGAAAATCTATATCAGAGCAATGGGAATCATTCAATAAGGAAACAGAGAGGGCACAGAGCCAATATGTTCCCTTAAAGGTGAAGGGTGGAAGCAACAAGTCTAGAGAATCCTGCATGTCAAGAGATATCCAGAGGTGGAGAAGGAACAAAAAGGAGGTTTGTGGCAGATGTTGAGGACTCAAAACAGTGGAAGCCTTAGAGGAACATTGAAAGTGCATGGGGTTACTCAAAAATGAAATTAGGAGAGCAAAGGGGGGGGGGACATAAAAATTTACTGGTGGGTAAAATAAAATAAAACCAAAAAGTGTTTTATAACTATATTAGGAGCAAGAGGATAACCAGGGAAAGAGTGGGGCCCATTAGGGACCCGCATGGCAATGTGTGTGGTGGAGCATTAAGATGCAGGTGAGTTTTTAAATGTATACTTTGCATCGGTGTTCATTATGGAGAAGGGCTATGTAGGTATAGAAAGCACGGAGGGGCGCAGTAATGTACTTGAACAAATTAACATTGAAAGGGAGGGGGTATTAACGGTAATGGCAGGCTTAAAAGTGGATAAATACTGTTATAACCTGCCTGCTTACCATTGGCTGGGGACTAATGACAATCCCACAATCATCAGCAGACTCCCTGCATAAATAAAGCTGGCCAGTTTGGAACCAGCAGGAAGGAGTGAGCAGCAAGCGAAGTTGCTGCTGCTGTTGTATATTTATGTTATTGTAAATAAATGTTATTTCTTTGTATCCTTAAAACTTGTGCTGGATTCTTCGTGGCCCTCACAAAACTGGCGACGAGAGTTAAAGTGAATAGCTGTCTACACTGCTGAAGCCACCTCCCTGGATTTTTGTTGGATACAGGTTGGAAGTTGTTTTCTATTATACCATGCCTCTGTACGGACTTTTGGATGTTTTTGATGCTGCGCTGGAAAGCTGGAACCAATATGCACAACGGATGCGTTACTATTTCCGGGCAAACAATATCACCGAAAACGAGTGCCAGGTGGTCATATTGCTCACCGCCTGCGGCCCCCATACGTTTGGGGTGATTAGGAGCCTTACGATGCTGCGCCGGACACCAAAACGTTTGATGAACTTGTGAATATAGTGGAGCAACATTTTAACCCAACCCCGTCCACGATAGTCCAGCGTTACCGGTTTAATACCGCTGAGAGGACCCCAGGAGAATCCCTTGCCCACTTTCTATCCAGGCTACGCAGGATTGCGGAGTACTGTGACTATGGTGAGACCTTGTCGGAAATGTTACTCGACCGTTTGGTTTGCGGTCTTAACAATGCGGCCACCCAGAGAAAGTTATTAGCTGAGCCAACATTGACTTTTCAACAGGCCATTCAAATAGTCTTGTCCCGAGAGAACGCAGAAAGAGGAGTGCAGGAGCTACAGGGAATGGAAGCGCATGCCTTGGGGCGCAACCACTTCCGTCTGAAAACGTCCCCCCGCACTCCTGCGGTACCCTGGGTGAGGCGACGTCCAGATCGACGCCAGTGGCCGTCGGACATTCCTCCCCGAAGGGAGCCTTCTCCAGAACCAATGGATGAGGAGCCATGTCCGCGTCAAACTTGTAGGTGCCGACCCCGTCGCGGACACCGGTCCTGGGGGTGCTAGAGGTGCTGTCGTTCCGACCGAAACTGTGTCCAGCCCAGGGGCCGTACCTTCCATGTGGATGAACCTGTGGCGACTACTCCTGAGGACGTGGAGATGGAGGACGACTGCCTGCAGTTGCATTGTGTGGCAGCTCCCCGTGTGGCCCCCATTAAGGTGACAGTACGGGTCAATGATCACCCGCTTGAGATGGAGTTGGACACTGGCGCAGCGGTCTCCGTGATCGCCCAGAGGACATTCGACCGCATCAAGCAGGTTATACAGACCCTTACATTAACCGACACACAGGCCAGGTTGGCCACCTACACGGGGGAACCATTGGACATTGCAGGAACTACGATGACCCATGTTGTTTATGGACGCCAGGAGGGGCGTTTCCCACTTATCGTGGTACGTGGCCATGGGCCCAGCCTGTTGGGGCGGGACTGGTTGCGCCATTTGTGGCTGCAGTGGTAGCACATCCCCCAAACAGTTTCTGGAGGGTTCACTGAGGTGCTAGGACGATACCCAGATGTATTCCAGCCCAGTTTGGGGAAAATAAAAGGGACCGTAGCCCGTATCCAAGTCGAACCAGGAGCCATGCCGCGCTATTTCCGGGAGTGCCCAGTGCCTTATGCCTTGCTCGAGAAGGTAGAAGGGGAGCTCACTCGTTTGGAGACTTTGGGTATTATCAGGCCCGTCCGTTTCGCTGACTGGGCAGCACCAATTGTACCTGTAATGAAGCCAGATGCCACAGTTTGCTTGTGCGGCGACTATAAACTTACAGTGAATACGGTTTCCCGACTCGACCGATATCCAATGCCTCGCATAGACGATCTCGACGCGAAGCTTGCAGGCGGACTCTCATTCACAAAATTAGATATGAGTCACGCCTACCTACAGTTGGAGCTGGACCCTGCTTCCCAGCCATATGTAACTATTAATACACATCGGGGCCTGTATGTATATACACGTTTGCCCTTTGGAGTATCCTCTGCCTGCGCTATTTTTCAACACGTTAAGGAGGGCATTTTGAGAGGATTACCGCGTGTCGTTGTCTACTTAGATGGCGTTTTGACCACAGGGACGCCAGAGCAGGAACATTTGGAAAATCTGGAGGCTGTCCTTAGACGCTTTTCGGAGGCTGGAGTCCTTTTACGTCGCACAAAGTGCATTTTTCAGGCGAAGGAAGTAGTCTACCTGGGATATCGGATGGACCGCGAAGGTTTGCACCCCGTCGCAGAGAAGGTGCGCGCGATTCAACAGGCCCTGACTGACACTTCGCATCTTTGTTCTTTTCTCGGCCTCGTAAATTATTACGGGAAGTTCCTCCCCAATCTGGCAACTACGCTGGCCCCGTTGCACCTTCTGATAAAGAAAAATCACATCTGTGTTTGGGGTCAGCCGCAAGAAACCGCTTTCCGGCGGGTAAAACAACAATTGTCGTCGTCTGGGTTACTAACCCACTATGATCCTGGAAAGCCTTTGCTCGTCACATGTGATGCATCCCCGTATGGTGTTGGGGCCGTCCTGTCCCACAAGATGGAGAACGGGGCCGAGCGGCCGATAGCTTTCGCCTCCCGCACATTGACTGCAGCGGAAAAGAAGTACGCGCAGATCGAGAAGGAGGGCCTGGCGGTGGTCGCTGCTGTGAAACGTTTCCACCAGTACGTGTATGGCCGCCACTTTACTATCGTGACTCATCATAAGCCTTTGCTGGGACTTTTCAGAGAGGATAAGCCGATACCGCCCATTGCTTCTGCACGGATCCAGCGCTGGGCTTTGTTGCTCGCTGCCTACGAGTATTCTCTGGAGCACAAACCAGGAACGCAGATAGCGAATGCCGACGCACTGAGCCAATTGCCTTTATCGACCGGCCCCATGTCGACGCCCACGACCGGTGAGGTGGTTGCAACCCTAAATTTTATGGACTCCTTGCCTGTCACGGCATCACAGATCCGTGAGTGGACCCAGACGGAGCCAGTCCTGTCAAAGGTTCGGCACATAGTCCTGTATGGTGGGCAGCATAGACAGCTCCCAGGCGAGTTGCGGGCATTTTCCTCCAAGCTGTCAGAGTTCAGAGTGGAAGACGGCATCCTCTTGTGGGGGACGCGTGCGATTGTCCCGGAAAAAGGACAGGAGCTGATACTAAGCGACTTGCACAATGGGCATCCGGGCGTGACCAAGATGAAAATGTTGGCCCGGAGTTATGTTTGGTGGCCAGGCCTCGACACCGACATTGAGAAGGTGGCCCAAAACTGCTCCATTTGCCAGGAGCATCAGAAGCTTCCGCCGGCCGCGCCCCTACATCACTGGGAATGGCCAGGGCGGCCTTGGGCGCGCTTGCATGCGGATTTTGCCGGCCCTTTTCAAGGATCCACGTTCCTTCTATTAATCAACGCCCAGCCTAAATGGCTAGAGGTGCATAAGATGCAGGGGACAACGTCCTGCGCAACAATTGAAAAGATGCATTTGTCTTTCAGTACGCATGGCCTCCCCGAGGTGCTGGTCACGGATAACAGCACTCCATTCACCAGTGAGGAGTTTGCGAGGTTCACGAAGATGAACGGCATACGCCATATCCGCACTGCCCCTTACCACCTGGCTTCAAATGGGTTGGCGGAGCACGCTGTGCAGACATTCAAACGAAGCCTAAAGAAGCAGCCTTCCAGGTCTATGGACACGAGACTGGCTCGCTTTTTGTTTTCGTATAGGACCACCCCCCATGCGGTGACTGGGGTGGCTCCCACAGAACTCCTAATGGGCCGGAGACTTCGCACCCGCCTTAGCATGGTTTTCCCGGACATTGGCGCAAAAGTACGCCGCACACAAGAACGGCAGGGACATGTTTTTTCTCAGCGTCGGCCGATTCGGCAGTTTGCGCCCGGTGACCCAGTGTTTGTTCGGAATTTTGCTGGCGGTGCCCAGTGGGCCCCCGGCATAATCTTTCGCCAAACGGGCCCTATCTCTTACCAGGTGCAAGCCCAGGGTCGTCTTCAGTGCAAACATGTGGACCACGTTTTGTCCAGAAGGCTATCCCTTCCAAAGATTCCCTGCCCCCGGAGCACATTTCTACAGCCACAGAGTCCAGAGACAATGGAAAGTAGTCCTCACAATCTTCCTCTGGTGCCTCACTCAAAGCCTGCGCAGGTCATTACAGAACCGCGTGGAGATAGAGACGCCGAGATGACGGAGGCAGCAGACGCTGACTCCGAGATGGAGACACAGGACGCATCAGAGGGGGAATCCTCGGGCCCACGGGCCGTGGATGTACAACCGTCACAGAAGCGCCGGTCTCCGTCTCATTACACGCCGCCCGATCCAGCGCCTCATGCAAATGGTGTCCGGCCTGCGGCAAAACGAGTCTGACACCCTCCTTCGCCAGGGTCTTTGGTGGATTCCTTGGACTTTGGGGGGGGGGGGGAGGGATGTCATAACCTGCCTGCTTACCATTGGCTGGGGACAAATGACAATCCCACAATCCTGTGGGAGTATGAGCTTCCCCAATGAGGGGGGGGGGGGGGGGGGGGCGGAGAAATCATTAGCATACTCCCTGCATAAATAAAGCTGGCCAGTTTGGAACCAGCAGGAAGGAGTGAGCAGCAAGCAAAGTTGTTGCTGCTGTTGTATATATATGTTATTGTAAATAAATGTTATTTCTTTGTATCCTTAAACCTCGTGCTGGATTCTTCGTGGCCCTCACAAAAAATACCCAGGCACAGATGAGATGTATCGCAGGCTTCTGTGGGAGGCAAGGGAGGAGACTACAGAGGCTCTGACAATAATTTTTTTAACTTTTCTGGCCACAGGAGAATGCCAAATGACTGGAGGACATTTAATGTGGTCCTATTGTTCAAGAAGGGTGGTAGGGATAAACCGGAAAATTACAAGCCAGAGTGTCTAACTTTAGGGGAAACCACAGGGAAAACCTCTGAGGGATAAAATCAATCTCCAATTGGGGAGGATGAATTAATCAAGGACAGTAAGCATGGCTTTGTCAAAGGGAGATCATGTCTTACAAATTTGAGTTAATTATTCGAGGAGGCGGCTTGGTGTGTAGATGAGGGTAGTGAAGTTGATGTAGCCTACATGGTCCTCAGTAAGGCTTATAACAAGGTCTTGCCTAGGATACTGGTCAAGAAAGTGAGAGCCTGTGGAATTCAGAGCAATTTGGCAAATTGGATCCAAAATTGACTTTGAGGCATAGGGTGATGGTCGAAGGTTGTTTTTGTGACTGGAGGCCTGTGTCCAGTGATGTTCTGCAGGGATCTGTGCTGGGTCCCTTGCTGTTTATGGTGTACATTAATGATATGAACATGAATGTGGAAGGTACGATCAGTGAGGTAAATAGTGAGCAGGAAATCCCTAAATTGCAGGATGGGACGGGTTGATTAGATGGCAAATGGAATTTTGCCCTGAAAAGTGTGAGGAGATGCATTTTGGGAGGACAAACCAGGCCCGGGAATATACAATGATTGGTTGGACCCCAGGAAGTACAGCGAATCAGAGGGACCTTGGTGTGCATGTCCATAGATCCCTGCAGGCAGCAGGACAGGTATATAAGGTGGTTAAGAAGGCCTATGGGATACTTGCCTTTATTAGCTGAGGCATAGAATATAAGTAAGACGTCTTACAACACCAGGTTAAAGTCCAACAGGTTTGTTTCGATGCCACTAGCTTTCGGAGCGCTGCTCCTTCCTCAGGTGAATGAAGAGGTATGTTCCAGAAACATATATATAGACAAATTCAAAGATGCCAGACAATGCTTGGAATGCGAGCATTAGCAGGTGATTAAATCTTTACAGGTTCAGAGATGGGGTAACCCCAGGTTAAAGAGGTGTGAATTGTGTCAAGCCAGGACAGTTGGTAGGATTTCGCAGGCCAGATGGTGGGGGATGAATGTAATGCGACATGAATCCCAGGTCCCGGTTGAGGCCGCACTCATGTGTGCGGAACTTGGCTATAAGTTTCTGCTTGGCGATTCTGCGTTGCTGCGTGTCCTGAAGGCCGCCTTGGAGAACGCTTACCCGGAGAGCAGAGGCTGAATGCCTTTGACTGCTGAAGTGTTCCCCGACTGGAAGGGAACATTCCTGCCTGGTGATTGTCCGTTCATTCGTTGTCGCAGCGTCTGAATGGTCTCGCCAATGTACCACGCTTCAGGATGTCCCGAACTGTATAAAACACTGGTTAGGCCACAACTGGAGCACTGTGTGCAGTTCTGGTCACCACACTGTAGGAAGGATGTGAATGCACGAGTGAGGGTCCATAGGAGATTCACCAGGGATATTCACTGGGCTGGGGTGTTTCAGGTATCAAGAAAGGTATAATAGGGTGGAGTTGTTTTCCTTGCAGCTGAGAAGGCTGAGGGAGGATCTGATTGCAGGTGTACAATATCATGAGGGGCATAGATAGGAATAAACTTTTCCCCTCAGTAAGGGAGTCAATAACCAGGGAGCATATAATTAAGGTAAGGGGCAGGAGGTTTAAGGGGGAATGTGAGGAAATACTTTTCCGCCCAGAGGGTGTTGGGAACCTGGGACCCACTGCCCGAAAGGGTGGGAGAGGTGGGAACACTCACAACTTGAAAGAAGTATTTAGTGAGCACTTGAAACGCCATAGCACGCAAGGCTACGGAGTGAGCGTTGGAAAATGGGATTAGGTGCTTGAAGGCCGGTGTGGAATAATGGGTCAAATGGTCTTCTTTCCATGCTGTAAAAACTCTATGGCTATGTGGGTGTACCTACACTTCAGGGATGGCAGTCGTTGAAGAAGGCAGCTCACCACCACCTTCACAAGGGCCACCAGGATTGGGCAATAAGTGCTGACCTAGCCAGCGATGTCCAATCCCATCAATGAATAAAAAAAAGGTATTGCAGCAGCATTGAGAGGTGAATGCTGAGGTTCTCATTCAAAGATGAGTTGTTTCAAACTTTGTTGTCGGAAGCCCTTGGTTTTTGTACACTATGACATAATTTAGTATTTCGTACTTCTTTGGGAAATGAAGTTGACAAACAGAAAAACTTGTATTTCTATGGTGCCTTTAATAGTCCCGGCACGGTAGCACGGTAGTGGTTAGCGCTGTTGCTTCACACGCTAGGGTCCCGGGTTCGATTCCCGGCTTGGGTCACTGTCTGTATGAAATCTGCACGTTCTCTCCGTGTCTGCGTAGGTTTCCTCCGGGTGCTCCGGTTTCATCCCACAAGTCCCGAAAGACGTGCTTGTTAGGTGAATTGGACATTCTGAATTCTCCCTCTGTGTACCCAAACAGGCACCGGAATGTGGCGACGGGGGGA
The DNA here is from genome assembly GCF_047496885.1 of Scyliorhinus torazame. Lineage (NCBI taxonomy): Eukaryota > Metazoa > Chordata > Chondrichthyes > Carcharhiniformes > Scyliorhinidae > Scyliorhinus > Scyliorhinus torazame. The sequence goes on from NC_092712.1 coordinate 317,467,752, forward strand.
TTTTCACAGTAACTTCATTGCAGTGTTAATGTAAGCCTACTTGTGACAATAATAAAGACTTACTTACTTACACTCTCAGGGCATCTCAATGAAATTCACGGTCAATTAAGTACATTTGAAGGGCAGTCACTGTTGTAATGTGGAAAACACCGTAGCCAATATGCGCACAGCAAGCTCCTAACAGAAATATGATCATGGTGACCAGCTGGATCATCTGTCTCTTTTTAGTGATGTCGGCTGAGAGGTAAATATTCCCCGGGGTTTTGGGGAGAGCGCGCCAGCTCTTTTTCCATACAGTGCATGGAATCTTTTACATTCACCCGAGGCAGTTAGCAGAGCCTCAGTTTAATATTTCATCCAAAAGGAAGCACCTCCGGCAGTGCAGCACTCCCTCAGCACTGCACTGGGATGTCAGCCTCAACGTGCCTGTGCTCGTGCCACGGAATGGGAGTTCCACCGACAGCTTTCAGCCTCAGAATCAAGACTTCTACTTACGGAGACTGATGCAGGGAAACTTTGCTAGCTACATCTCATCTCCTTCAGTAAACCCTTTGTGCAGCATGTAACATTCATGCAATGCCGCCAATTGCTGTGAAAGTCAAGATGACCCTCAATTTTTAATGCAGCTAGCTGCTTGCAGACAAACACTGATGATGCCTGCAGTGTTTGCAGATGTCTGAAGGAGGTCACAGATTTATCAATTTCGCCACAGACTGGTGGGAGACCACTTCACTAGATTGCTGAACTGCTGGTATTCTGAGGGTCGCTAGCTGGACCCGTGTCACCAATCCGCACCCAAGGATATGTCCAATTTGACCATGAAATGCAGATTCTCTCACACGGTCGGAGTAGAATGTGACAGGAGGTTCACATCTGTTTCCCTGTAATTTGAAGCACTCTGAAAAAGTGACCTGTGAATCATAACATCCACGCACCAACCATCGACAGAAGCAGGGCCAGCCATCACCCAGCCAGAATATTTCAACAGAGCATTGCGAAGCAGTCCTTCACATGTCTGACTGAATGAAGAGAAGGTTTGGTTCAGGCCATCATCCCCCCATCTCCCGTCTCACCAATTTCCAAATTGATAGTTGTCTGTACGGCGGATCAGGACTTTGGCTTTCAAGGCAGTGACAGCATGGACAACAGTAGCAATATTTACATAGCATCTTTAATGAATTGAATCATCCCAAGGTGCTTCAAAGCAGCGTTGTAAGACAAAGTATGACACAAATCCACGGAAGGAGAGATTAGGTCAAATGAATTGGGCGGCAGGGTAGCACAGTGGCTAGCAATGGTGCTTCACAGTGTCAGAGACCCGGGTTCGATTCCCGGCTTGGGTCACTGTCTGTTCAGAGTCTGCACATTCACCCCGTGTTTGCGTGGGTTTCCTCCGGGTGCTCTGGTTTCATCCCACAAGTCCCGAAAGACGTGTTTGTTAGGTGAATTGAACATTCTGAATTTTCCCTCAGTGTACCCGAACAGGCGGCGGAATGTGGCGACTTGGAGATTTTCACAGTAACTTCATTGAAGTGTTAATGTAAGCCTACTTTTGACACTAATAAAAATTATTATTAAAACCTTGGTCAAAGAGGTAGATTTTAAGAAATGTTTTAAGGGGGGAAAGTGAGGCAGAGAGACAGGAAGATTTTGGAAGGAATTACAGAGCTTGGGGCGTGCGGCGGCGGCGGGGGGTGTGGAGGGGGGCGGGTGGGGTGCGGGGGGGGGGGGGGGGGTGGATGGAAGGACCTGAAACCTGAAGGCACAACCGTCAATGGTGGCGCTATTAAAATCTGGAATGCCACAATTAAAGGAGCGGAGGTATCTCGTAAGGTTTTGGAAAGTACAGAGACAGGGAGGGGCAATGCCACGGAGGGCTTTGAAAACAAAGGTGAGAATTGTAAAATCAATACATTGCTTGACTGGAAGCCGTTATAGGTCAGCGAGCACAGGGGTGATTGGGGAACAGGACTTACTGCGAGTTAAAAAATGGCTGATAGTATTTTGGATGGTGTGGGGTTTACGGAGGGTAGAATGTTGGAGAGTAGCCAGGAGAGCATTGGAATGGTCAAGTCGAGAAGTAAGGAAGGCTGGAATAAAGGTTTCAGCAGCTGGACTGAGAAAGGATGAAATGGGGTGGAAGTAGGTTATCTTAGTGATGGCGTGAAGATGAGGCTGGAGGCTCTTCTCAGGATCAAATAATTCCGACGGGATTCTCCATCGGTGGGATCCTCCGCTTCGCCGGCAACGCACTCACGCTCGTGGGTTTCCCGACGACGTGTGGCGGCCACAATGGGAAACCCCATTGGCCGGTTGCGGGAACGGACAATCACGCTGCCAGTGGGGGCGCGCCGTGCCGGAAAACGGGATTGCCAGGACGGAGAATCCTGCCTCTTTGCTGTATTATGAAAATGAAAAAGCTACGGGGTGGATTCTCTGCCCCGACGCCAGATGTCTGTTTCACCCCGCCAGCGGGACGCTCCGTTACGCCGGCTGGTCAAAGGGGTTTCCCATTGTGGGGCAGCCCCACGCCGACGGGAAACCCCCGGGCTGGCGGCAAAACGGAGCACCCGCCGGCGGAGAATCCCGCCCCATAGCACAATAGGTGGCTTTGAAACCAAAGAGAAATTAGCAGCAATTAGGAAGACTGATATGGGAAGCACTCATTCGAGGTAACATTCCAGGAAACTCTTCAATGAACAAGCTATATTTGCTAATTAATAATGCTCATTTTGCCACACACAGTTTTTCAAATGTCATCATTTGTTGTTTTTATCAGGGTTGTTAAGATATTGCAAGACAGGTGGAATTATTGCCCGGCATAACGTTCCAGATAAATGTTTAATCTGCACTGTGTAAAGGCCTAGGCCTCATTTCAGATCTTTAGCAATGAGAACCTGCACAATCTGAGTGAACCCCTTGTGAAAGGAGCAATTGTACAGGTGTGTGGGGGAATGGTGGCATCGTTCTAACATCACTGAACCAGTGACCGAGTGGCCTGGTTTAGCACAGGGCTAAATCGCTGGCTTTGAAAGCAGACCAAGGCAGGCCAGCAGCACGGTTCAATTCCCGTACCAGCCTCCCTGATCAGGCGCCGGAATGTGGCGACTTTTTACAGTAACTTCATTTGAAGCCTACTTGCGACAATATGCGATTTTCATTTCATTTCAGACTCCCGGGGTAGTGATTGAAATCCCATCTTGGAATCTGGTGGGATTTGAGTTTAACTGATTAACAAATGATGTGGAATTGAAAGTGAGTCACAGTAAGGGTGTCACAAAATAAAAAATCCATCTGGCTCATAGGGTCCCGACAGTGTAGAAGGAGGTTCGGCCCATTGAGTCTGCACCGACCCTTCGAAAGACCACCCTACCGAGGCCCAATCCCCCACCCTATTCCTGAAACTCCACTCTAAGGGGCAACTCAGGTCCTCCCGGACCTCTGAAGCCCAACCAAAGGCCCGGCATTGCTTTGGCAATCGGGTGTCCCACAGTCGATGTTACCTCAGGCAGGACCACTTCAACGATGGGCGAACTAGCCTCACCCCCCTCGACAGACGCAGCTGATTGAATGGAATTCTTCTGACCAATACCTTGGTCTCTGTTAATTTAACTCCAGACTTCTTGGACACTTCTCTTTCCTTAACTAGCTGCTCTTCAAATCTCTGTACTTGTTTTCTTAACCATGGTATAACTTTCTTTCTCGCAAAGCTGAGAGAGATGTTCCCTCAATAGCCTGCTAAAACCAGCTTCTAGCAGACGTATGGGAGCTGCCTTTTCTCTCACTACCTATCTCCAGCTGCAATCAAATTAACTAACCTAAAACTTAAAAGCTTCTCAACCTTACAAGTACCCAGTTGCTAATCAACATCCACATACTTATTTATTTATTCTTCATGCTGTAGCCTTCTCTAAGCCCACGAGAAACACAGAGGGAATTTACTCAACCCCCACACAGACAAACTTGTCTGGCATGAATCTAACTATGGATTATGCCAGGCACAGAAACATTAAACACACTTAAAATTATACCTTATTTCTAATGCTTACCAATACAAATTTAAATCCCTTAATACGACCTTTGTTTTCCTAACACAAGGACCGAAACTTGAAAATCTTTGCTGTCACTCAAACGTGCAGTAACTAGTGATGCTAATGGCAGTGTTGCCTTTTGGATGAAGTGCTAATCTGAGGTTCCTTCTGGTATCTCACATGGATGTGGATGAATCCACTTCGAAGAAGAGCAGGAGAGTTATCCCTGATGTCCTCGCCAATAGTTATCCCTCAACTAACATCCCAAAAACAGATTATCTGGTCTTTATCACGCTGCTGTTTTGGGGGTTTAGCTTACTGCGCATACATTGACTGCTATGTTTCGTACAACAGTCAATACACCTCAAAATTGTCTTGTTGGCTGTAAAATACTTTGGGATATCTTGTGGTCATAAGAGACACAATGCGAGTCCTTCCTTCCCGTCAACCCATGGCTCAAAATAATATTTTTTCAATATATTAGCAAAATGTGCTGCAGGCGGTAAAATGATTTAACTTAACTTAAAAGCATAATTTTGTGGTTTTGATTAATTAGATTAGCAATTAGAATTCAGGCTACAAGTTGATACTTTTATCAGTCATTCCAACAGCTGATGGAGTTAAAGACTGGAGCGGCGTCTTGCAATAATTAGAATGCCCTCATCTGTGTGCATATGCAGTCTGGAAGTTGAACAGTGCATTCAGTGTAAGTGGAAGTATAGCACTCCTACTGTGAGCAGTTTCTAACCTTTTGTGTCTCACTGAATAATTTTAAAACAAGCTTGCAAATGAATGGAAGAACTTTAAATTGTCATAGTTACCACAATTCCAACTGATGTATTTTTACTTTTATCGTTGGATTAGTAATCCAGGGACCCTGGGCAATTTGAGTGAAATTTTAATTCAATTTTTAAAAACCTCACATTCTCGTGCAACAGTGAAATCATCGTCGATTGTTGTAAAAACCCATCTGGTTCACTGATATTGTCTACGGAAGGGAAATCTGCCGTCCTTACCCGGTCTGGCCTACATGTGACGCCAGACCCACAGCAATGTGGTTGACTCTTAAAATGCCTTCTGAGATACACTCAGATCAGGGAAGTTAGGGATGGACAATAAATGCCGGCCCAGCAAGCGATGTCCACTACCCCATGAATGAATTAAAATCCCCAGAGAGCGAGTGGAAGAGATATCACGGGCGGGATTCTCCGACCCCACGCCGGATCGGAGAATCACCGGGGGCTGGCGTGTATCCCGCCCCCGCCGTGTCCCGAAGTCTCCGCCACCAGAGATTCGACGGGGGCGGGAATCGCGCCGCGCCGGTCGGCGGGCCCACCCCTGCCGATTCTCCGGCCCGCGATGGGCCGAAGTCCCGCTGCAGGAATGCCTGTCCCGCCAGCGTGGATTAAACCACCTTTTGAACGCCGGGACAAGGTGCCGCGGGCAGGCTCTGGGGTTCTGGCGGGGGCGTGGGGCGATCTGGCCCCGGGGGGTGCCCCCACGGTGGCCTGGCCCATGATCGGGGCCCACCGATCCGCGGGCGGGCCTGTGCCATGGGGGCACTCTTTTTCTTCCGCCTTCGCCATGGTCTTCACTATGGCAGAGGCGGAAGAGACCTCCTCCACTGTGCATGCGCGGGGATGACATCAGCAGCCACTGACGCTCCCGCGCATGCGTCGCCCGGCGAAGACCTTTCGGCGCCGGCTGGCATGGCGCCAAAGGCCTTTCCCGCCAGCCGGTGGAGCGCAAACCACTCCGGCGTGGTCCTAGCCCCTCAAGGTGAGGGCTTGGCCCCCAAAGGCGGCTCGACGCCGGAGTGGTTCCCGCCACTCCATTACGCCGGAACCCCCCGCCCCGCTGGGTAGGGGAGAATCCAGCCCCACATTTCTTTTTTCGGTTACTGTGGACTAAAAATGAGCTGAAGGGTTGATTTGTGAAGTTTCAAAGTACAAACTGCATTTTAGAATTCATATACACTTTCTTTTACCAAGAAGGGAATCTGAACTGAAGGGAAATTGGCAGATGCCGAGGTACCCATTGAGCCTGCTCGGCCACTCGACATGATTAAGACCGATCTTGTGGCCTTAACCCCACTTTCCTGCCTGTCCCTCACTGATCATAGGTCAGCCTTGAATATGTTCACTGACATAGTCTTCAAGACTTTCTGCGGAAGAGAATTCCAAAGTAACTACCTCAAATGGGAGAATCCTTATTCTGAAGCTGTACCCCCCCCCCCCCCCCACTCCCCAGCTCTAGATTCCCCCATGAGGGTAACACCCTCTCAGCTCGTACCCTATCATGTCCCTCAGATTGATGGAATTACACCTTACAGGATAGCAGCACGCCGTCGCAACAAGGAAGGTGTGTCATGCGGTCCAGTCTCCTTGTCACTTTGGGCTGGGATTGAAGCACAGCGCAGACAGCTCTGCTGTTGATGTCTTCAAGCTTACTCTCTGTTGGGGGGCGACCTGTTGCGGGGCATGTGACCCACTTGGAGCCTGTCGTGTGGGAATGTGCGAACCCCGACCAATGGGGGAAAAGCACAGGGCACTGGGAACAGGGCCCCGGTCAGTGTGGATGAAAGACATGTATGATATACTTATGAACCTCACTGTTGTTCCCATAAACCTCTTTGTTATCTAAGATGACTCTCAGTGATACCTCACGCTATGACACTAGCCATGTATACATATGTATATATTTTTTCATGTGTTTAGATTAAATAAATGAATTGTTAACGCATCTACCCAATCTCTTATGAGTGACTGATCCCTTTTAAATCATTATAAAGTCACAACACTAATCTGTTTCAATAAGATCACCTTGCGTTCTTCTAATCTCCAATGAATACGGACCCAACCTTTCCTTCGAAGATAACTCCTTCATTTAAAAATAAAATAAAATTAGAGTACCCAATTTTTTCCCAATTAAGGGCCAATTTAACATGGCCAATCTACCTGCCCTGCACATCTTTGGGTTGTGGGGGTGAGACCCACGCAGATATGGGGAGATATCGCCGTCATCTCGCAATCGCTGAGTGAACCCTCTCTGAACTGCTCCGATGCACGTTTATTTCTCATTAAATAAGGAGGCCAAAACTGTTCACAATACTCCAGGTGTGGTCGCCCCAATGCCCCGCTCAGTTGTAGAAATTCCTGGCAGGTGTTTTCTTGAACATAGAAAATGTATGGCACAGAAGGAGGCCATTCACCCCATTGTGAGCATGCTGGCCAACAGGAAATGCAGCCCAATCCCATATCCAGCTCTTGACTCTCAAGTGTTTTCACAAAGAATTTTTTAATGGGATGAAGGCGTCTTACTCAGCTACCTTTTCAGACAGTATTGTCCGGACGACACCACCCTCTGGATTAAAATAAATTCTCTTCAATCCCCTCTTATCCTTCTGAGAATTGCTGCACACTTGTGTCTAGGCAACGCGGTGGCACCATGGCTAGCACAGCTGCCACACAGCGCCAGGGACCCAGGTTCGACTCTGGCCTCGGTCACTGTCTGTGCACTTTCTCCCCGTGTGTGCGTGGGTTTCCTCCGGGTGCTCCGGTTTCCACCCACAGACCAAATATGAACAGGTTAGGTGAATTGCCCCTGAGTCTCCAAAAGGTTTGGTGGGGTTACGATGATAGGGTGTGGGTGTGGATCTATGTAGGGAAGTGTAGACTCAAGGGGCCGAATGGCATCCTCTTGCACTGTGGGGACTCTGTGATTCTATGTTTTGTGATCTTCCGTTACTGACATCTCTGCTAACAGAGACAGGTTAGAAAATATTTTTTTATTGCTGTTCTGTGGGAGAACACCCCAGAGGGCAGCGGGGCTATATGGGTAGAGATCAGGAATAAGACGGGTGCAGTCACCATGGGGGCGATTCTCCTATATTGAGGCCAAGTGTTCGCGCCGTCGTGAACGCCATCACTTTTCTCGACGGCGCGAATAGGGCCCGGGCACGACTTATTCTAGCCCCCACAGGGGGCCAGCACGGCGCTGGAGCAGTTTACGCCGCTCCAGCCTCCTTACACTGTGCCAAATGGGCGCCGCGCCAACCCGCGCATGCGCAGTTGGGGCAGCTCAATCCTGCGCATGCGCGGGGATCTTCTTATGCGCGCCGGCCCTGACCCAACATGGGATTGGTGTTCAGGGGCCGGCCGCGCAAGGAAGTAGGCCCGGGGCGGGGGTGGGGGGGTGGGGGGGGGGGGTGGGGGTGGGTGGGGGGGGGGGGTGGGGGGGGAAGAGACCGGCCCGCCAATCGGTGGGCCCCGATTGTGGGCCAGACCCCATCGGAGGCCCCACCGGTGAAGGAGCCTCTCTCCCCCCCAAAGGCCGCACCCCCCCATCCGGGCCAGAGAATCGTCGCGGCCCGGAGCGATTCTTGTAGCGCTGGTTTCGGGGGGGGGGGTGTGGAAGAATCGCGTGCAGGTGTCGGGGCGGCGTGACGCGACTCGCGCTGCGCCCCGGCGATTCTCCCACCCGGCGTGGGGGGGGGGGGGGGGGGAGAATACCGCCCAATGTTGGGGGTTTACTACAGGCCACCCAACAGCCAGCGGGAGATAGAGGAGCAGATAGGTAGACAGATTTTGGAAAGGAGTAAAAGCAACAGGATTGTTGTGATGGGAGACTTTAACTTACCCAATATTGACTGGGACACACTTAGTGCTCGGGGCTTGGACGGGGCAGAGTTTGTAAGCAGCATCCAGGTGGGTTTCTTAAAACAATATGTAGATAGTCCAACTAGGGAAGGGGCTGTACTGGACCTGGTATTAGGAAATGAGCCCAGCCAGGTGGTAGAAGGGGAGCATTTCAGGAACAGTGACCACAATTCAGTAAGTTTTAAAGTACTGGTGGATAAGGATAAGAGTGGTCATAGAACATAGAACATAGAAAATACAGCACAGAACAGGCCCTTCGGCCCACAATATTGTGCCGAACCTTTGTCCTAGATTAATCATAGATTATCATTGAATTTACAGTGCAGAAGGAGGCCACCCGGCCCCCCGAGCCCGCACCGGCACCCGGAAAGAGCAACCCACCCAAACCCAACACCTCCACCCAACACCAAGGGCAATTTTGGACACTAAGGGCAATTTATCATAGCCAATCCACCTAACCTGCACATCTTTGGATTGTGGGAGGAAACCGGAGCACCCGGAGGAAACCCACGCAGACACGGGGGGGATGTGCAGACTCTGCACAGACAGTGACCCAAGCCGGAATCGAACCTGGGACCCTGGAGCTGTGAAGCAAATGTGCTAACCACCATGCTACCGTGCTGCCCTTAAGAACAAATAAATCTACACTATCATTTTACCGTAATCCATGTACCTATCCAATAGCTGCTTGAAGGTCCCTAATGTTTCCGACTCAACTACTTCCACAGGCAGTGCATTCCATACCCCCACTACTCTCTGGGTAAAGAACATACCTCTGATATCCCTCCTATATCTTCCACCTTTCACCTTAAATTTATGTCCCCTTGGAATGGTTTGTTCCACCCGGGGAAAAAGTCTCTGACTGTCTACTCTATATATTCCCCTGATCAACTTATTATAAACCTCTATCAAGTCGCCCCTCATCCTTCTCCATTCTAATGAGAAAAGGCCTAGCACCCTTAACCTTTCCTCGTATGACCTACTCTCCATTCCAGGCAACATCCTGGCAAATCTTCTTTGCACCTTTCCAAAGCTTCCACATCCTTCCTAAAATGAGGCGACCAGAACTGTACACAGTACTCCAAATGTGGCCTTACCAATGTTTTGTACAGCTGCATCATCACCTCACGGCTCTTAAATTCAATCCCTCTGTTAATGAACGCGAGCACACCATAGGCCTTCTTCACAGCTCTATCCACTTGAGTGGCAACTTTCAAAGATGTATGAACATAGACCCCAAGATCTCTCTGCTCCTCCACATTGCCAAGAACTCTACCGTTAACCCTGTATTCCGCATTCATATTGTCCTTCCAAAATGGACAACCTCACACTTTTCAGGGTTAAACTCCATCTGCCACTTGTCAGCCCAGCTCTGCATCCTATCTATGTCTCTTTGCAGCTGACAACAGCCCTCCTTACTATCCACAACTCCACCAATCTTCGTATCGTCTGCAAATTTACTGACCCACCCTTCAACTCTCTCATCCATATCATTAATGAAAATCACAAACAGCAGAGGACCCAGAACTGATCCCTGCGGTACGCCACTGGTAACTGGGATCCAGGCTGAATATTTTCCATCCACCACCACTCTCTGACTTCTATCGGTTAGCCAGTTCGTTATCCAACAGGCCAAATTTCCCACTATCCCATGCCTCCTTACTTTCTGCAGAAGCCTACCATGGGGAACCTTATCAAATGCCTTACTAAAATCAATGTACACTACATCCACTGCTTTACCTTCATCCACACGCTTGGTCACCTCTTCAAAGAATTCAATAAGACTTGAGGCAAGACCTACCCCTCACAAATCCGTGCTGACTATCCCTAATCAAGCAGTGTCTTTCCAGATGCTCAGAAATCCTATCCCTCGGTACCCTTTCCATTACTTTGCCTACCACCGAAGTAAGACTAACTGGCCCGTAATTCCCAGGGTTATCCCTATTCCCTTTTTTGAACAGGGGCACGACATTCGCCACTCTCCAATCCCCTGGTACCACCCCTGTTGACAGTGAGGACGAAAAACATTATTGCCAACGGCTCTGCAATTTCATCTCTTGCTTCCCATAGAATCCTTGGATATATCCCGTCAGGCCCGGGGGACTTGTCTATCCTCTAGTTTTTCAAAATGCCCAACACATCTTCCTTCCTAACAAGTATTTCCTCGAGCTTACCAATCTGTTTCACACTGTCCTCTCCAACAATATCGCCCCTCTCATTTGTAAATACAGAAGAAAAATACTCGTTCAAGACCTCTCCTACCTCTTCAGACTCAATACACAATCTCCCGCTACTGTCCTTGATCGGACATACCCTTGCTCTAGTCATTCTGATATTTCTCACATATGTGTAAAAGGCCTTGGGTTTTTCCTTGATCCTACCCGCCAAAGATTGTTCATGCCCTCTCTCAGCTCTCCTAATCCCTTTCTTCAGTTCCCTCTTGGCTATCTTGTATCCCTCCAATGCCCTGTCTGAACCTTGTTTCCTCAGCCTTACATAAGTCTCCTTTTTCCTCTTAACAAGACATTCAACCTCTCTTGTCAACCATGGTTCCCTCACTCGACCATCTCTTCCCTGCCTGACAGGGACATACATAGCAAGGACACGTAGTACCTGTTCCTTGAACAAGTTCCACATTTCACTTGTGTCCTTCCCTGACAGCCTATATTCCCAACATATGCACTTCAATTCTTGTCTGACAACATCGTATTTACCCTTCCCCCAATTGTAAACCTTGCCCTGTTGCACGCACCTATCCCTCTCCATTACTAAAGTGAAAGTCACAGAATTGTAGTCACTATCTCCAAAATGCTCCCCCACTAACAAATCTATCACTTGCCCTGGTTCATTACCAAGTACTAAATCCAATATTGCCCCTCCTCTGGTCGGACAATCTACATACTGTGTTAGAAAAACTTCCTGGACACACTGCACAAACACCACCCCATCCAAACTATTTGATCTAAAGAGTTTCCACTCAAATTTGGGATGTTAAAGTCACCCATGACTACTACCCTGTGACTTCTGCACCTTTCCAAAATCTGTTTCCCAATCTGTTCCTCCACATCTCTGCTACTATTGGGGGGCCTATAGAAAACTCCTAACAAGGTGACTGCTCCTTTCCTATTTCTGACTTCAACCCATACTACCTCATTAGGGTGATACTCCTCGAACTGCCTTTCTGCAGCTGTTATACTATCTCTAATTAACAATGCCACCCCCCCCTACATCTTTTACCACCCTCCCTAATCTTATTGAAACATCTATAACCAGGGACCTCCAACAACCATTTCTGCCCCTCTTCTATCCAGGTTTCCGTGATGGCCACCACATCGTAGTCCCAAGTACCGATCCATGCCTTAAGTTCACCCACCTTATTCCTGATGCTTCTTGCGTTGAAGTATACACACTTCAACCCATCTCCGTGCCTGCAAGTACTCTCCTTTGTCAATGTTCCCTTCCCCACTGCCTCACTACACGCTTTGGCATCCTGAATATCGGCTACCTTAGTTGCTGGACTACAAATCCGGTTCCCATTCCCCTGCCAAATTAGTTTAAACCCTCCCGAAGAGTACAAGAAAACCTCCCTCCCAGGATATTGGTGCCCCTCTGGTTCAGATGCAACCCGTCCTGCTTGTACAGGTCCCACCTTCCCCAGAATGCGCTCCAATTATCCAAAATACCTGAAGCCCTCCCTCCTACACCATTCCTGCAGCCACGTGTTCAACTGCACTCTCTCCCTATTCCTAGCCTAGCTATCACGTGGCACCGGCAACAAACCAGAGATGACAACTCTGTCTTTCCTGGCTTTTAACTTCCAGCCTTACTCCCTAAACTTGTTTATTACCTCCACACCCCTTTTCCTACCTATGTCGTTGGTACCAATGTGCACCACGATATCTGGCTGCTCACCCTCCCCATTAAGGATCCTGAAGACATGATCCAAGACATCCCTGGCCCTGGCAACATAGCTTCCGGGAGTCTCGCTCGCGACCACAGAATCTCCTATCTATTCCCCTAACCATTGAATCTCCTACAACTATTGCTTTTCTACTCTCCCCCTTCCCTTCTGAGCCCCAGAGCCAGACTCAGTGCCAGAGACCTGGCCGCTAGGGCCTTCCCCCGGTAGGTCATCCCCCCCAACAGCATCCAAAATGGTATACTTGTTTTGAAGGGGAACGGCTACGAGGGATCCCTGCACTGTCTGCCTGTTTGTTTTTTTCCCCCTGACTTTAACCCAGCTATTCTTGTCCTGTACCTTGGGTGTGGTTACCTCCCTGTAACTCTTCTCAATCACCCCCTCTGCCTCCTGGATGATCCGAAGTTCATCCATCTTCAGCTCCAGTTCCCTAACACGGTCTTTGAGGAGCTGAATTTGGGTGCACTTCCCGCAGGTATAGTCAGCGGGGACACCGGTGGTATCCCTCACCACCCACATCCTACAGGAGGAGCATGCAACTGGCCTAGCCTCCATCCCCTCTTACCTGACAGAATATAGCTGCCCTATGGACTAACTAGATCTCCGCCCCCCGACTCTGCTCCCAGTCAGCTACACTTTCTGTAAACTCCTGGCTCTCTTCTCACTCTTTGCGGAAATGTCGGAAACAAAATGAAAGGAGCACCTTACTCCCTCCTCACCTAACTCCCTCGGTCACCAAACTCTCACTATAGCACTCAAATGCACCAAATTCAGCACTCCCTCGGTCACCAAACTCTCACTATAGCACTCAAATGCACCAAATTCAGCACTCCCTCGGTCACCAAACTCTCACTATAGCACTCAAATGCACCAAATTCAGCACTCCCTTGGTCACCAAACTCTCACTATAGCACTCAAATGCACCAAATTCAGCACTCAGTGCAAACAAAGTCTGCACTGTAGGGGATCACTTTTATACTGTGAATCTAGCCTCTGAAAACTGGCCTAATCCAATTAACTAATTAACAAGCTCCAGCTGCAAGTGCCTACAAGGAGAAGCTTGTTTAAAGCTGATTGAAAATTCACCTTCTTCAAAACCAAACTGCAACTTTTAAGTTAATTAACTAAATAAAAGAAAGACTAAACTTTAGATAAAAATGAAGCCTTATACTCCCTCGGTCACCAAACTCTTACTATAGCACTCAAAATGCACCAAATTCAGCACTCAGTGCAAACCTAGGGTGAATGTGCTAAATTGGGGGAAGGCTAATTATAACAATATTAGGCAGGAACTGAAGAACCTAGATTGGGGCGGATGTTTGAGGGTAAATCAACATCTGACATGTGGGAGACTTTTAAATGTCAGTTGAAAGGAATTCAGGACCGGCATGTTCCTGTGCGGAAGAAGGATAACTACGGCAAATTTCGGGAACCTTGGATAACGAGAGATATTGTAGGCCTCGTCAAAAAGAAAAAGGAGGCATTTGTCAGGGCTAGAAGGCTTGGAACAGACAAAGCCTGTGTGGAATATAAGGAAAGTAGGAAGGAACTTAAGCAAGGAGTCAGGAGGGCTACGAGGAGTCACGAAATATCATTGGCAAATAGGGTTCAGGAAAAACCCAAGGCTTTTTACACGTACATAAAAAGCAAGAGGGTAGCCAGGTTGGCCCACTGAAGGACAAGCGAGGGAATCTATGTGTGGAGCAAGAGGAAGTACTAAATGAATACTTTGCATCAGTATTCACCAAAGTGAAGGAATTGGTGGATGTTGAGTCTGGAGAAGGGTGTGTAGATAGCCTGGGTCACATTGAGATCCAAAAAGACGAGGTGTTGGACGTCTTGAAAAATATTAAGGTAGATAAGACCCCAGGGCCTGATGGGATCAACCCCAGAATACTGAAGGAGGCTGGAGAGGAAATTGCTGAGGCCTTGACAGAAATCTTTGATCCTCACTGTCTTCAGGTGATGCCCCGGAGGACTGGAGAATAGCCAATGTTGTTCCTCTGTTTAAGAAGGGTAGCAAGGATAATTCAGGGAACTACAGGCCGGTGGGCCTTACGTTAGTGGTAGGGAAATTACTGGAGAGAATTCTTTTTTTTAAAAAAATATATTTTATTAAAGTTTTTCGATCAAACAAAAATTTCCCATTTTACAACTTTGTAATAATATATACATTGATCGTTTTTTAAATAATAATATGCTAACTAACGGCAACTGCCAACAACAAAATAAGAAACAACAGAAATAGTAACTAAAATAGTAACTTCGTAACATCTAATATAAATAACTAATATATAAACACACACATGAAACCCCTGAGGACCCAAATGAGCCCCCCCCCCTCCCCCCTGGGTTGCTGCTGCTGCCTTTCCTATTTTCCCTTATCGCTCTGCGAGATAGTCGAGGAACGGTTGCCACCGCCCGGTGAACCCCTGAGCCGAACCTCTTAATGCATATTTTATCCGCTCCAGTTTTATAAACCCTGCCATGTCGTTGATCCAGGCCTCCACACCCGGGGGCTTAGCTTCTTTCCACATAAGTAGAATCCTTCGCCGGGCTACTAGGGACGCAAAGGCCAACACGTCGGCCTCTCTCGCCTCCTGCACTCCCGGCTCATCTGCAACCCCAAATATAGCCAACCCCCAGCCTGGTTCGACCCGGACCCCCACCGCCTTTGAAATCACTTTTGCCACACCCACCCAGAACCCATGCAATACCGGACATGAGCAAAACATTTGGGTGTGGTTCGCCGGGCTTCCTGTGCATCTCCCGCACCTATCCTCCACTCCAGAAAATCTACTCAGCCTTGCTCCCGTCATATGCGCCCTGTGTAGAACTTTGAATTGTATCAGGCTGAGCCTGGCGCACGAGGGCGAAGAGTTTACCCTACTTAGGGCATCTGCCCACAGCCCCTCCTCGATCTCTTCCCCCAGCTCCTCCTCCCATTTTCCCTTCAGCTCGTCTACCATCATCTCCCCCTCGTCTCTCATTTCCCTATATATATCTGACACCCTACCATCACCCACCCATGCCCCCGAAATCACTCTGTCCTGGATCTCTTGCGCCGGGAGCTGCGGAGATTCCCTCAACTGTTGCCTCACAAATGCCCTCACTTGCATATAGCGAAATGCATTCCCAGGTGGCAACCCATATTTTTCTGTCAGTGCTCCCAGACTCGCGAACGTCCCGTCTAAGAACAAATCCTTCAATTTCGCAATTCCTGCTCGCTGCCAAGATTTAAATCCCCCATCTATCCTTCCCGGGACGAACCTATGGTTGTTCCTTATCGGGGACCACACTGAGGCACCCGTCACTCCCTTATGTCGTCTCCACGGCCCCCAAATTTTCAGAGTTGCCACCACCACTGGATTTGTGGTGTATTTTTTCGGGGAGAACGGTAATGGCGCCGTCGCCAGTGCTTTTAAGCTAGTTCCCCTACAGGTCGCCATCTCCAGTCTTTTCCACGCCGCTCCTTCCCCTTCCCTCATCCACTTACATATCATTGACACATAGGCGGCCCAATAATAATCACTTAGACTCGGCAGTGCCAGTCCCCCTCTGTCCCTACTGCGCTGCAGGAACCCCCTCTTTACTCTTGGGGTCTTTCCAGCCCACACAAAGCTCATAATACTCTTGTCCACCTTCTTAAAAAAGGCCTTTGTAATCAATACAGGGAGGCAGTGGAACACAAAAAGAAACCTCGGAAGGACCACCATTTTAACCGCCTGCACCCTGCCCGCCAATGACAGGGGCGCCATGTCCCACCTCCTAAAGTCCTCTTCCATCTGCTCTACCAGTCGTGCCAAGTTAAGCTTATGCAAGGTTCCCCAGTTCCTGGCCACCTGGATCCCTAAATACCGGAAATCTCTTCTTACCCTCCTCAACGGTAAATCGTCTATTCCCCTGCCCTGTTCCCCGGGGTGCATCACAAACAGTTCACTCTTCCCCCTATTCAATTTATATCCTGAAAATTCTCCAAACTCCCTGAGTGTCTGCATTATCTCAGGCATCCCCTCCACTGGGTCCGCGACATACAACAACAAATCATCCGCGTATAATGACACCCGATGCTCTTCTCCTCCTCTAAGTACCCCCCTCCACTTCCTAGAGCCCCTCAGCGCTATGGCCAGTGGCTCAATTGCCAACGCAAACAGTAACGGGTGCAGGGGACATCCCTGTCTTGTACCCCTATATAGTCGGAAGTGGTCAGACCGTTGCCTATTTGTAATCACACTTGCCACTGGGGCCCTGTACAGGAGCTGAACCCATCTAATGCACCCCTCTCCAAATCCAAATCGCCTCAGTACTTCCCACAGGTAGTCCCACTACACTCTATCAAATGATTTCTCTGCATCCATCGCCACCAGTATCTCCGCCTCCACCTCCGGTGGGGGCATCATCATCACCCCCAACAGCCTCCGTATGTTAGCATTCAATTGCCTCCCTTTAACAAACCCCGTTTGATCATCATGCACCACCCCCAGGGACACAGTCCTCTATCCTCGTCGCCATCACCTTGGCCAAAAGCTTGGCATCTACGTTCAAGAGGGAAATAGGCCTGTATGACCCGCACTGCAGCGGGTCTTTGTCTCTTTTCAGGATCAGCGATATCGTTGCCTCCGACATCGTCGGGGGTAGTGTCCCCCTTTCCCTAGCCTCATTAAAGGTTCTCGTCAGAAGTGGGGCCAGCAGGTCCACGTATTTCCTATAGAACTCCACCGGGAACCCATCCGGTCCCGGGACCTTCCCTGCCTGCATGTTCCCAATTCCTTTTACCACCTCCTCCACCTCAATCTGCGCTCCCAGTCCTGTCATCTCCTGTTCCTCAACCTTCGGGAACTCCAGCTGTTCTAGGAAATGCATCATTCTCTCTTTCCCTTCCGGGGGTTGAGCCTTATATAGCCTCTCGTAAAATACCTTAAACACCCCGTTCACCCTCTCCGCTCCCCGTTCCATCTTTCCCTTCTCGTCTCTAACCCCTCCGATCTCTCTCGCCGCCCCCCTCTTCCTAAGTTGTTGGGCCAGCAACCGGCTCGCCTTCTTTCCAGATTCATACTGCACTCCCTGTGCCTTCCTCCATTGTGCCTCCGCCTTACCCGTGGTCAACAAGTCAAAGTCCGTGTGCAATCTCCGTCTTTCCCTGTATAGCCCTTCATCTGGAGCCTCCGCATATTGCCTATCCACCCTCAAAATCTCCCCCAACAATCTCTCCCTTTCTTTACCCTCTTGTTTCCCCTTATGAGCCCTTATGGAGATCAGCTCCCCTCTAACCACCGCCTTCAGCGCCTCCCAGACCACTCCCACCTGGACCTCTCCGGCATCATTGATCTCTAGGTACCTTTCAATACATCCCCTCACCCTTACACATACCCCCTCGTCCGCCAACAGTCCCATATCTAATCTCCAGAGTGGGCGCTGCTCCTTTTCCTCTCCTACTTCCAGATCTACCCAATGTGGAGCATGATCTGAAATAGTTATAGCCGAATACTCCGTTCCTGCCACCTTCGGGATCAGCGCCCTTCCCAGGACAAAGAAGTCTATCTGGGAGTACACTTTGTGGACATGGGAGAAGAAGGAAAACTCTTTACTCCTTGGCCTAGTAAATCTCCAGGGATCCACTCCTCCCATCTGCTCCATAAAGCCCTTAAGCACCTTGGCATCTGCCGGCCTCCTCCCGGTCCTAGATCTGGACCGGTCCAGCCCTGGGTCCAGCACCGTGTTGAAGTCCCCCCCCCATTACCAACTTTCCCATCTCCAGGTCTGGGATGCGCCCCAACATTCGCTTCATAAAGTTCGCGTCATCCCAGTTCGGGGCATATACATTCACCAGCACCACCGCCTCACCTTGCAATCTGCCACTCACCATCACGTATCTACCCCCACTGTCCGCCACTATGGTCTTCGCTTCAAACAATACCTGTTTTCCCACCAGTATTGCCACCCCTCTATTTTTTGCATCCAAGCCCGAGTGGAATACCTGTCCCACCCATCCTTTTCTTAATCTGACCTGATCGGCCAGTTTCAGGTGCGTCTCCTGAAGCATGACCACGTCTGCCTTTAGCTTCTTTAGGTACGCAAGTACCCTTGCCCTCTTAAACGGCCCATTCAACCCTCTCACGTTCCACGTGATCAACTGGGTTGGGGGGGCTCTTTACCCGCCTCCCTCATCGACTAGCCATCCCCTTTTTTAGACCAGCTCCTCACCCAGTTCCCACGCACCCGCTTATCCCCCCGACGGCGCCCTCCCGTCCCGACCATCCCAATTGCCGTTGGGGCTCCCGATAAGAGCCCAAAAGTCCGTTAAAATGGGAGGTGCCGAAACGTGCGACTTAGCTGGTCATCGCCGCACCCGGAAGTCTCCTGGAGAGAATTCTTAGAGACAGGATCTACTCAAATGGACGTCTTAGCAAGATGCAACACGGTTTTGTGAAGGGGAGGTCGTGTCTCACTAACTTGATAGAGTTTTTCGAGGAGGTCACAAAGACGATTGATGCAGGTAGGGCAGTGGATGTTGTCTATATGGACTTCAGTAAGGCCTTTGACAAGGTCCCTCATGGCAGACTGGTACAAAAGGTGAAGTCACACAGGGATCAGAGGTGAGCTGGCAAGGTGGATACAGATCTGGCTAGGTCATAGAAGGCAAAGAGTAGCAATGGAAGGATGCTTTTCTGATTGGAGGGCTGTGACCAGTGGTGTTCCGTAGGGATCAGTGCTGGGACCTTTGCTGTTTGTAGTATATATAAATGATTTGGAGGAAAATGTAACTGGTCTGATTAGTAAGTTTGCAGACAACAGAAAGATTGGTGGAATTGCGGATAGCGATGAGGACTGTCAAAGGATACAGCAGGATTTAGACAATTTGGAGACTTGGGCGGAGAGATGGCAGATGGAGTTTAATCCGGACAAATATGAGGTAATGCATTTTGGAAGATCTAATGCAGGTAGGGAATATACAGTACACAGTCTTTGGTTGATCTTGGGTAGGACGCTCTTTCCAAGAGCCGGTGCAGACTCGATGGGCCAAATGGCCTCCTTCTGCACTGTAAATTCTATGATTCTATGATAATCTATGATACGCACCCTGGAAGTGTTGAAGATTTTAGTTTAGAAGGGCAGCATGGTCGGCACAGGCTTGGAGGGCCGAAGGGCCTGTTCCTGTGCTGTACTTTTCTTTGTTCTTTGTTTGTTGTTTATATCTCCAATTTGCATGAATCATGACTGACAAAATAGTTAGTTGTGCAGCTGTGCTTGCTGCACCTAATGTGTCATTTTATCAAACTCAAGATATTATAGAATCGTAGAATTTACAGTGCAGAATATATATTTATAAAGGACAAAATCAGCTGAATGTTTGCCATTTTTTTCAGTGTTTTGTGTTGTGTATGCCATTCCATAAAATTTCTACAGTTAAATGTTACATAGAATGTTTCTTTATCCAGCTGCAGTTTCTTATTAAGTTCCATGAAAGTGGCAATGCAGGTGGAAAGGGTGGTCAAGAAGGCACATGGCATGCTTGCCTTCATCGGCCATGGTATTGAGTACAAGAGTTGGCAGGTCACGTTACAGTCGTATAAAACTGTAGGTAGGCCACGTTTGGAATATTGTGTACAGTTCCGGTCACCACACTACCGGAAGGACGTGGGTGCTTTGGGGAGAGTGCAAAGATGGTTTACCAGGATGTTGGCTGGTCTGGAGTTAGCTATGAGGAGAGGTTGAATAAACACGGATTGTTTGCGTTGGAAAGACGGAGGCCGAGGGGAGACCTGATTGAGGTCTACAAAATTCCGAGAGGTATAGACAGGGTGAATAGTCAGCAGCTTTTTCCCAGGGTGGAAGACTCAATTACAAGGAGCACAGGTTCCAGGTGAGAGGGGGGAAGTTTAGGGGAGATATGTAGGGAATGTTTTTCTCACAGAGGATGGTGGAGCCAGGCACGATAGCAACATTTAAGATGCGTCTTGATAGACACATGAACAGGTGTAGAAGGAGAGATACAGATTGTTTGGGCAATAAATAGTAGATCTCACAATATGGAATCTGGATTGGCGCAGGCTAGATGGGCTGAAAGGCCTGTTCCTGTGCTGGAATGTTCTTTATTCTGGACTTGGAAGCAGGTCCCTGTGATTATTTGCCAAAACATGGCAACGTGCCTTAATTTTCTTTTGCTTCAGGTGGAACTTGGAGGCTTGTCCTGAGTCATCATTGGCCGGAATGGGGACTGAACACTGTGCTGTTGGTGTTAAACTGATCCACATACTGCCCGACTGAGCAAACCTTCCACCCACCCCGCAGGTGTAATTTACTCAAAAATTATTGATATATGTAGCTTGGATACCTACTAAATCCACAATGTTGTTGTTACAGATGTAAAGAAATCCTTAAAAGGAAAGATTAAAGAGACTCAGGATTTACGAATCACTACAACCGTTTTCTGATGAATCACAATTTATAATTAGCTACAATTACTGGGCTGTCCCCCTATCAAACCGTGACTTTAAAGGGACAAGTCAGGTTAACAGCTCAATGTTATTAAGTGCACACGATGCCAAAGAAGATTTATGCTGCCAGCTATTAGCACTTCAGTTTCTTAGTTCCGGATTGTGGGCTCCTCTCCTACTCTGGAGAGGTGAACACAATAGTCATGGCTGGCACTATGGCAGTACTGAGGGTGTGCCGCACTGTCAGAGGGTCAGTACTGAGGGTGTGCCGCATTGTCAGAGGTGCTGCCTTTTGGGTGACACGTTAAACAGAGTATGCTCTCGGGTGAAGATAAAAGATCCCAAGACACAATTTTGAAGAAGAGCGAGGGAGTTGCCGCCAGTGTCCTGGCCAACATTCAGCCCTCAATCAACGTCCAGGTGAAAAGAGAATACGGGTGGGATCTCACTGGGATCGACTGATTTGCTTTTTTTTTAACATTATAACAGTGAGTACTTTTTCAGAAAGTAGCCCATTGGCTTTGGGACGTCCTGAGATCATGAAAGATGCCGTGGATGTGCACATTTGGAGAGGTGGTGGCATGATCGCAATGTCACCGAGCTAGTAATCCAGAGGCTCGGGCTGATTCCCTGGGCACATGGGGTGAAATCCCACTATGGCAACGAGCGGAACTTAAATTCACCCAATAAACAATCTGGAATATAAAGCTAGCCTCAGAAATGGTGACAATGAAATTATCATCCCTTGTTAACAAAAGCATCCTGGTTCCATGTTGCCCCTTCAGGGCAAGAAATCTGCCTCCTTACCTGGTCTAGAATACATGTGCCTTCAGCCCTATAGTAATGTGGTTGACTAATGTCCTCTGAAATGTCCTCGCAAACCAGTCCGTTCAAGGGCAATTAAGATGGGCTTCAAATTCTGATTGTGTCAGCGATGCCCAATCCCATTAAAGAAAAAAAATCTTTCTTTTTATATGTGTGACAATGAATTAATAATCTTTATTGTCACAAGTAGGCTTACATTGCAATGAAGTCACTGTGAAAAGCCCCTAGTCGCCACATTCCGGCACCTGTTCGGGAACACAGAGGGAAAATTCAGAATGTCCGAATTACCTAACAGCACATCTTTCGGGACTTGTGGGAGGAAACCGGAGCACCCGGAGGAAACCCTCACAGACACGGGGAGAACGTGCAGACACCGCATAGACAGTGACCCAAGCCAGGAATCGAACCCGGGTCCCTGACGCTGTGAAGCCACAGGGCTAGCCACTGTGCTACCGTACTGCCCATACCATTGTTGCATTGGCTCTCATTTTATTAGCTTGTTTCAAAAAGAAACTTTGAGAATGGGGTATGTTCCAGTTTAAAAAAGGAGCAAAGACAGAGGTTAAAAATAATCATGTCAAGTTCCCCTATTAGAAGATTAAACTCTGCTGGAATATTCGTTATAAAAATTTGCAGTTCAGCATTGACATAACTTTGACAGAACCAGTGAACTGCAACTGTTAATCTTATCCAAAAGTAGGCACAATTACTGCAAATTAGAGCTCGCTCTTAGCCATCAGGATCGCCAGGGTTTAGCAGTCTGCTTCACAATAAACTTTAAACGCTGCCCTGCCTCGTCACTTACTATTAACATTACTCCTGTTGAACTTGAAAACAACTTCCTGTGATGAATGCAGGATTTTAGATATATTGGATTCTGAACATTTTAAGGGTTAACAGCTTGGGGTTAGAGTGTGTTCGGATTCAGTAGTCATGTTTTTAAAAAATAATGTTGTTTTGCATGACCAGAATACTTTTAGCAGCCAGAGGTGAAATTGACCGAAGTAATGTGTTATCAGCCTGGGCTAATGTGTTGTTTGACGAGGGGGAATCTCTGGGGAGTTAATAGCCGGGATTGTCCTTTCCGGGGACTAAGTTCCCACGCCGGCGGGAAAACCGGAAATTCTCCGCACTTCCGGGGGCTGGGTGGATGCCAGAGAGGTTGGCGCCACACCAGCCGGCGCCGAAGGGACTGCGTGAGTCCGCGCATGTGCCAAAGGGCCGGCGTGATCTCGCGCATGCGCGGAACCGCCGGTGTGTTTTGGCCCATGCGCGGGGCGTTCTCTTCTCCGCGCCGGCCATGGTGGAGCCCTGCAGGGGCCGGCGCGGAAAGAAGGAGTGCCCCCACGGCACAGTACCGCACGCAGATCGGTGGGCCCCGATTGTGGGCCAGGCCGCCGCTGGGGGCCTTCACCCTGGGCGGATCCCCCCGCAACTCCCCGAGTACTGCCCCAGCCGACTTCCCTGCCAGGTCCCGCCGGTACGTGAGCTGAATGACTCACACCGGTGGGACTGGCCAAAACCCAACGGCCGCTCGGCCCATCGGGGTCCGGAAAATTGCCGGGGTGGGGGGGGGGCGGCCAACAGCCCTCAACCGGCCTGGCGTGAACCCCGCCCTAGAAACGGCGCTGGACAATACGGCAGCCGGCGGCGGAGCGGGATTCGCGCCGCCCCCCCGGGGATTCACCGGGGCTGGAGCTAAGGTATTCAGCCATTTTGAGAAGCCTTTATAATAATAATAATCTTTATTCTTGCCACAAGTAGGCTTACAAAACTGCAATGAAGTTAGTGTGAAAATCCCTTCTTCGCCACATTCCGGCGCCTGTTCGGGTACACCGAGGGAGAATTCAGAATATCCAATTCACCTAACAGGCACGTCTTTCAGGACTTGTGGGAGGAACCCGGAGCTCCCGATAACCCTTTAGACCACAAGTAAGGTATTTTGCTTCCGGTCGGAGAGTTAAAGAAGGGCAAAAGGGAGAGCTTAAACAAACCAATTTAAACAGATTTTTGAAGACATCCAGCCAGAGTCCACAGTGGTTCTAAAAGGAGCCAAATCTGTTCTGGAAAGCAAGTATTACCAAGTGCCATTGGGATGGATTGAGGGTTGTATGTTTTTTTCCTTTCCTGTTGTTTAATTGTGAACATAGATAGTAATTAAGAACATTGTATTTACTGTATTGAGTAATGTGGTGAACCACTGTAATAGGAGATGTGAGGTAGGACCTGCACTACAGGTTCGCCGGTAGCTCCTGCCGGCTGGCTCCGCCCACGGAGGACTGTATAAATATGCATGACCTCCAGTGCCCTGCCATTTCGCCAGCTGCAGAAGGAGGCCACGCATCTGACTGTAATAAAGCCACAGTTGTACCCAACTTTAGTCTTTGTGCAATTGATCGTGCATCAATTATTATTGTCTATGGAGTAATTGTGAGATATTTTCAGGTGTATTGTTGAAGAGCTCAATATGATGTTAATGATAAAGTTTTGTTTTAAAATACCAAATCCCTATTCATTCGTGCAGTCTCTCCCGGAGCAAAGCATTCTTCCCGCACAGTTTTACAAAAATCATATAAAATATTATGGTTGCGGTCCAGTATCCTAGCCACTGTTGGATGTAGTCTGGGATCGTAACACTTCCTCACCTGATTGAAAATATATTCATCAAACAATTAACAAGCATCAGTATCGGACTCAACAACATTCAATTCTTCACTAAGTTAAAGCTCAAATCTTGAGGTTGAACCTTTCTGGCCTCACAAGTTCAATATCGTGTTACAATCTGAGTCCGTCTCGCAGGTTACATTACAGTAGCCAGTTCCGTACTTGAAAGTCCTTATCCCACAGGAGTAGCATCTTCCAGTAACTCCGACCCTTTGTGCACTCTGGGCAGTTCCTCATTGGAAAATATTCCATTTGACTACAATTGGATGCAAATTTTGAAACTGTGATCAATACTGCACAGAAGACTGGTTTCAATTTGACTGGGACTTAATATAAACTATTATTCACATGAGAGATAATTCTTTTTCTTCGAAATGGAGTGAAGCACATAGACTACAGATCATGTTGTGGTCAATGAGGTATGCAAACTCATGTTCACACCGCAGGTATCGGTGAAGGAAGTTGGCCGGTTTATCTTCTGTACAAAATGGCTGATACACTTTTCTCTGACTATAGACAGTAAGGCAATCGACAATTCAACTTTTAGCCGGTAGAATGTTTCCAGCCGTTTAAACAGGCATGAGTAGATGCCTGCGATGGTTAGCAATGCACAAAACAAAACTGTGATTTTTGTCTTGTTGCTTCATTGAAATATGTTGGCAAATCATTTTATATTTTCAGCATGGGAATGACAACAAAGGCTCTTAAACCGCAACCCGCTACACACGTCACATCGCCTTCCAGAAACAGTGACCCTGATTTTGAGACGTGCAAAGTGATTAGTCAAATCTCAGCAATCCCAGCATTGAGGTTTTCATCCTGCTCCTGATCTACGCACCGCCATTTTCTTCAGAGCTTTCATCAGAACTGACCAGTGTTTTTGTCGGTTTAAAAATGACAAAAAAAGGACTCCGACTGAAGTGGGACGCTGGTTGGCAGGGTCATTTAAGACCACGAGGGTGGTCGTCACTGCGCCCTTTTGTGTGCTGTCCCATGGTCCCAAGCTCAGTGTTACGAGTAAATGGCCAATAATGGAACCAAGAAGCTTTTGGCGGTGATGGCGGAAGAGCTAAAACGTCGAGGGACAATGGCTGCTTACAAATTCCTTCAGGAAGTAGACTTGTTTTTCCTTTGAGGACATTTTAAACGCTCTTTTCCGTGGTTGTTTTGCTCATTGAAATTGATGTGGAGATGCCGGCGTTGGACTGGGGTGGGCACCGTAAGAAGTCTTACAACACCAGGTTAAAGTCCAACAGGTCTATTTGGAATCACTAGCTTTCGGAGCGTAGCTCCTTCACCAGGTGAGTGAAGAAGGAGCTAACTGATGAAGCAGCTACGCTCCGAAAACGAATGCTTCCAAATAAACCTGTTGGCATATAACCTGGTGTTGTAAGACTTCTTACTCATTGAAATTGGGAATGGAAGGCACCTATTGACAACTGAAGAGAAAAGTGTCAGATATCAAGGCATGGCGAAAGTACATTCAGGTTGATCACTATAACACGATTGGTTTACGGACAGAGGAACAAGAGGAGGCCATTTAACCTCTAAAGTCTGTTCCAATATTCAATGAGATCATGGTTGATCTGTATGGGCGGCATGGTAGCACAGTGGTTAGCACTGTTGCTTCACAGCGCCAGGGTCACAGGTTCGATTCCGACTCAGATCACTGTCTGTGCGGAGTCTGCACATTCTCCCGTGTCTGCGTGGGTTTCCTCCGGGTGCTCCGGTTTCCTCCCACAACTCCCTTGTTGCGTAGGAGTGACGGTAACATCTCCTCGGACAAAAAGTGATTGGATCAAGTTATACTTCTGGGGCTCACATGCAGTCAACAATTTAACTTTTTTCCCATCCTCCCCTTCTATTTCACTGACACGGAAATAATATTCCAATGCTCCACATACTGTAACCAATCTTCTGTAGCAGAGTTGGAAGCCTCTCATTTTCTGAAGAGAGGCATGACTACTTTTCACTGTTTCACAGACTGGACTCGATTGGATTGGTTCCACAAGTCTTGCAACCGAACTTGTTTTCGAAGTTCTTTCTTCAATGCAATCTGATTCGCTATTGTTTTTCCCTCGTCGCCAATGTAGTAAATACACTAATTGGCGATCACCAGTTAGCTAACTAACAACCAGGGCTCTATTAGGAATTCCAAAGTAGACACAGAGCACCATAAACGATGCCTTCATTCTCGCATCACTAGGATCGCAACTGGCTGCAAAAGATCGCGCTCGCTGCCCGGATCCCCGTGCTCGCTCCACATTGGTCGATCAGGTCACATGACCCTCTCAATGCACGACACCCCCCCTGCCTAAAGGGGCGAGCTGCAACAGGTGCCAAGCTGACCCAACATGGCCCCCCTCCTGGGCAGCACGGTGGTGCAGTGTTTAGCACTGCTGCCTCTCGGCGCCGAGGTCCTAGGGTCGATCCCGGCCCCGGGTCCCTGTTCGCGTGAAGTTTGTACATTCTCCCCATGTCTGCGTGGATCTCGCCCCTACAACCCAAAGATGTGCAGGGTAGGTGGATTGGCCACGCTAAATTGCCCCTTAATTGGGGAAAAAAAAATAATTGGGCACTCTAAATTTATTAAAGAAAAGAAAGAAAATACATGGCTCCCCCGTGATTTTACCGGTGCCACCTCTCCTTAAGTTCCAGCCTGCCCAGCCTGTTTCCTGGGGACTGGTTAAAATCCTGGAGCCGCGGTTGGCGAGTGTGAAAGCTGTCTGGAAAGTCACCCTGCACAAACTTTGGACCAGTTTAACTCTGTGAAACGACATGAAAGCATAAACCTGTTAGGAAGACACCGACACCAGGCCATAAATTAGCCACCTGACGGGAAAAAAAAGGTACTTTAATAAATTGCAAGCTGGAATTAGGGTGCCGTGGTTTGCGGCCTGTTCCTGCACAAAACCCACTTTTCGAAAAAATTATCAACTGCAATCCCCAGAAAGCCAACAAAAAACAGTCTCTGCAGTTTTTAATAAACCATTGTTGTAATGAGAGAAGGAATGAACTATTGGCGAAATATAAAAATCATATTGTAATGGAATGTTGTTCAGAACATCTGGACCCGTGGAGCTGACAGTCATTTGTTTTTTCCTCTGAGCATTTAGGAACTGTCAAAATAAATGATTTTGGACACAAAGTAATGTGTGCATTTTCTATTCGCTTATGCCGTCTGGGACACCGGCCAGATATTAGCAACCTCCCCATGGCCAGGCAAAACAATATCACTCTAATCTGTTAGAAGTTTTAGCAATGTCAAACCGCTGAAAAATAAAAGAAATTACTGACAATATTTCTAAAAAGCCTCTTGGTAGACAAGCGGGAGATCATGGAGAATTTGCTTCGCACCGGCTAAAAACAAAACATCGCAGTTTCATATCGAGCTGTTTTGCGAGTTGTTTCCTGTGTGACACTTGCTGCCGATAAACCTGTCTTATCTTTTGATTCATAAAGCTTTATCTGAGTAAAAATCCTTCGAGCATCAGAATTAGATTAAGTGTATTTTTCGGCTCAAAACTCTGGTTGGATTCGGCTCATTCGCCTATATCCCAGCGGGAGCAACACGTCCCTCGAGACTTCAGCAGAACCGAGCACTTTGTACGTACAACTGGTCGAGAAATATTACCACAGCTTGTGTGCTCAAACATTACTGTAAACATGAATCCAGATGAGCTGGGAAATCAATTTTCAACGAATGTAATGAGAGTGTAAGAGTGTAACTCAGCCAGATGTTTGGAAATTAATTAATCGTGACCAACGCACTCACGTTTGTTTCCTGATATGTTGGTGTAATGATAAAGCCAGCCCGACGAACCATAAATATTGAAGCACCTGCCACTACGAGGGCCTTCACCTGTGTATGGCTTAGCTGCGAACAAGGAAAAGGGGAGGGGATCAAATTTCATCCAACCCCCCCTGAGTGTTCCTCACATATTTCTACAACTGCAGCTAATTTAGCAATTCCTCTATGCGCCCTGATATATAGTGCATTTAACAAATAAAGATTAATTCATTGCGCTTCTGGGGGGCCTGTTGTGAACAAACAGGCTCCCGTGTTTTCCAACATCAAACCAGCAATTCTAAAGAGCTACTTTGATCAACACAAATGCCCAAGAAGTAAACTCAATCAAATTAACTGAGGGAGAAATTAAAGCCCGGTCCCTTTGATGTGCCATCAATGAACACAAGACGAGTAGTGAACGTAACTGAGGCTTTAATACGCTAAACAGAAAGCCTCCTGGCCTCTGATCCTGATCTGGGACAGGGCCAGAGGCCGGCCACGTTTATACCGAACCCGAGGGGAGGCGGAGCCATCAGACGGCGGTTTACCACATTACATGTAATACAGTAGCACGTTACCACAATACATGTCATATACTAACAGTGTCTTAGTTGCCCCTTAGGGTGTCTTACCACACCCTTAAATGGAAACTTCCTTAAACAATAAACGAATCGCAAATGAGACTTGAAACATGAAATCAAAATGTGATTCACAGGGGTCAGTAAATTGGACGTGAAGTACTTTGGGACTCGCGAAGCTCGGGAAAGGCATTGCATAAATGCATTCCAGGTGTGGGTAAAGCACCTGTGGGGGTAAGGGTATGTGCAGCTGTGAGCAATTGTCCTCTGCAGCCTCATTTCTGACGTACTCATTGATCAAGGATGTATCTACGCCGTAGCCCATTCATTAAATTGCCTCTGTAACCATTTATCGTAGTAATCGTTTGACACATATAACAGCACAGCTGGCTCTGGGCTTGGCAAGAACATCGGTAAAAGACAGTAAGAGGGGGAATAACAGCCAGGATCAGGGGCCGACGGTAAACCTTAATCGATTGCGAAGTGAAATTTCAATATATGAATCAGAATGATTTGAATGTCTTTGGGTGGGAATAGCTAGGACAATACTCCTGCAGTGCCTCTTCAGGCCACACAGACAGTTAGAGTGCACGCTGACCACAAAATCGACAATCACCTGAAAAACATTTCTCGATGACCCTGCGGCAGACGGAAAAATCTCAGCACAGATGGATGCCATTTGGCTGCCACTAATCCAGCTCCACGCTTAGGCCATCAATCTAAGTCCCATTTCACTGCTCCTCCCCAATACCTTTTGTCATCCACTACCAGTGTCAGCAGCCATTACCCAGCAGATTAATCAATACATATTGAGTAAAATTTGTACTAAAAGCTTAGCTGATTCATTTAAATGAACTGTGCAAGCATATAATCCATGATTTTGATCCAGATTCACTCTGAACAACGAATACTGGACAAATTATCACACAAAAATGTTGGTCAAATATTATAGCAACAGCAGGTACCCAGGAGAGATTTGGCAATCGAGAGTTCAGCTTGTCCTCAAGAGCCCTTCCAGCACCTTGTACGGGTTATAACTTCTAAATTAACCATTTGAATAATGATTGACTTCTAACACTTTCAGGAGTCTCCCACTGTGCTTGTAATTGAATACACTAATAGTACTCTTTATTACTGTAACAAGTAAGCTTGCATTAATACTGCAATGAAGTTACTGTGAAAAGCCCCAGTCGCCACACTCCGGCGCCTGTTCGGGTAAACAGAGGGAGAATTCAGAATGTCCAATTCATCTAACAAGCACGTCTTTCAGGACTTGTGGGAGGAAACCGGAGCATCCGGAGGAAACCCACGCAGACACGGGGAGAACATGCAGACGCCGCACAGACAGTGACCCAAGCCGGGAATTGAACTGGGGACCCAGGCGCTGTGAAGCGACAGTGCTAACCACTGTGCTACTATGCCGCCCCTATGATTTTTAAAATAAATTGAGAGTATCCAATTCATTTTTTTTCCAATTAAGGGGCAATTTAGCGTGGCCAATCCACCTATCCTGCACATCTTTTGGGGGTTGTGGGGGTGAAACCCACGCAGACACGGGGAGAATGTGCAAACTCCACACGGACAGTGACCCGCGGCCAGGATTGAACCTGGGTTCTCGGCGCCGTGAGGCAACCATGCAAACCACTTGCGCCACTGTGCTGCCTGATGCCGCCCCTGTATGCCCAGTTCACATGTCTGGACATTCGCAGTTCGGATTGCCAGCTCTGCTTGGGCATCATCACATGACCTGCTTTCCCTCACTGCCCCTCTCTTCCATCATTGTTTGTCCAACATGCCCTTCGTCATGGTGACCCACCTTCCCACGGCCAATTGGAAAGTGAACAGAGTCTCCATTTTCTCATTGCCTGACAGCCAATAATCATCCAATCAACCTGAGCTGTGGATCCTGGGCGTACATCTCGATGTAACAGGGGGGTGAAGAAGAGTAGGAAACGATAGGTATCTAATGGGCGCGGGTGAACCAGGCACTATATTGCATGTTCAATACTTTTATCAGAAGAAAATGAAAGAAAAACTTCTGCGATTAAATGACCCCATTCTTTCTCTCCTGGGGGACTTTGCTCACTGGTATTCCCCGCCACTCCACGGCCCATTCTTGGATAAGTAAAGGTGGTGGGAGGGAGAACCAGAATACATCATCGGGACAAGAAAGGTAATAATTTTCACCTTCGCTGTCTGCGGCACATCATGGGTTCATCCCAGCGGGACAGGAATCTCAAATGCTGCCGTCCTCTCACAGGCTGAGCTCCCAGGTGCGTTGCCATTAATCAAACAGAGATAACGTTGGCGGATTAGGCATGTCCGCTGAGTGGAAGACGGTCGCATACCCAAGGTCGTCTGGCCTGTAATGGTGATGCACCCAGAGCCAGTGGGCCGCCCAAGGCTCCTCTGCAAGGATACTTGGGTTTCGCCCCCGCAACCCAAAGATGTGCATGCTAGGTGGATTGGCCACGCTGAATTGCCCCTTAATTGGAAAACATTTAATTGGGTCCACTGAATTTATATTTTTTAAAAGAGCTCCGGAATCCAGGATTGTTTCCGCATGACACCCGCGCAGGGATTGTGAGTGGGGCCCACACTCAGAAAGAATCGCAGAATTGTTACAGGACAGGAAGATCCCATTCAGGCTCTCTGTCTGCGCTAGCTCTCAAAAGAGCAATTTACCGAGTGTCACTCCCCACCTTCACCCTCTTGTCCTGCACATTCTTCCATTTCCGATAATAATCCAATTCCCCTAATGAATGCCATGATTGCGCAAGTCTCCAGCGTACTCTCAGCCAGTGCACTCCAGGGGCGAAATTCTCCGTTATCGGCGGAAAGTCCGCCGATCGGCGCAAAAAACGGCGCAAATCTGACTTGCGACACGTCGGAAAAATGGGTCGATAGTCCCCGGCCCGAAATGGGCTAGCAGCGACGTAACGGGATCCGCGCTTGCGCAGTGGTTCACGCCGTGCAGCGTCATACGCGCCGCACGGCGTAACGGCTCATAAGGCCGCGCTGCTCCCCTCCACCCGACCAGAACACCCGACCGCAACACCCGACTGGATGGCTGGCCGCCGCTCAGCCCCTTAGGTTCGAGTCACGCGATGTGGAGGCGCTCCTGGACGCGGTGGAGCAGAGGAGGGACGCCCTGTATCCCGGGCACGGCCGCAGAGTTGCCCCATGCCACAGCCGGCGTCTGTGGAGGGAAGTGGCAGAGGCCGTCACCGCTGTGGCCCTGACACCACGGACAGGCACCCAGTGCCACAAGAAGGTGAACGACCTCGTCAGAGCAGGCAGGGTGAGCCTCCCCCATATCCCCCCCTCCCCATATCCCCCCTCCCCATATCCCCCCTCCCCCATATCCCCCCTCCCCCATACCCCCCCTCCCCAATATCCCCCCTCCCCCATATCCCCCCTCCCCCATATCCCCCCTCCCCATATCCCCCTCCCCTATATCCCCCCTCCCCCATATCCCCCATATCCCCCCTCCCCCATATCCCCCCATATCCCCCCTCCCCCATATCCCCCTCCCCCATATCCCCCCTCCCCCATATCCCCCATATCCCCCTCCCCCATATCCCCCCTCCCCCATATCCCCCCACCCCCATATCCCCCATATCCCCCTCCCCCATATCCCCCCTCCCCATATCCCCCCTCCCCCATATCCCCCCTCCCCCATATCCCCCAAATCCCCCCCTCCCCCATATCCCCCATACCCCATCTCCCCCATATCCCCCTCCCCCATATCCCCCCTCCCCATATCCCCCCTCCCCCATATCCCCCCTCCCCCACATCCCCCTCCCCATATCCCCCCTCCCCCATATCCCCCTCCCCCATATCCCCCCTCCCCATATCCCCCCCTCCCCCATATCCCCCCTCCCCCATATCCCCCCTACCCATATCCCCCCCTCCCACATATCCCGCCTCCCCCATATCCCCCCTCCCCCATATCCCCCATATCACCAAGTGAATCCAGCCCGAACCTTAACCTCTGCAATGCACGCGCAACCGAGGGCGTGCATTCATATACCTGCCTAACACTGTTGCCTTTTACCCCTGCCCCCCCCACAGGAGAAGCGCGCACACAACAATAGGGAGCATGTGAGGACTGGAGGAGGGCCCGCTGATGAGAGGCCACTGACCGTACACGAGGAAAGGGCCCTGGAACTGGCTGGCGGACCTGAGGACCGGGAGGTTGCTGATGCACAGGTCGGGGGCGTACTAGCGAGTGAGCCACCGACAGCCCGTCCCCATATCCCCCCTCCCCTATATCCCCCTCCCCATATCACCTGATCACTGCCTGATGTCTAACCATGCATGCTTCATTGTGTATCGCAGGACCAAACGTCCAGGCACCCATCCCCGCAGATGCAGACCGCCCGCAGGATGCCCCTCGGAGAACACAGGAGACGGAGAGACCCGCACCCTCCAGCATGCGACGCCCGCAGGATGCCCCTCGGAGACCACAGGAGACGGAGAGACCCGCACCCTCCAGCATGCGACGCCCGCAGGATGCCCCTCGGAGACCACGGGAGACGGAGAGACCTGGAGCAACAGGGAGACGACACCCCCATCACGTGCGGGAGGGACCACCCAGCGACGAGGGGGGCAGCCACAGGCCCCCGTCACATCCGAGCCAGGACACCACTACCCAGGACACCACTACCCAGGACACCACTACCCAGGACACCACTACCCAGGACACCCCTACCCGGGACAGCACTACCCAGGAAGACGAAATACCGGACAGTGACTCAGAGTGGATGGGTGGAGACGAACCCCCACCCCAAAGTGCCATGGACTCAGAGGGAGACGAAGAGCACGACACAACGCCACTGCTGTCACCAACACCCTCCACCATCGCAGAAACACTCACCACGGTTGGGCACTTTAGTGATGAGGCGTCTGGTACACTCACTGGTGCGCACAACACAGCCGTCCCGGTACAGCAGGTGGAGGTAGGAGCAGCAGAGGGACCGGGCGGTCGGAGGGCAGCCCAGCCCAAGCGAACATCTGCCGCCCAGATGGATCCCGGGTTCCTGCAGTTACCACACCCACACATAGATCCGATGCAACCACCGACCCGGAGACGAGCGAAGAGGGTGACGGGCGGCTTGCGGCGGCTGCGGTCGCAGGTGGAGGAGTCCACCCGCGTCCAGGAGCTGGGAGTGGTGCCGGTCATGCGTGCCACCCAGCCCGACACCGCATGGGTGGCGTCCGCGGTGGAGGCAGTGGGTGCGATGGTGTCAGACATGGGGAACGGTTTGCGAGGCCTGGGGCCTTCCGTGCAGGCGGTGTCTGTGGCCCAGGAAATGGCTGCCCTCTCACAGGAGGCCATGAGCCAGTGCCAGCGCCAGATGGCAGAGGCGCTCAACGCCATAGCCCAGTCTCAGCAGGCCATGGCCCAGTCTCTGCAGGCCATGGCCCAGTCTCAGCAGGCCATGGCCCAGTCTCTGCAGGCCATCGCTGAGGGCATCGGCGCCAGTGGCCATGTGCGAGCCGGCGTCGCACTGTCACAGACAGGGTTTGCCAACCCCCTGGGCTCCATGGCTGCAAACCTGCAGACCCCTGTCGATACCAGCACGGGCCTCCAGGACTGGCAGCGCCAGATGTCAGGGGGGCGTCGGTTGGCCAGTCCGTTCACATCCCCCACCCATGTAGAGGCCTGGGGGCCATCGGGCACCCCGAGGGAGGAGGAGGTGGTGTGGTCCGTCCCGGCTCCCTCTGTAGGGGAGGTCCCGGTACACCGCGACACCTCGGACTCCCCCCTTTCCGTCCCAGGTGCATCGGGTGGGCAACGGGCAGGACAGGCTGGCAGCTCGCCATCCCAGTCGCCCGGGCCGCAGCCTGGCCCATCTAGGCCAGGACGCCCCAGGAAACGGCCGCCAAAGGGGTCCAGTGTCAGAGGGCAGGAATCACAGGAGTCCACCTCCAGTTCTGCTGTACTGTCTGGGGAACCACGTAGACGTAGTCAAAGGGCCCGTAAGGCAAAACAATTAGACACTGAGTAAGTTGGCACGGGTGCAGGGCACAGATGAGTTTTAGGGGCTAGGGCACGTGCATGAACTCCTTTGGTTATTAAAGTCAATGTTACACCTACAGAAGCTGCCTTTGTGCTCTGTCCAAAGTGTGCGGGGGTGTCATGTACGTTGAGCGCAAGTGTGTGTGTGAGGGGTGGTCTTACCTCAGCCCCAGGTGAGTCTGCCCCCTTCCCCCTGGGCCGCCATCAACATCCCCCAGGCAGAGGACGGGACCGTGCGCTGCAGTGTCACAGCCGCATGCAGGGATGGTCCGGGTGGATGGTGGTACTGTGGCCATGGGTCAGACATAGTTCAACGATGTAGAGCCAGGAGCTCATCGCAGGGCGGGTTGTCATCATCCTCCATGGCCTGCGATAGACACGCGTCCACCCGCAACTGTGTGAGCCCGGCCCGTTGTGCCGCAGGTGGATCGGCAATGGGGGGGGGTGGTGTGCATGCGGGTGGGGTGGGTGGGGTTGGGGAGGGGGGTGAGGGTGCTGGGTGGGTGGATGGGTGGGGGGTGTGGGTGGTCGGCTGTTGCCATGGTGTGCGGTCTGTGGCCATACTACCCGATTCCCACGCCCATCTAGTCAGTGAAGCGGGCGTCTATCAGTCTGTCCCGTGCCCGCTGGGCCAGCCGGTAACGGTGGACAGTCACCCGCCTGTGTCTACCCCGTCTGCCCTGACCATTGCCCCCATCCCCCTCATCTGGGGAGGACTGCGCCTCTTCCTGCTGCTCCTCCACTCCGCCCTCCTCTGCCTGCGGCACATCGCCCCTCTGCTGGGCTATGTTGTGCAGGACGCAGCACACCACAATGATGCGGCCGACCCTATCTGACCGATACTGGAGGGCGCCCCCAGAGAGGTCCAGGCACCTGAAACGCATCTTCAGCACGCCAAAGCACCTCTCGATCACTCCCCTTGTCGCTACATGGGCATCATTGTAGCGGTTCTCCGCCTCATTGCGTGGCCTCCGTATAGGCGTCATCAGCCACGATCGCAATGGGTATCCCCTGTCGCCCAGCAACCAGCCCCTCAGCCGGGGATGGCGTCCCTCGTACATGCCGGGGATGGATGACCGCGACAACACGAATGAGTCGTGTACACTGCCTGGGTGACGGGCGCAGACGTGCAGGATCATCATGCGGTGGTCGCAGACCACCTGTACGTTCATCGAATAGGTCCCCTTCCTATTGGTGAACACGGCCCTGTTATCTGCAGGTGGCCGCACGGCGACGTGCATCCCATCGATCGCGCCCTGGACCATGGGGAACCCGGCCACGGCAGAGAAGCCCACGGCCCGGGCATATTGGCTGGCCCGGTCCACGGGGAAGCGGATGTAGCGATGCGCCATGGCATATAGGGCATCTGTCACTGCCCGGATGCACCGGTGCACCGATGTCTGCGATATGCCGGACAGGTCCCCACTCGGTGCCTGGAATTACCCCGTTGCATAAAAGTTCAGGGCCACCGTAACCTTGACGGACACGGGGAGAGGGTGTACCGCGCCAGTGCCACGCGGTGACAGGTGTGCCAGCAGGTGGCAGATGTGTGCCACGGTTTCCCGGCTCATCCGGAGTCTCCTCCTGCATTCCCGGTCCGTGAGGTCCTGGTATGACTGCCGGGGCCGGTACACATGGGGCGCCCTCGGGTGCCTCCGTTGCCGTGGGGCCGCGACGTCCTCCTCCCCCTCCTTGTCCTGTCGGTCAGGTGTCCCTCAAGCCTGGGCGGCTGCCGCCTGCCCCTCTGCGCCAGCCTGCGCCGCCTCTCTGGCACGCTCCTCCTCCTCCTCATGCAGGGCAACATAGACATGAGCGGCTGCCACCACGGCGGCCAACATCGCTGGATGATCTGAAAACATGACGGCCTGGTGGGGGGGAGGGATACGACGACATGTCATCATTGCCCATATCCCCTCCTCCCCCCAGCCAAGTGGCATGGACCGCATGGGTCCAACTGTTGGAGGCTGGCACCTGGTCAGGTGGACCAACTCACTTGCCCTCCCATCCCCCTCCTCGGCACGGACCCCCCCCAACCTCCACCCCAGCACGGACCCCCCCCCCCCCAAACCTCCACCCCGGCACGGACCCCCCCCAACCTCCACACCAGCACGGACCCCCCCCCAACCTCCACCCCGGCAGGGACCCCCCCCCAACCTCCACCCCAGCACGGACCCCCCCCAACCTCCACCCCGGCACGGCACGGACCCCCCCCACAACCTCCACCCTGGCACGGACCCCCCCCCCAACCTCCACCCCGGCACGGACCCCCCCCCAACCTCCACCCCGGCACGGCACGGACCCCCCCCAACCTCCACCCCGGCACGGACCCCCCCCAACCTCCACCCCGGCACGGACCCCCCCCAATCTCCAACCCAGCACGGACCCCCCCCATCCTCCACCCCGGCACGGACCCCCCCCCCCAACCTCCACCCCAGCACGGACCCCCCCCCAACCTCCACCCCAGCATGGACCCCCCCCCAACCCCCAACCCCCAACCTCCACCCCGGCACGGCACGGACCCCCCCCCCCAACCTCCACCCCGGCACGGACCCCCCCCCCCAATCTCCATCCCAGCACGGACCCCCCCCCCAACCTCCACCCCGGTACGGCACGGACCCCCCCCCAACCTCCACCCCGGCACGGACCCCCCACCCACCTCCCTGGCACGGACCCCCTCCCGGCACTCCCCCGGAGCCCAGCCTACTCTAACCACCCCCCCCCCCCCGCCACACACACACACACACAACCCGAGACACACCTCTCCTCACGCAATCAGACTGCGGCCACGCCATTGCCTGCCCAGAGCCAACCCCCCAGGCCGTCACTCACCTCCACGCTGGTCGGCGTGAGCCTGGAGCACCGGGTCACGCCGATGAAAAGGAGGTTTGATTCACGTCGACGTGAACGGTCATCACGTCGACGGGACTTCGGCCCATCCGGAAGGGAGAATATCGGCGGGCCGAAAATCGGCTGCCTTGCGCAGACCCGTGACATTCTCCGCGGCAGCGGCGACATTAACGCCCCGCCGACTTTTCTCCCTTCGGAGACTTCGGCAACCGGCGGGGGCGGGATTCACGGCGGCCAACGGCCTTCTCCGACCCTCTGGGGGGTCGGAGAATGACGCCCCTGATCTCAAACACTCCTCATGTCGTCTTTGCTCCTTTTACCAGTGACCTTAAATCTGTGCCTCTTGCTCTTGAGCTTTCCACCAATGGGAACAGTTTCTCTCTTTCTCCCCTGTCCAGGCTCTTTATGATTTTGAACACCTCTTTCCAATCTCCTCTCAACCTCTCTCCTCCAAGGAAAATAGTCTCAATTTCTCCAATCCAACGACAGAAAAGGAGTTCTTCTTCGACAAAAGAAGTTCCTCTTCGCAGGAACCATTGTCGTGAATATCTTCTGCACTCTTGCCTTCACTCCTTCCTAAAGTGCAGCATCCAGAACTGGATACAATGTCTGGGTGAGACTGAACCAGAGGCCTTTGAAAGTTTAACATCATCTCCTTGCTTTTGTACACTATGCCACAGTTAATAATTGTATCCTTTATTTTGTATTGTCTCTCCATGTTCTTTCTATACCACTGCGAGGCTCACAAGGCAGCCAGACAGCAATGCGAGCCCCAAACCACATCTGAAGAGGAATCTCTGGAAGAACTTTCACAGCGCTCACCAACACCTCAGTGGGGCATAGCTCCAGATTAGACTCAAACTCACTTTCTGTGGAGCACCTCATTGATACGTCACCCCCTGCAATCAGAGTCAGGGACAGCCCAGGTCTCCGGCACTCGGACGGCTGCAGGAGACCAGGCACGCGCTCAGTCCCAGACAGATGATGGGCCTCTGGAGGGGCCGACAACTCAGTGCTGGAGATGCATCGACAGGCGGTGAAACATCTGGCAGAAAATCAACAGTCACTCAGCAGACCTTTGGTGGATGTTGTAGCTCCGACATGCAAGTGCCTCAAGGTCTACCCTCTGTCTTCCATTGTTCCCCATCCTCCTCCACTTCCTTGCCCCTCGGCCTTCAATCTTATCCCCTTTCCTCTCCCATATCCTTGCACAGGCTTCTCTCCCACTGCCCCCTTGGTGGCTGCTCTTTCACTTCTCCCTGCCCTTGCACAAGTTTCCTTCACTATTGTCCCCCTTGGTGTTTATCACCCCACCCTCCCCTCGTACCCCACTTCCGGTTGCAATGAAAGTGGAGTTGTGCCTAAGTACTCCGCAGTGGTGCTCTCGTGGGCAATGGTGTCACCGGGCTCCTATACTGGGCTCCTGTACTCCCCAACCCCAGCGGCAGAACTGGTCAGTGTGTGAAAGTGGAGGGCAGCACGAGTATCGCTGCAGAGTGGTGTCCGTGTGGATGACATCAGCAAAAGGCAAGCGTACAGCCTCAGCAGTGTGATGTTCCTCGCGATGAGAGTGGCGCAATGGCAGGTAGGCTCTGTATCTTCCACTCACTCCGAACCCATGAGCAAATGGATGTCCAACCTGGACCCACCACACACTTTCAAGTGGGTTCGAGGCCGGTGTAATTTTTTGCTAATGAGACATAAGATTGGAAGGCGTGAGGAGATTCTGGTGAGCAACTGTTTTAATGAGCATTCATGGGATTTCAATGAACACAAATGCCGTTCACGTCACTCAACAGCAGGTTAAGATGCCATGGGGAGAACTGAAAACTGTCTTTACGCTGACGGGTTTCCGACTTTTTCGCCCGCCGTTAGATTCTCTGCGCTGGCCCGCCACAAAAACCGTCATGGGCAGGATGAGGAAATTCCACCCAATAACTGGGATTTCAAATGTCTTTTTAAACGAGATCCCAAATTCAAAATTGAGTTAGACTCTGCTTGTGATGCAGTCTGTTCTGGGAACACTTTGTGTCAATCACTCCTGACCGTGCTCTTACCATCGCTTGAATACTTCAACACTTACTTTCTGGCCTGTCCTTCCTCTAACACAGCTTCCAGGCAATCGACTAACCCTGGCACATGAACCCTTTCCTTTGCAAAGTCTCATATTCCCCTCACCCCTTTCTTTGTTAAGCTCCGCAGGCTCGCTGCAGGAATCAATTGCAAAGTCTCCTTAAATCCATCCACAACTTTGCTCTGCCCTGTCTGACTGATCTGCTCGGGTTCCATCCACTGTTCCATAATTTTTTCTTTTTCTCCACAGTCCCTCCGCTCCACCTTGGAAGCTTGCCCTTCAAGTCTCTGCACTCTTGTTCCCTGGTGTTCCTTCAGGAAAGTACTTTGTCCAGTTCTTCCTGTCTGGTGACGGAAGCCTCCCGCAAGTGCATCTTTTTAATCGTGCCTTTGATTTTCCCTCCTAACCCTCATCCCCTTGCTGCAGATGACCAACCTCTCCCCGCCTGACACACCCTGAGATGCTTCTGTTCCACCGAGAGAGCTTTCTCAATCCATCTCGTTATTGTTGAAGAGTTTGAAGATGATGAAGCGATGAAGCCGCTGGGACCTTTTGGTCCAGATGTTCGAGGACATCAAAAACTATTGAATGAATACAGAACTGACAGATGTTTCCAATGAAGTAGGAAGACAAATGTCTATCGACGGTGGTAACGTCAAGAATTGGATGAGCACGATGTGGATGAGAGCGATCTGAAAGGGCGTTGGCTCACATCTATGGCCTTGAGTCAGTGTGATGTGGATATTATAAAATATTTCACTGAGGAATCTCTCGTTAGTGTATCGGTGATGCTGAAGTGTCGGAACGTTCTCTCTTAAATAATCTGGCTGGAGGAAACAAAGTGGCTCAGAAGTTTGCCGAATCTCCTGCTCAACAATCATGTCTGAAAGCTGAGCTGAAACAGCATGTCAGCAGCCACCAAAACAAAGATGCATTACTTTAAAACACAGGAGGCTGTACGTGAAAAGTCATTGCACACGTTATTAATTCTTCGACGATTAAACAGAATTCTAACTTCTTCGACACATCAGATTGTTGTTTTCTGTGCATTCCAGCGAGGTGTTAGCAATGCCTCACTCCTGTTTAACACTCACCTTCTCTGTATCCTCAGCACCCTTATTAAATACAAGGGCTTCACTGTATTTGTCAAAACCTGTCAGTCCCCCCCCCCCCCCCCCCAACCCCGTCACCCAGTTAGAAGCTCCAACAAAACCTGAGCTGCGTTTGAAGCGGTGACAAGCACCTACTGAGTGTGTACTGACAAATCGAGAGGAGACGAGACAACTGAAGGATACGATTGAAGGTTGAGTCCGTCAGTCTGTCAAGCGTCTTGGAAAATCGTTAATTGAGAACTCTGATAGATACCCTTCAGGAAGTCAGGCAGGTTCTCAGGCAAGGCAACGTTTTGGTTACGAGGAACGCAACGGATTCCAAAGAAAATAGAAATAAAGCTTAACTCGAAAGAGCCTGATGTTGGTTCCTTTATTCCACTTAGATTTGCTGTAACAAAAACGAAAATCAAAGAGTAACAGAAGCAAGACTAGAAATGCTGCCCAGAGAAAGTTGAATTGCGAGGACTTTCCTTACAGTTTAAAACTCTTACCTTTTCAGATTATCCCACTGATGCACGATCAATGACCACTAAAGCGAGGTTGTAGCCCAACTGAAGGCTTTAATAAGCTAGATGTTTCCCCCAGCAGCTCAGGTACAGAATGAAGGCTGCTGGGGCGGCACGGGCTCTTATACCCTGCCTTGCAGGGCGGAGCTACCATACAGCTTGACCAATAGGAAACATACAATATCTACCAATGGTGTTCCAGCATTACCAGGTACCTCGACACAGACTACCACACCCCTTTAATCTGTCAAACAGTTAATAGCCTGGGGTTAATTATCAGAGTAATTTAAGCAGATTATTTCAGATTCGATGTTAAAATATTAAAAATGAGCCCTGTGATGATGAATACACACGTTATGGAGTTGAAGTTGTCAGGCTTGATCCGGGCCTTTCCCCTGCCTTCCAATTAAGTTGAGCTTTCACTGTCAACGTTTATTTAACTCAGACCCCTCCATACATTCCATAAACTATGATACCTTTCACGCCAGTTAGTTAGAAGTCCTGACTGTTTGGAGCCATCAAAAAGAAATAGAAAGACTTGCAAGTGCAGAGGCGGGATTCTCTGTCGGCCGACGTCAGAGCCATCGCCGAGATGGCCTGGGCCCAGGGAGTGATTGACGGGATGCAGGTTGCCCTACGAGAACCTGCAGCTGAAGGCCAGTCTTCACAAATCGCAAGGGGTTCTACTCGATGAATGTGCAGCTGGTGTGTGACCACGAGATGCGCAAAATGCTCGTCTGCGTCTGATGCCCGGGCAGCATTCCCGACGCCTTCATCCTGGCACTCTCGAGGGTTCCTGGCCTCTTCGAGGCGCACCCTCGGCTGGGGGGTTGGCTCCTGGGTGACAGTGGTTGTCCGCTGCTGTTGTGGCTGAGGCCAGAGAGCGACGCGGAGACCCACGGCAACATCACCCATGCAGCGACCGGGGCTTGATCAAATGGTGCCTTGACCTCCTGAAGATGTGGTTCAGGTGCCTGGACCACTCTGGAGGGGCCCTTCAGTATGATGCTGAGAGTCCTTCTGCACCCCCCTCCACCCATCCACCCCCCTGCCTGCAATCCCCTCCTTGATAAATACCTGCTGCACTACAGGCTGGGGGCCCTGGGTTGGCAGTAACAGCGGGTCTGGACCATGGGATAGAGGATGATGACAGCCCGCTCTGCGATGTGCTCTGGCGCTCCGCATCGTTTGACAATGTCTGACTCCTGCCCACGGTAGCACTTCCCACTGTACACCTGGGTGATCCGTGCATGCGAGCTGGTCATTCCATCACACGGTCCCATCGGATCCCTGGGGTGGTTGAGGTGGGGACGGTGGGGGCTGTGGTTGGAGGGGGGGTGGTGGGTCACTGGGACGGTGAGCACCGGCTGAGCGGCTGTCCTCGAGCCAAGCCCACCCACAACGTTCGCCTATTTCTCCACCCCCCCCCCCACATGCTGTCTGCGGCCAGCCCAGACCATCCCACCCATGATACCCTCCTGCCTTCTGACAGGACACTGAGGCAGGTCATAACATTGTGCACTGTGTTCAATGTGACACCATAAATACAAGTTTGTGCGCTACCCCTATCGCTAAACTGTGCGCAGCACCTGTGCCAACTTAACTGGTGTCTACTTTTCTGGCCATACAGGCCCTAACGCCACATCTAGGTGGATCCCCAGATGGTATATCAGGGGTGAACGCGGCCTGCTCTGATTCCCGTCCTGCGACCTGGGTCACCTGGAGGGCGTCTTCTGGGGCAACCGGGCTTGGATGGGCAGGGCTGCTGCTCGGGTGTCCAGGTGGCGTGGTACCGCCCAGTTCTGCCCGCTGTCCAAGTGATGCACCAGGGACAGGAGGGGGGAGTCTGAAGTGCCTCGCTGTTCTGGCTCCTCCCCTGTGGCAGTCACCTGGTCTGGACCTCATGACCTCCTCCTTCCTCGGGGTGCACGATGGCCCTTGGCTACTCTATGGGGTGGGGTTGTGACAGTGGCTAAACCCCCGATGCTCCCCCATCACCTGGTGCTGCCAGTCCTGGAGGTTCACTGCTGCCTTGACCAGGATCTGCATGCTCGTACGACCATGGAGCACAGGGAGAAGACTACCTCCACCTGGAACTGTGCCTTATCACATTGTGACTGT
Organism: Scyliorhinus torazame; assembly: GCF_047496885.1. Taxonomy (NCBI): domain Eukaryota; kingdom Metazoa; phylum Chordata; class Chondrichthyes; order Carcharhiniformes; family Scyliorhinidae; genus Scyliorhinus; species Scyliorhinus torazame. The sequence goes on from NC_092712.1 coordinate 317,511,340, forward strand.
GCCACCACCTTCTGGGTCTGTGCCACATCAGCCAGGGACTACGCCATCTCCCTCTTGGACTGGGCCACCTCCCTTTGTGTCTGCGCCACATTGGCCAGTGCCTGGGCAATGTTGCCAACGTTCCCAGCCATGGCCTGCTGAGACTGGGCCACACCCAGGAGCGCCGCTGCAATGTCCAAGTGGCTCTGGCACATGGCTGCCTGGGAGAGGGCAGCCCTGTCCTGGGCCTCAGCCAGCACTTGTACAGAATGCCCCAAGCCTTGGACATGCTGATCCATAGCCCAAACCGTTGCTTCCAAGTCCTCACCACGGTTACCACCAGTGCGGTGTTGGCCTGGGTGGCACACATGGCTGGCACTGCCTCCTGCCCCTGCAAGCGGTTGGACTCCTCCTACTGTATGTAGCTTTTGTTGTTAATAAATACTGTAAAATTATAGAAGGCTCAGAACCTCTTTATGAGGTCGATCAAACTACGCACATCTCATAACATGAGTTGAGGGACTTCATCACTGAACCAAGGGATTGTTTGCACTGTGACCCTGACTGCTCTTCCATAAACCTCAACACCCACTTCTCTTCCCCGGGAACCTCCCTGTGCAGGCAACGGCGACGTAGTGCCAACCTCCTCCCTCCCCGCTGTCCAAAGCGTAACACCCTCCTTCCAGGTGTAGTGGGGATTTATTCGTAACTTTTGTCAGAGGCTGAACACATCCTGCGTCATTAATTCCGAATAGATTCAACAAATGTCACAGCAACAAGAGAAAAAGAATGGAACCCAGATGAAATCAAATTTCGCAAAGTAATGTCGTATCTGTGCCTCGCTGCCGTTGTCTGAGTTTAACCTCAATGAAAATCTGTGCGTTTGTTCAATCCCTCGAGTCTCCCAATAATATACTTTGCCGTGAAACAAATGCTCAGGTGTCATTTCAAAATAAACTCCTTGAAGAAGGTAGAAGACAACGTGATTTATGTCACGCATAAATCATTCATGTCAGTACGCAGCTGAAATCCTGGAAGACGATGATATACGACGGCTGTCTCTGGCGAGAATTAAAACAGAAAAATTAGAGAACAATAGTTGCACTGAATCTTGCTTCAATTGGTCAGTCATTTAGTAATAATATTCAATGGTTCATTAATGATAGGCCTTCACTGCACTCCATTGCACTTCATTGCAATAATTGAAGACGGATTAATGCAAAGTTTTTGAAGTTTAAGAGGATAATTTGAAAATTGTTCACTGCCTAAGGTTAAGGCAGGCTGAACAAACTGGAATTCCTGAATGATTTGAAAGTCACTGCTCACTTGCCTCCAAATTTAAAATTCAAAATGCCCCATCATTGAAGACTCATAACATTATCGTACCATGCATCTGGGGCGGGTACACTGCCTCCATTTCAGAGAATGCCCTAATTCCTGGTGTCCCTATTGATGCGCAATCAATGACTCTCAAGACAAGGTGAGTCATAACTAATAGGAGGACTCCTGGGCCTAGCCAATGGTCACCCACCTCTCAGGTACCGCAATACCTGGTATTACCACACCTATATTCACTTTGAGTTGAGTGGCAAGGAGCCAGGAGAATAAACGTGACATGCAATTAGGTTTTTTCTCTGTGCAGATCCGTTCTGAAATCACAATCTGGTGACCCCAGATCTGGGTTTTTTAAAATTTGTTCACGGGATATAGTCGTCGTATCCCTAATTGCCCTTGAACAGAAAGTCAACTGCATTGCTGTGCATCTGGAGTCACCTGCAGGCCAGACCAGGTAAGGATGGCAGATTTCTTTCCTTAAAGGGATATCAGTCAACCAGATGGGTTTTTAATGACAATTGACAATGTTTACATGGTCATCAATTGTAAAATTCTAACAGGATTAGACAGGGTAGGTTCTGAAAGAATGTTCCTGATGGTGGGGGAGTCCTGAAGCAGGGGTCAGAGTTTGAGGATAAGGGACAAATCTTTTTGGCTGCAGGCCCAAAATGAGTTCCAAAGCAAAAATAAATTTTTCAGAACGAAGCAAAAGGCAAAAAATGTGAAGGGGGAGAGTGATAGCACATTCTCCCCATGTCTGCGTGGCTTTCGCCCCCACAGCCCAAAGATGTGCAGGGTAGGTGGATTGGCCACGCTAAATTGCCCCTTAATTGGAAAAAATTAATTGGGCACTCTAAATTTATTATAAATAAATCTCACCTGCTTTGTGAAAGACGATGGCAGTTTTGCCTACCCATTTGTTGTCGATGTGATTCCTACATCAATACAATAAAAGAAAAGTGTTGCAGACGGCGGAAATCTGAAGTAAAAACAGGAAGTGCTGGAAAAGCTCAGTCGTTCCGGCAGCGTCTATGGAGAGAGAAACACAGAGTTTACGTTTTGAGTCCAATGAGACTATTCTTTGGGACTAAAGGGAGGTAGAAATAGGGGGTGGAATTTAATCTATCAAAACCCAAACATTTCGACCTTCCTCCAGTTCCAATGAAGAGGCACATTCAATTCAATATGTCGCCCCTGATTCTCTCGCCACAGATGCTGTCAAAACTGTTGGGTTTTCCCTGCATTTCTGATTTCAATTCTACATCATTTTGGTACAGTATTTGCAACTTTGGGGCAGCACGGTAGCATTGTGGATAGCACAATTGCTTCACAGCTCCAGGGTCCCAGGTTCGATTCCGGCTTGGGTCACTGTCTGTGCGGAGTCTGCACATCCTCCCCGTGTGTGCGTGGGTTTCCTCCGGGTGCTCCGGTTTCCTCCCACAGTCCAAAGATGTGCAGGTTAGGTGGATTGGCCATGATAAATTGCCCTTAGTGTCCAAAATTGCCCTTAGTGTTGGGTCGGGATACTGGGTTATGGGAATGGGGTGGAGGTGTTGACCTTGGGTGGGGTGCTCTTTCCAAGAGCCGGTGCGGACTCGATGGGCCGAATGGCCTCCTTCTGCACTGTAAATTCTATGAAACTTCGAATTGTGTCATTTGCATGTTGCCGTGCTCCTGACACTATGAAAACTGACAGAAAATAGTGCAAAAATCTAGCCTTTGACCCGTTTAGAAAGCGGTCAACGTCAGGGATTTAACTTCAATTTTGTCTAAAAGTGAGCGGTGCAGAATTCACAGACTTCAGCATTGACTGTATATTGCTCCACTTTTAATTCCGTCAACACCTATTCCATTCCAAAAGCAAACAAGTGACCAGAGGAATTATTAATCGATTCTCTCTTTGCAACATAAGCGTGTGACTGCAGTAACATATGTGCATGGGTTTAATTGGCTGCTACATTAACAAAAGCAGTAACCCATTTGTTATTAAAGAGGAATTTGTGAGGAACCCGTTAAATTATCCCTGTGTTTTTTGAACTTCCGGTCATTTTACTTCAATTTGCATTTTAGGATTTTGTCAGAGAATCCAAAAATTGAGAGGTATTTTGGATGTGCAATGCCTTTGTGCAAATAATCGGCAATCTGAAAATCACAACTTTTAATCATCAAGTAACTTAAGACAGACAAGCATAAAGAAATGAAGAACATTAAAAAGTGTGGAAAAAAGGGGAACTGGTCTTTCTAAATTTTTCGTTCTAATTCATCCTGGACAATTCACATTTTCTCAGATTAACCCCTGCGCGAGGTGAATAATTGCAAGATAATTCATCAAGTAGACACAATTCTCAGCCTAACTCAGCCGATTGCTCAAAGAACCTTGTCTGCAGGGGATGATCAATTGCTCCTTAGATGATTTTCCTCATTCCATTCTCCACTGTGCTCCAGTGATGCGAACTCTGTAAAATGGTCAAGTATATGTTCCTTTACTAATATTGCCTAAAATTGGCCTGGTCTTCGTTCTTTTTATTGTGGCAGAGCTACAAGATATGTCCTTTGGCACGGCTCCTGGATATAGAAAATATTGGGCGCGATTCTCAAGCCTCATTGCCCTCTCGGTTCGAGCGAAACGAGGCCAGTGAACATCGGGATCGGCCGAAAATGAGAACCGCGCCAGGTGCCAAACAATTTGCGATGCAACCGACCCGCTCCCATAGGTTGAAATCAGGATCTCGCATTAGCGTGGTGAGAAACCAATTATCACCACTTAAGCCCAGTTCCATACAATTAACGGGAGCCACCCCATATCCAACAGCCTCCCATCATTCAACGGCCTCCCCAGTAAGTGCACACGCTAGCACCGATTAGTACTCTTTTTGAAAAACGTCAAAGTGGTGCAAGGGCTTCTGCGGGGAGTTGAGGAGTGGATTACCCATCTTTGCTCACAGGCAAAGGATTCTTAAATCTGGCACCCCGCCCCCAGTCCCCCAGTCTGGGCCCGCTCCCATTGATTGTGCGCGGGCTTCTCCTGCTGAGGCACAGAGAGGGCATCGTTAGCCACACGCTTGGTTCACAATGGTGGGAGAGGGTGTGTGAAGGAAATGTTGCTGGGGTTGAAGGGAGAGGGGGTGAAGGGAGGATCGGGGGGCGCATTGTGAGTTGGGGGTGGATGCTCTCGTGTGGGTGAAAAGATTTTCGGGAATCGGAGAGGTGGGGGGGGGGGGGGGTGTGTTGTTGTCAACTCACTCGTGCTGCCCGGGTAGGTCGCTTACCTTCCTACGGCACTGGAGGCCTCCTGGTCACACTCCCCGATCTTACAGCCACCACCTTGTCCCAGGCGGCACTGTGGCTCACCCTCTGGGACCCTCAGGGGAACAGGATATCTCTCCGGGCCTCCATCACATCTCGGAGCCTGGCCAGTTCCCCATCGACAAATCTTGGGGCCGCTCTGCTCAGCGCCATGGCTGGGAGCTGACTGGGGCGAGCTGTGCAAGTGCTGTTTAAATGCTGCTCAGCCTTGTTAATGGGGGCTGGGAGTGCGGTGCCGGAGAAGTGGTTGGCGAGCCTTCATTTGCAGCGAGAACACCGTGGGCCCTCGTTAAATGGACCAATTAACATTGAATAGTATTGCAGGCCTCGCTGGGCCGAGGGTTGGGAAGATCCCGGCAGTTCCTGCTCGCTACCACATTTAGGAATCTTTCTGGAGAATCACGCCCATTATCTTTGCTTATTTCTTCAACTCACGTTTTTGAAATTGCTTTAAAAAGACACAGGCTGTCGAAGCCTTTTGACTTGCACTCAATCAGGACAGACACAAGAATATCAAATTTCATGGGGAACAATAATTTACACCGCATGGGGAAAAGGGTGCTGATTGGTGGACAAGTCGATTGTGATTGGTCAAGGTGTTGCCATGCGGAACGCACCAGGGAAGAGTTGTCCTCCAAGCATTTATTTCATTGAAAAAGCCACAATTCCTGGACTTGTTGGGCTGAACCCTCCGTGGAGTGGCAATCACCATTGGGAATTCAAGCCACACCCTCTTCATCAGGCTCTAATGGTCGCATTTTGGCAAGTCTTCATTACCTAACCCGTGGAAAGCTTTGGGACATTCAAATCGCTTTTCGCTGTGACTGGGTTGGGAGCAGTGGAGAGTTGGTGGGGTCAGTTGTATAGTTAGCCAGGAGTTAACATTTCCTGGGTTGTCTCCGACTGTAATTCAGAGATTCCCTCAGTGAATCCCGGGAGCAGGGGAACCGACCATTGGAAGTTGAGATTTTCACGGTAATTCCCACAGAGTCCTGGAGTTGGGTCCTCCGAGGGATCCAGTACCACATCTCCTGTGGGTCATCTTCGGAGTTAGACCATTTGGAGACCGGAAGATCTGGACTCTTCTTTCTTTCTTTGATTCTTGAGAATTTTCAGGGCGAACTCCTCTAGCCCAGATATACCACCGACAACTGGGGAATTAACGCATTGGAGGTGAAGGAAGGAAGAGGGTCACCAGTAAATCATTTGCTAAGCCAATTCCTGACAACTGAGATTCCTGCACGTAATTTAAAAAATCCTTCACTTCAAAGTGGGTTAATTTAGATAATCATTAAGGAGTAGAGTCAATCAATTACGGATTCGCACACCATGACTATTCACTTTAATTATGAGCAGATGATCAACCGTAACAAATACAGGTTCGAAAATTTCACCCTCTGTAGAGGTTTTTGCCTAAATGTAGGGTTGGAGGTTTCACAAGATACTGCCAACTATTTTGCTTGGTGCACATATTTATCAGAAAACTCCAGGCAGTGTGAGCTCAATTTCTGTAAGCTCAATTAGCAAAGAATCAGCTGTGACTCACTGGGTGCAAAGGTTGTGAGTCCAGGGGCAGCACGGTGGTGCAGTGGGTTAGCCCTGCTGCCTCATGACGCCGAGGTCCCAGGTTCGATCCCGGCTCTGGGTCACTATCCGTGTGGAGTTTGCACATTCCTCCCGTGTTTGCGTGGGTTTCGCCCCCACAACCCAAAGATGTGCAGGCTAGGTGGATTGGCCATGCTAAATTGCCCCTTAATTGGAAAAATGAATTGGGTACTCTAAAATTAAAAAAAAAAGAAAAAGATTGTGAGTTCAAGTCCCACTCGCAACCCGACCACTAAAATCTACGCTGACATTGCAGTGTCGTCTTCCAACTTTCATCGGTTCAATGAAGGGTGCAGGAGAGCACATCAGGAGCTGCAACAGGCATTGCTAAAAATCACGTGTTAACCTGGCGAAGCTACAACGCAGGACCACTTGCGTGCCGAACAGCGGAAGCAGCAAGTGATAGACAGAGCTAAGCGATCCCACAACCAACGGATAAGATCGAAGCCCCATCCTGCCGTCAAACAACTCACTGGAGGAGGAGGCTCCACAAATATTTCCATCTTCAATGATGGGGAGGCCCAGCACATCTGTGCAAAAGACAAGGCTGAAGTGACGCATTTGGCACCATGTTCAGCAGGAAGTGCCGAGTGGATGATCCAGCTTGGCTTTCTCCTGAGGCCTCCGGCATCACAGATGCCAGTCCTCGGCCAATTTACTTCACTCCGTGTGATACCAAGAAACGGCTGAAGGCACTGGACACTGAAAAGGCAATGGGCCCTGACAATATTCCAGCAATAGTGCTGAGGATTTCTGCTCCAGAATTAGCTGTGACCCGAGCCAAGTTGGTCCAATGCAGCTATAACACTGGCATCTACCTAGCAATGTGGAAAATTGCCTAGGTATGTCCTGGCCACAAAAAGCAGGCCAATTGCAACCTGGCCATTTACTGCAGGATCACTCCACTCTCGACCATCAGCAAAGTAATGGAAGGGCTCATGAAAATGAAATGAAAAAATGCAAATCGCTTATTGTCACAAGTAGGCTTCAGTGAAGTTACTGTGAAAAGCCCCTAGTCGCCACATTCCGGCGCCTGTTCGGGAGGCTGTTACGGTCATCAAGAGCTATCAAGTAGCATTTAATCAGCAATACCCTGCTCACCGACGCACGGTGGCAGCAGCGTGTACCATCTCCAAGATGCACTCCTTGAACATAGAACATAGAACATTACAGCGCAGTACAGGCCCTTCGGCCCTCGATGTTGCGCCGACCTGTGAAACCACTCTAAAGCTCATCTACACTATTCCCTTATCATCCATATGTCTATCCAATGACCATTTGAATGCCCTTCGTGTTGGCGAGTCCACTACTGTTGCAGGCAGGGCATTCCACACCCTTACTACTCTCTGAGTAAAGAACCTACCTCTGACATCTGTCCTATATCTATCTCCCCTCAATTTAAAGCTATGTCCCCTCATACTAGACATCACCATCTGAGGAAAAAGGCTCTCACTGTCCACCCTATCTAATCCTCTGATCATCTTATATGCCTCAATTAAGTCACCTCATAACCTTCTTCTCTCTAACGAAAACAGCCTCAAGTCCCTCAGCCTTCCCTCATAAGATCTTCCCTCCATACCAGGGAACATTATGGTAAATCTCCTCTGCACCCTTTCCAATGCTTCCACATCCTTCCTATAATGCAGCGACCAGAATTGCACGCAATACTCCAAATGCGGCCGCACCAGAGTTTTGTACAGCTGCAACATGACCTCATGGCTCCGAAACTCAATCCCTCTACCAGTAAAAGCTAACACACCGTACGCCTTCTTAACAACCCTCTCAACCTGGGTGGCAACTTTCAGGGATCTATGTACATGGACACCGAGATCTCTCTGCTCATCCACACTGCCAAGAATCTTACCATTAGCCCAGTACTCTGTCTTCCTGTTATTCCTACCACAATGAATCACCTCACACTTTTCTGCATTAAACTCGATTTGCCAATTCTCAGCCCAGCTCTGCAGCTTATCTATGTCCCTCTGTAGCTTGTAACATCCTTCCGCACTGTCCACAACTCCACCGACTTTAGTGTCATCTGCAAAGTTACTCACCCATCCTTCTACGTCCTCCTCCAGGTCATTTATAAAAATGACAAACAGCAGTGGTCCCAAAACAGATCCTTGTGGTACACCACTAGTAACTGGACTCCAGTCTGAACATTTCCCATCAATCACCACCCTTTGTCTTCTTCCAGCTAGCCAATTTCTGATCCAAACAGCTAAATCATCCTGAATCCCATGCCTCCATATTTTCTGCAGTAGCCTACCGTCGGGAACCTTATCAAACGCTTTACTGAAATCCATATACACCATATCAACTGCTTTACCCTCATCCACCTGCTTGGTCTCCTTCTCAAAGAACTCTATAAGGTTTGTGAGGCACGACCTACCCTTCATAAAACCGTGTTGACTATCTCTAATCAAATTATTCCTTTCCAGATGATTATACATCCTATCTCTTAAAAACCTTTCCAAAGGACTTTGCCCACAACAGAAGTAAGCATCACTGGTCTTTAGTTACCAGGGTTGTCTCTACTCTCCTTCTTGAACAAGGGGACAACATTTGCAATCCTCCAGTCTTCTGGCACTATTCCTATAGACAAAGATGACTTAAAGATCAAAGCCAAAGGCTCAGCAATCTCCTCCCTAGCTTCCAGAGAATCCTAGGATAAATCCCATCTGGCCCAGGGGACTTATCTATTTTCACACTTTCCAGAATTGCCAGCACCTCCTCCTTATGAACCTCAAGCCATTCTAGGCTAGTAGCCTGTATCTCAGAATTCTCCTCGGCAACATTGTCTTTTTCCTGTGTGAATACTGACGAAAAATATTCATTTAGCACCTCTCCTATCTCCTCGGACTCCACGCACAACTTCCCACTACTGTCCTTGACAGCAACTTCCAAACCCGTGACCTCTACCAACTCGAAGGATAAGAGCAGCAGATGCATGGGAACACCACCACCTACAAGTGCCCCTCCCAGTAACAGACCACCCTGACTTGAAATATATCGCCGTTCCCTCATCGTTGACGGATCAAAATCCTGGCACTCCCTCCCTAACATCCCTGCAGCGGCTCAAGAAGGCAGCTCACAACCACCGCCTGAAGGGCAATCATAGCGATGGGCAATAAAAGATGGCCTCGTCAGGCATGTCCGCATCCCATGAAAGAATAGAAAGACAAAATTAAAACAAAAGCCTTCGGTGGATTTTAAAGATCCCATGGTATAATTTTGAAGAGGGCCCTCAAATACCCTTAAATACATCACAGGAACAGGATATCTGGTTATTATCTCATTGCTATGTGTGATCTTGTCCGCCACACTGCCTACATTAGAACAGCAATTATATGTCAAAAATACTTAATTGGCCAGAAATTGCTGTGAGACGTCCTGGGGTCTTGAAAAGCTCAGAATAAAAGAAGACCATTTTTTAAAAATCAGGACGTTTGACCTATAATGTTGCCTGTATAATGGAATTCAAAATTTTACCCCATAATATGAATAATTTGAACAGTAGATCAAAGATTCATAAATATTGTTCGGTTCTAATATTGTGCCCAATGCCTTGGAATTCCCTAGTGAACGCCATTGCGGGAGCCTCATTAACGAATGTGATGTTCAGGAAGGAGGCGTCATAAAAGTCCGCTTTGGATCATTCTATCAAAAAACTGCCACAGGCATGGTAAGCTGAACTGTCCCCTTTGAGGATGGAAGCTGCAAAGATACAGTTATATCACAGCATTATTTGGAACGAGTATGTTTTTGCGAGATATGTTGTAAAACACAAATTAGCCCTCAGCTGGCGTGCCGTGTCCAATCCTGAGAACAACACTTTAAAAAATGGCTGCAGAGGTTTTGGAGAGGGTACGGAAGTGGTTTTATTGGAATGACTTCAGTGATAGGAGATTTGAACTTTGTGGAGTGAATTTTGAAAAGTTTGGGTTCTCCTTGTCGTACTCTCCAAAGACCAGAAGAGATTTGATGGAGCTGTTTAAAGTTCTAAACAGTTTAGAGAGAGTAAATAAAAAGAGGGGCATCCGTCTCGGTGACGCGACAAGGCCGGTGAATCTCGCAGAAGGCCTCACGTGAGATTTGCGGCGCTCGGGGCAAATTGCAAGATCTAACGAAATCTCGCGAGATGTTGCGATCTGGGTTTCGATCCGGCCAGGATCCAGATTTGCATATTCAAGTGAGCAGTTAAATATGTCTTCGCAGGAGTCATCCAAGACCCGAGATCGAACACCTGCACCTGGGAAACATCGCCTTGGCACTGTTTAGCACCGGTTTCCTCAAACGTGGACCAGAGGTAACAACACTTGCGGTGGAGGAGGCAATCGGGGGCCCCCGGGTGGTTGGGCTCCGGGCAGGGTGGTACCCTGGCACCCCTGATGCCACCCGGAGACCTTGGCAGTGCCAGCCTGGCAACATAGCAATGCCTAGGTGCACAGGTGCCAATTTGCCCATGCTAGGGATTGGGCCCAGGGGTGCCTTGCCCTTATGAGGGGGGCTGGAGGGTCCCATAATCGATACGTTTGAGAGTTGGGGGGCTCCGGAAGCCATGGTGGGGGTGGGCGAGGTCGAGAGGCCGGGGCGGCATTTAAAAATGAAGACAACTGCGGCCTTGGTGGGACATACCTCGCAGAGGCCCGAAAAAAAATAGACTCCTATTTAATAACGGGGTCATTCTCGGCACGGCAGGCTCCGATAAACAACTTTCTAAAAGCGTCCAAAAGGGGACATTTTCTTCTTCGTTAAATCGCGCCCAGAGAGTTGATGACCAAAGGACACAGATTAAGGTGATTTGCAAAAGGACCAAAAGTGACGTGAAGAAAATCTTCTTTGCCCAACAAGTTGTTAGGATTTGGAATACACTACCCGATTGGGTAATGGATACAGACTGAATGGTAACCTTGGATCAATACGGGAAGAAGGAAAATTGAAGGGATTATGGGGAAAAGCCAGGAAGTGGGGCTATCTAGCCTACTCCCTGAAAGAGCTAGCAAAGGCTTGATGGGCAGAACGGCCTTCTTCAGTATGCTACTGTGCTGATTCCGTATCATTCTGACAATTTTCTGGTCATGACTAACAATGTTCAGTCCTTGTACAATCCAAAAGGCAGGGTCAGTAAAAATAAATGGTCTTGCAGTGAGAACTGATTCGAATCCCTCATCAATAATAAGAACTCCATTTTCATCAATGATCCCTGTATTGCTTTTTTGGCTTGTGTCTTATCTTTGAAATTTTTTGCATGGTGTCTTAAAGGGGACAACTTGTGAGCGACCTGCACCACTCCTTCTGAGTTGCTGTGCTGTTGCATTTGTAGAATTTACAGGCAACATTTGTCCTCATTGTTGAAGCAGGGGTTGTTGCTTCGCTCTTTAGTTCCAAGTGAGTGTGAAACACAACAGCTAATTTCTGTGAAAATGAAACACAAGCTGGGAGTGGAATCAATACAAATTCTTCACTCTGAAACACTGCAGCAATGTTCATCGTGAGGGAAACATCAAATGGTAAACTGAAGGAACACGATTATTCTCGCCCCATAACTTTGCATAAATGAGGAATTCTTTTCATTACAGATACATTTTTACAAGTGGCGTACAATAGAGCTTAATGGGACAGCCAAATTAAAATTTTGAATTGTATGATAGTGTGTAACAATAATTTCTAGTTTGGTGATGATTACATTGAGAAAGTGAGATTGGGTTGACATTGAACATATCCATTTTGTAGACCGAAGGACATCAGAGCTTTGACCTGGAAAATCTTCCAAGCTACCGTCCACAAGGTCAACCTCAAAAATGTGGACAATATTAGCAAATATGCCACTCAATCTCTCCCTGACATTCCCTAAGATTGTCTTCAGTTGTTCCTTGAAGGTCTGAGCCTCTCAGTGTCGCCGGGTGGCTGATGATGTAGTCATTGCGCAGCTTACATCAAAGAGAAGAGGTGTCAAGCTGCAAATGCCAGTCTAAGTGGCAATGCAGGTTTATTCCCCAGGCGTACACTTCATTGTGTATTGCTTCAGCCCATCAGCCGAACCATCATCTTTGTGTTGGCAAGTCACAGTCAAGACACAACCTTGTCGTCCCTTGGTCGTGTTCAATGGTTTAATTGATCTATGTTTGATTTCATTAGGCTATTGAATGATCTATGTCCATTCTGGTTGAGTGATTAAGTCTGGGTGGAGCCTCTGAGGACTAATGTAAACAGAAGCTTCTAGAAATACCTGAGAAGCCCCAACTATGAACGTGTGCGTCGCAATTCCGTGTTTGTTGATATATTTTAAAACAGTGTAAATGAACCTGTTGTAGATCAAGAACAGTTGTCATCGCTACCCTGCTCTCAGGTAAATCAGATAAATAAAATGTACAACAACCCAATGAATATACAACACCCATACCAGAGAAATCCAACCTTTTGCAGTTCAGGCCAAATGCCTCTGGCAAGCTGATTGTGTTGGCCACATATGATAACACATTACAGTTAACTCTCTCCATGCCTCCTCTTCCATACAGAATTATTGCAAGTGAAAATCTATACCAGGTAGTTAGCCCTAGTCATATGACATTCCCATAGATACCAAACTCAGAAGGTGCCCTCTGGCTATTTCAAGCCACTACTCAATCAACATTTTGCACCTTGTCAAAGTGTGACTAGCTTGGCTACTTAATCCCTGCCTATTGGCCTTGGGTTACTCTCTGTACTAATCACTGCTCTCGAAGGCGAGCCAGTGCTTGTACTGAGGAAAGATTTGCCAAAGGAAAGAGGTTGATGCCATGTGCATTAACCCTTATGAGGCCCACTAATCGATCTCTCTGCGGGACTCGTAGAATAAGAGCTTCCCCGCTAGTGAGCGGAGGCGTGCCCAGCTGGGATTCGTTACCTCGATCTTCAAAAGCCAGCCCGGAATGGGACCGGCACTTCCGTTAGACCAGAGTAGGACCTACTGTGTTTTATGCCGCCAGAACAGCTGTTTCCTTAACTTAAATAAAACTCCAGTTCACCCACCTTCTCAGGCCTCCTGAATTTTATACCACGGATCCTCGCTCTGACTTGGGAAGTTCAATTTCTCCATTAATCTTTTGTCTTGAAGTGCAAGGATTTGTTTTCTATGAAAAAAAGGATTTCTACCCAAAAATGGGACAAATTGGATAGGCCTTTGTTATAGCCTTCAAGGGGATGACCCGATTAATCTCCCGATGAGCCTCGTGAATTACGCACTCCCCCGCTAAGGGGCGGAGGCAGCAGCGGCCATGTTAATACCACAGGATAAAGCTTGGCCCAGGGAGAAGCCGGGGGTGGGATTCTCTAATCCCGCGGCAGAGTGTCCACGCCGTGGTAAACGGCATCACGTTTTACGACGGCATGAACGTCGACTAATTCTGGCCTGCAAAAGGGGCCAGCACGGCACTAGAGCGGTTCACGCTGCTCCAGCTGCTGATCCCGGCGCGACCTGAGCGCCACGGGATGCGCGCATGCGCGTGTTGGTGCCAGCGCTAACACGCATGTGCTTCACACACCCCGACCCAGCCCCACATCCACAGGAAGTGTAGCCAAAGAGGAGAAGACGGCCTGCCCTACTTTAGGGTGACTGACACACTTTGGCGGGGTGGATGGTAGGGATGTTATAACCCCCACAAGACCCATGGAGACAACCCGATTAATCTCCCCGAGAGTCCCCTGGAGTATGAGCTCCCCCGCTGGGGAGGCGGAGGATCGTCAGTGCCGATGTTGATTCCATGGGATAATACCCGGCCCAGGTAGGAGCCAGGGTCCCAGAATAGTCCCAGCTGGGACATGACTATTGCTTGGATATACTTTTCCTGAACCAAGGGTTGAAAATAAACCATTTTTGACTCTCCATTTCGAACTCCTCCTTGCCTACCACAGACTTTCAAAGAGCTGGCACGAATAGCTGAACAACTTCCTTGTGTGCTGCACACTTCCATGATTCAAAATAGAGGAAACTGTGTTAACATTACATCGGGTAAATGTCACAGAAACTGGCAATTTGGCCCAAAAGTCAAAGTTGCTGTTTTATGCTCCATTCAAGCCTCCTCATAGAATCCCTACAGTGCAGAAGGACACCATTCAGCCCATCAAGTCTGTACCGACCCTCTGAAAGAGCCCCCCCCCCCCCACCTAAGCTCACTCCCCCTCCCTGTAACCCCACCTAATCTTCACATCCCTGGATTCTTACGGGCAATTTAGAATGGCCAATCCACCTAACCTGCACATCTTTGGACTGTGGGAGGAAACTGGAGCACCCGGAGGAAACCCACGCAGACACGGGGAGAACTAGTGGACTCCACATGGACAGTGACCCAAGGCTGCAATTGAACTCGGGTCCCTGGCGCTGTGTGGCAGCAGTGCTAACCACTGTGCCACCATGCCACCCTCATCCCACCTTCCCATCCTTTCCTGTCTAATTCCACCATTGCGACCCTCCATTCCCTTCTCCCCGTCTACTTTCTCCTTATATTCCCATTGTTTCAATCACTCCCTGTGGTAACATTAACATGTATGACATATCAGCTGTGTGGGGTACAAAAGGGACATACCGTAAGCTACATGACAGAAAAAGAGAGGGCTCATTTCTCCTTTCAAGAAACTTTGGACAATCGAATGACTTTAGTGGCAGAAACGTTGCAACCACATTAATATGCTTCACTGCTGACAATTAGCGTTTTTATCCTGGTGATTACAATTTGTCTTTTTGTAAATTATTTCATTAGCATGGTAATATGGAAAATTATGGCTTCAGCTGTGAATCTGCAGTCAACGCCGCATTTCTTTGTTTGATGTTCATGCGAAATGGAAAAATAATGTTTGCACGCATCAATTCATTTATCTCTGATTCCTGGGGTTCATGTTTCTAATATTACAACTGGGTGGCTTGTTCTTGGTGACAAAGGTTTTTATGGCAGAAATTCAACTAACAGCTAATGGTACTGCTCCCAAGATAAAATAGCTGAGACCTTCAGATTTCCTATTCTGATCTGCTGTGTCCCATCTAGACTGGGAGTCCAGCGAACACCAGATTTGCGCAGGACATATTCTACGTCCAGGGTGCTTGAATGAAAGAGATCCTTACTGATCGGGTTGGTTACAGAGCGGTTGAACCATTGTGTTAGTAAGCCCAGCAAGGTTCTGGGACGAGAGTTCAAATCCCATTGCGCCGGCTATAGAATTCCAATTCAGTAAATGGATAATTCGGGGGTAAAAAGTTAGTATTAGTAAAGCCACAACGGCTTTCCTGGGGCTGCACGGTGGCATTGTGGTTGGCACTGCTGCCTCCCAGCTTCAGGGTCCTGGGTTTAATTCCGGCCTCGGGTGACTGTCTGTGTGGAGTTTGCACTTTTCCCCGTGTCTGCGTGGGTTTCCTCCGGGTGCTCCGGTTTCCTCCCACTGTCCAAAGACGCGCAGGTTAGTTGTATTGGCCATGCTAAAATTGCCCTTTAGTGTCTAAAGGGTTAGGTGGGGCTACTGGGTTACGGGGATAGGATGGAGGTGTGGGCTTAAGTAGGGTGCTCTTTCCAGGGGCCGGTGCAAACTCGATGGGCCGAATTCCCTATAGATTCTCTGATTCATTATGTGAATCCTACTTTAGTTGTTTGACCTCAAATGCAGAATTCAGGAAGTGGGCGGAATTCGCCTTGCATGGACACTGCACAGTTGTACTACATCCCAAATAGGAAGTAACCA
This sequence comes from Scyliorhinus torazame, assembly GCF_047496885.1. Classification (NCBI taxonomy): domain Eukaryota; kingdom Metazoa; phylum Chordata; class Chondrichthyes; order Carcharhiniformes; family Scyliorhinidae; genus Scyliorhinus; species Scyliorhinus torazame. The sequence continues at coordinate 317,527,276 of NC_092712.1, forward strand.
TAGCTGAGAGAAGGGCAAGGCTAGGGCCTGCAAGAAAGAAAAGCCCACTGATTTTTCCTGTTTATTTTTGAGGTTCCAAAGGCAGAGGAATGGGCCAATGACAAGCCTACAGCTCGTTTGAGGCCGTTCTTACACCTACACCCACCCTCCCTCCTGCACCGCCACCCCCAGCTCTGCTATCGCCTCCCACTGCACCTACACCTGCATAAGACACGGGGAGCAGAAGTAGGCCATTTGGCCCATCGAGTCTTCTCCGTCGTTCAATGAGATTATGACTGATCTGCTATGATAATCCTCAACTCCACTTTCCCAGTTTATCCCCATAACCCTTCATTCCCTCACTGATTCTTTTCATAATTTTACCATTTCCTGCAAATATCTTGCTACATTGTGAATTTGCACTTAACTAAAACCTTCACTTTTGTTGACAATACGCCTTTGTATCATTCTCATAATCCTTCCTAGTTCTCACATTAATCAATCTTCATTGTTCCATGTTCCTTCAACCCGCTATATCTTTTAAAGTATTTTTTTAAAATTGAGGTTGTTTTTCACTTCTGTTCTCAGCCGCTCCAGCCTTGCTGTGGTTAGTTTACTCATCAGTCTGTACTGTCTCACCGCATGCTTCAAAGAGAGAACGTTCTATTCTTTGCCAGCTGGTTTATTTTGCTCTGCCACTCCCACCTCTTTGGTCATCCAGGCATAGCCCTGGAGTTCATACTTCCAAAGTAGGATGACACAAAAGGTGGAATTTTCCCCCCAAAATGGCAAAGCGTGTCAAGTTCAGTCAGAAAACTGGCGTGTTTCTTCCAGTAGGTTTCCTGACTGGATCATCCCACACTTTGCCATTTTTTTTTGAAGGGACACGTGTTTTGTGTCGTGATTGTGAGGGGCAGGGTCTAAACACGGCGGCTAATCTGGCGTCACAGAAATCGAGGCGTTGTTTTAAAAGGGCACCCTGAACTCAAAGTGAAATTAAAGGCAGCTTCCTCCCCCCCCCCCCCCCGCCCACCACAGGCATTGGTAGCCCCCCCACCCCCACCAATCATTGATGGCATGACCCCCCTCTGAAAACCGAACATGGATCACCAGCATCGGGGCATTGGGGCCTTCCCAATGGGTCACCCTATAAGTGCTGCCCATTCAGGCCCCACCCCTTCAGTCTCCGCCCCATTCAGGCCTCGCCCCTGGCAGTGACTGCCAGGGTGCCAGGGGGCAGTGCCCGGAGGCAGGGCCAGGGCACTCCTTTGTCATGTCCCCAACCACCCAAGGGGTACAATGGCCTCCGAGCTGCCCGGCCATGGTCATCATGTCCAGACTCCGACTGTGGATTCCCGCTGGCGCCACGTCACCCCGGCGAGTGGGAACGTAGCACATTCCAGGAATATTCAACGTTAAGCTGATTTGAATACTAAAATATATTTAAATGAATGATAATCAGGTTGACACCCTCGCTGGGTACGAACCTGACTTCACCCGCTGGAAGGGCCTGGGAACAGTGCAAACTATTTTGCGCCTGGCGCCAATCCCTTTCCAGGCCTCTCCCAGAATTTTTGCGATATGGTAGGATTTGTGCTGGGCGCCACATGGCTGGACAATCCCCCCCCATTAACCTTTATTAGTCATTACTTTTCTTAGCCTCCCCTGTCACCATCTGCTGATACCCTCAAACTGAGGGGTTACCGAGAGGGACTGCACAGGGACCCTGAGGACTACATGTGCAAGAGAGTTGGTGAGTGACAATTGTCCTCAGGGTCCTCGCATGAACACCCTGCACTGTTCTGAGTCTCCATGGCTGCATCCTACATTTTGTTCTGCTCTTAAAATATGAATAGAATTACATAATATAAGTTTTTTGCTGATTCCCGGGTTATTAATGATTTCTGGGGGAGTGTTAGCAGCTAAGCTAGCCCGCTTATCTCGGATACCCTGCTCTACATATCCAGGGCCGAATATTTACTCCCAACTCGTGAAAAACTGCCCTGACCGACGGGATTGTTGTTGCTGGGTGCGAATTGAAGGGGGGCCTTTTGCCCTGTCAATGGTGCGGAGGCTGCTGCAGGGGGCTCCAAGCTACTGATGGGAGATGATTAAAAAGCCCAGCTGGGTGATCTGAGACTTTATCCTGCTTGTATTAACGAGAGTAAAACAAAAACCAGTCCACTGACCCACACCGCCACCCCCCCCCCCAACGCACACCCATACCCCTTCCATACCACCTCATGCCCCTACACCCATACTCAACACCACATCATGCCCCTCTGCCACCTCTCATGGCCCCCCAATCCTTCCATGCTAACCTATGCCCCTTACCCACCTCCCATGGCCCCTTATAGACCTCATGCCACTGCTGTGCTAACTCATGCCAACCCATGCCCCTGTCGACTACCCTTGAACCCTCAAGGTCCAATCACCTGGTATCCATCATGGAGCCATATTACGGTTCAATAAAATCAAGCTCTCAGTATCTATTAGAGACTTCATTATATAAAATAAGAGACTCTCATTAATAATAGCCCATTCAATACATTTAAATTCCTTCAAGTAATTAGTCCTCTATGAAATACAAACATTGGCATCCGTACTCCCATTCACAGATAGATAATCACTTTATGACCACTTGGAGCTGTCAGTCAAACTGTGAACATATGGGTCCCCCTCTGTGTTAATAATAGGTTGTGCAAGCAGTCAAGCAGCAATAATTTAAAAAAAATTATTTAATGGGTTTTGGGGTTGCGGGCCATTTTTATTGCCCATCACTAAATGCCCCTGAGAAGGTGGTGGTAAGCCGGTTTCTTGAACTGCAGCAGTCCATGTGGTGTAGGTACACCTGCTATGCTGTTAGGGAAGGTGTTCCAGAATTTTGTCCCAGTGACAGTAAAGGAAGGGCTATAATGTTCTTGGTCAAGGTGAGGTGTGTCTGGGTGGGAAACCTGAAGGTGGTGGTTTTCCAATGTATCTGCTCCCCTGTCCTTTTAGGTGGTAGAGGTCGTGGGTTTATAAGGTGCTTCTGAAAGAGTCTTGCTGAGTGGCTGCAGTGCAAATTGCAGATGGTATACACGGCTGCCACTGTGCATCAATGGTGGAGAGAGTGGTTGTTGGAGGTGGTGGATGGGGTGCCAATCAAGTGGGCTGCTTTTTCCTGGATGTGTCAGGCTTCTTGAGTGTTGGTAGAGCTGCACACATCCAAGCAAGAGGAGAATATCCCCTTCTACTCCTGACTTGTGCAACTCAGATTGTGGACAGCTGTCAGAAGTCAGGACATGAGTTCCTCACCAGAGTTCACAGCCTCTGACCTGCTCTGGTACCCACAGTATTTATATGGCTGGTCCAGTTCATTTTTCTGGGCATTGGTAACCCCCAGGATGTTGGTAATGGGGGATGCAGTGTTGTTAATCCCACTGAATATCAAGAGGAGTTGGTTGGATTCTCTCTTGTTGGAGATTGTCATTGCCTGGCACTTGTGTGGTGTGTAACTTGCCACTTACCAGTCCAAGCCTGAATATTGTCCAGGTCTTGCTGCATATGGGCACAAACTGCTTCAGTATCTGATGAGCCATGGGTGCAGATGAACATTGTGCCATCATCAGCGAACATCCCCACTTCTGACCTTATGTTGAAGGGAAGGTCGTTGATGAGCGGCAGAAGATTGTTGGGCTTGGACATTACGTGGCGGAACTCCTGCAGTCTAACAAACAGAACCACCTTGCTTTGTGCTAGGTATGACTCCATCCAGCAGTGCATTTACTCCCTGATTGCCAATGATTGCAGTTTTGCTGGGGCTCCCTGGTACCATATTCAGCTAAATGCTGCCTTGATGTCTCACCTCACCTCTGGCGTCAGCTCTTTTGTCCATGTTCGAACGAAGGCTGTAATGAGGTCAGGAGCTGAATGTCCCTGACAGAACCAAAATCAAGTGTCAGCGAGCAGGTTATTGCTGAGTAAGTGTCGCTTGATAGCACTGTTGATGACTCCTTCCATCTCTGTGCTGATGATACTGATGGGGCGCTTCATGGCTGGGCCTGTTTTTTACGGACACGGGATACCTTGGAAAATCTCCACATTGCCATGTATGGGTGGCATGGGGCACAGTGGTTAGCACGGCTGCCTCACTGCGCCAGGGAACCGGGTTCAATTCTGACTTTGGGTGGCCATCTGTGTGGAGTTTGCACATTCCCCCAGTGTCTGCGTGGGTCTCCTCCAGGTGCCTCAGTTTCCTCCCACCGTCCAAAGATGTGCAGGTTAGGTGGATTGGCTCTCAGTATCTATTAGAGACTTCATTATATAAAATAAGAGACTCTCATTAATAATAGCCCATTCAATACATTTAAATTCCTTCAAGTAATTAGTCCTCTATGAAATACAAACATTGGCATCCGTAGTCCCATTCACAGATAGATAATCACTTTATGACCACTTGGAGCTGTCAGTCAAACTGTGAACATATGGGTCCCCCTCTGTGTTAATAATAGGTTGTGCAAGCAGTCAAGCAGCAATAATTTAAAAAAAATTATTTAATGGGTTTTGGGGTTGCGGGCCATTTTTTATTGCCCATCACTAAATGCCCCTGAGAAGGTGGTGGTAAGCCGGTTTCTTGAACTGCAGCAGTCCATGTGGTGTAGGTACACCTGCTATGCTGTTAGGGAAGGTGTTCCAGAATTTTGTCCCAGTGACAGTAAAGGAAGGGCTATAATGTTCTTGGTCAAGGTGAGGTGTGTCTGGGTGGGAAACCTGAAGGTGGTGGTTTTCCAATGTATCTGCTCCCCTGTCCTTTTAGGTGGTAGAGGTCGTGGGTTTATAAGGTGCTTCTGAAAGAGCCTTGCTGAGTGGCTGCAGTGCAAATTGCAGATGGTATACACGGCTGCCACTGTGCATCAATGGTGGAGAGAGTGGTTGTTGGAGGTGGTGGATGGGGTGCCAATCAAGTGGGCTGCTTTTTCCTGGATGTGTCAGGCTTCTTGAGTGTTGGTAGAGCTGCACACATCCAAGCAAGAGGAGAATATCCCCTTCTACTCCTGACTTGTGCAACTCAGATTGTGGACAGCTGTCAGAAGTCAGGACATGAGTTCCTCACCAGAGTTCACAGCCTCTGACCTGCTCTGGTACCCACAGTATTTATATGGCTGGTCTAGTTCAGTTTCTGGGCATTGGTAACCCCCAGGATGTTGGTAATGGGGGATGCAGTGTTGTTAATCCCACTGAATATCAAGAGGAGTTGGTTGGATTCTCTCTTGTTGGAGATTGTCATTGCCTGGCACTTGTGTGGTGTGTAACTTGCCACTTACCAGCCCAAGCCTGAATATTGTCCAGGTCTTGCTGCATATGGGCACAAACTGCTTCAGTATCTGATGAGCCATGGGTGCAGATGAACATTGTGCCATCATCAGCGAACATCCCCACTTCTGACCTTATGTTGAAGGGAAGGTCGTTGATGAGCGGCAGAAGATTGTTGGGCTTGGACATTACGTGGCGGAACTCCTGCAGTCTAACAAACAGAACCACCTTGCTTTGTGCTAGGTATGACTCCATCCAGCAGTGCATTTACTCCCTGATTGCCAATGATTGCAGTTTTGCTGGGGCTCCCTGGTACCATATTCAGCTAAATGCTGCCTTGATGTCTCACCTCACCTCTGGCGTCAGCTCTTTTGTCCATGTTCGAACGAAGGCTGTAATGAGGTCAGGAGCTGAATGTCCCTGACAGAACCAAAATCAAGTGTCAGCGAGCAGGTTATTGCTGAGTAAGTGTCGCTTGATAGCACTGTTGATGACTCCTTCCATCTCTGTGCTGATGATACTGATGGGGCGCTTCATGGCTGGGCCTGTTTTTTACGGACACGGGATACCTTGGAAAATCTCCACATTGCCATGTATGGGTGGCATGGGGCACAGTGGTTAGCACGGCTGCCTCACTGCGCCAGGGAACCGGGTTCAATTCTGACTTTGGGTGGCCATCTGTGTGGAGTTTGCACATTCCCCCAGTGTCTGCGTGGGTCTCCTCCAGGTGCCTCAGTTTCCTCCCACCGTCCAAAGATGTGCAGGTTAGGTGGATTGGCAATGCGAGATTGCCCTTTAGTGTCTGTAGCTTAGGCGGGGTGGTGAAGATAGGGAGTGGGTCCTTTCGGAGGGCTGATGCAGACTCGATGAGCCAAGTGGTCTCCTTTTGCACTGTAGGGATTCCAGGATTCTATGTTAGTGTTGTAGCTGTAGTCAAACAGCTTGGTTGAGGCTGCTCCAGAATGGAGCACAAGTCTTCAGCACAGTTGCCGGAATATCGTTAGGGCCTTTGCTGTGTCCAGTGCCTTCATCCTTTTCTGAATATCACTTGGAGTGCATAGAATTGGCTGTAGGTTTGGCATTTGTGATGATGGGGGCCTCCGGAGGAGGCTGAAATGGATCATCCACTCGGCACTTCTGGCTGAAGGTGTTACAAATGTTTCCGCCTTATCTGCTGCACTGATACGCTAGGCACCCCCAACATTGAGGATGAGGATATTTGTGGAGCTTCCTCTTCCAGTTAATTTATTTTCCGGCACCATTCAGGACTGAATGTGGCAGGACTGCAGAGCTTCGATCTGATCCATCAGCTCTGTGATCACTTTGCTCTGTCTAGCACAGACTGCTTTCATTGTGTGGCATGCAAGTGAAATGAAATGAAATGAAAATTGCTTATTGTCACAAGTAGGCTTCAAATGAAGTTACTGTGAAAAGCCCCTAGTCGCCACATTCCGCCGCCTGTTCGGGTAGGCTGTTACGGGAATCGAACCGTGCTGCTGGCCTACCTTGGTCTGCTTTCAAAGTCAGCGATTTAGCCCTGTGCTAAACAGCCCCGTGGCCCCGTATTGGCGCTTCATCAGGTTGACGCCTCATTTTGAGGTATGCCTGACCCTAATCTTGGCATACCCTCCTCCATTCTTCGTTGAACCAGAGTTGGTCCCCTGGTTTGACGGTAATGGTGGAGTGGGGTGGGGGAGGGGCAGTGATGGTGGTGAGATTACAGATTGTGGTTGGGTACAGTTCTGCTACAGTGGTGGCCCACAGCACCTTTCGGATGACCAGTTCTATAATGAAAGCCCTTCGACCTATTCCAACAAATATCTACTGAATTTGCAACACAACTGCAGGCGGGCTGTACTTTTATCAAAATTTAAAGGGGAAGGAATTTAAATGATTTGATAGCTTGACAGTTCAACAGACCTTACACACTTTTTACACACATTCATGCCTACTCTTAACAATCCAAATGGGGTAATGACCTTTCCCAAAGGGTATATGACCTCTCCAAATAACTCTGCCACGTTTAGACCGTCCCCTGATTTTACTAATGCCCACGGATCATGCTTCAGAATGCTGGATGACCAAAGTTTCTTCTGTTTGAAGGCACCTACATTTTTAAATGTGCCGCCACCTGCATGGAAAAGGACTGGAGCCCTCGGTCTTAGTGTCAATAGACAAGGCCCTGCTATGTAGCTAGTTGGATTGATCACGGGTAGAAAGTATGGAAAACGCAAGCTTTTACTATCCACAGTTTTCAGAATTAACTGTTAGGCAGTTGGAATTCTCACTTAGGCTGCTAGTGATAGCACAAACTCGTAAAATCGCCCACACTCTGTTAGAAAAGGGTTGCTTCCAAATGGCACATGAAGCACTGATACAGAATCCTGGAGCAAAGAGCGACTTTGTTCTGTTGCGCTCTTGACTTCCACTGAACTACGTGGGAAGGTGCTGTGCGAAGGCCAGACATCTGCTGATGGAAAGCAAAGGATTTGTCTTTAGCTGGCTGCTTTTGTCTGCCTTCTGGTAATTTACTAGGAATGTCATTGATGGTTGTCCGTGGGCAGATCCATCAAACGCCCCGTCAAGAAAGGCTCTCGCGCGACCTGAGAGTGACTACAGGGAAAAAACATAATGGGGGAAGCAAAGGCCACTTTCAAAAAAGAGGAATATGTGTTAGCTTTTCGAAATCATTGCCTATTGCCAGCTCGTATTGGAAAAGCACAGAAGCACTGCGCATAATGCCCCAGTTCAAAAAGACAGCTGCTGAAGATATGGAAAATTTATCCTTTAATTATCCACATAAAATAATCTGTCATCCCTCCAGATTATTGAATTCCTCGAACGTGCAGGCAATCTGTTGTCTATCTGTTCAGTTTGCACTGAAAGACAATGGTCATTATTAGTTATTCAAATGTTCTCCTGGTCCACCTCCTGCATCCAACTCTCCAAATACTGGAACAGGTCCAATACTCTACTGCCCATAACCTAACGTGCACCAAGTTCCATTCGTTAATAATCCTGGTGTTTGCTGACCCACACTGACTCTCAGCCTCGCCATGATTTAAAAGTTCTCATCCTTGTTTTCCAATTCCACTCTGGGCCTGCGCCTCCCCATGTCTCTGCAGCCTACTCCAGCCCTCCAGGATATCATCCACTTGTGTCTCCTTGTGTGTCGCCGATTTTAATCATTCCATCACTGGTGAGAATGCGTCCTGCTGCCTGGGCCCCAAGCTGTGAGGTTCCCTCCCTAAACCTTTCTGTCTCTCTGCCTCTCTCTCCAACATTTGATGCTCCTTAAAACTCTTTGACGAGGCTTTTGGCCATCTGAGCGAATGTGTCATAGTTTATGACTTTGATTTGATAATACTTACAGCAAAGCATCTTAGGACATTTTACTATGTTTAAGGAGCCACATTAATGCATATTAATGTGAAAAATGGGGGGAAACTAAAGTTGCCTTCCTGTGCACGATTTGTTTCGATGTATGGCAACAGGGAATTATAACGGCGCAGAGGGAGGCCATTCGGTTTATCGAGCCTGTGCCGGCTCTCTGAATGGACAATTTACTTTGTGTCATTCACCCGCCTTCTCCCCGTTACCCTGCACATTCTTTCTGTTCAGGTAACAGACTAATTCCCTTTCGAATGCCGCAATTGACCATTCCTCCACCGTGCTCTCCGCCAGTGAATTCCAAACCTTAGCCACTCACTGCGTGAGTAAGTCTTTGTTCCTTTTACGAATTAGTTTATATCTGTGCCCGCTCGCTCTTGATCATTTCATGTGAGAACATTCTCTCCCTATCCACGCCGTCCAGACCCCTCATGATTCTAGGCACTTGTGTATTTTTTTTGTCAGTTTGTAATTGTATTCCTCCCTCCATTCTGTCAAGTTGTTAGTTCTCTCTGGTCACAGCATTCAGTTCGTCTGCAGTGGCCCAATATTTCCATCTGCTGTATCTCCAGGCACCGCATTGGAACAGGAGGTTGGTGCTGCTGATATAATCGCCATGCACCCAGTCTCCATTGGACGCTGGGCCCGCTTGCTGTCTCTCTTGGCACCCCACCTCGCTCCCTCAATCACTGCCGCTCGCCACCTGCTCACCACCCCGTCCATCCCCTCACTATGCCACTCACAAACCCTCATGCTTCAGCGCTTGCTGTTCCACTTGCCGCCCCCTCACTGTCCCACTCACCAACCCCTCTTGCTGGCTCGTTTGTCGCACCCCCATGGCAGTCCCGTGCAAGGCCCAGTTCACTGTACCTTTCCTCACCACCATGCTCACCACCCCGCTCACCAGAGAACACCTCAATAGGCATTACATATTCCTTAAATAGCTATGAAAGATTGAAACAAGCAGCATTTTCTGTGCAAAAATCAGCTGAATCTCAGTGTTCTTTGATGCAACAGTGACATTACAGGCACTACGATCGGCTATACAGTGAGTGCGCCCCCTGCAGTGCAGGGAGGGGGACGCAGCATCCTCTTCAAACCATTCTGCTTCCTTTTGAAGCAGGCGGCCATCCCAGCTATTTCAGAGAGGAATTCATGAACACAGTATTTATTGTTTCTTCTGTGGAACGTGGCCTTCCAGCAAGTAGGAAGATCTTCTAGCTGGGTGGTTCACGAGTGACTTTTCGGCAGCGGGAAGTTTTTGGCGGGTGAGAAATCAAAGATGGCTACCTGTTCATCCCAGCACCGGATCAGACAACAGGGCAGGTGAACTGACTGGAGGGTGGGCTTCCTCATGGTTAAACATCATTGAGGCCTTCAACAAAAGGATGGTGTGATGATATGTGAACTATCACCTATGTATATAATATAATAACCAAACCGGATGTAAACATTAGTGCTGTATGTATAGATTAGTATTCTAGAATCCGACCACAGGTGGTGTGACGACAGGAGAAGGTTACTGGAATATGGCCACATGGTGAGACAGGATGCAGTCTAGCATCCGACCACAGGTGGCGTGGCTACAGGAGAAGGTTACTGGAAGATACCCACATGTGGGAGACGTATTCTCCTGGACAGTACAGAGAGACACAGAAGCTGGACAGGAGTGTAGTCACAGATCGAGCAGCTCCTGAGTCAACAGAAATTAATAACAGTTAATCATAGTTGTTTGTATTTAGCCGTCGTATCCAACTGTAATCTTAGTAAACATCATAGAAACCCTTTAGTGTTTTAGTCAATTGATAAACAGTTTTGTTCATTTACAAAGCTGTATGTTCTCTGATCACTTCAGCTACAAAGACTTCGCCATCCGTGCATACAGGGAACATTACAGATGGTTGAAAAACCTGATGAAACATTTTATTTTGCAGAAAATGACAGGGTAAGCTGAGTACGAAGTTATCTCCTTGGATTTTCCTGCCCACTGTGGGATTTATATGCAACGTGGCTGGAATTCCCTGGTCGTCGCGATTCACTTTTTCCCGTCGTCAGTGTACCCCCACCCACGGGTTTCCCGGTGGCCTGGGGTGGCTTCAATGGGAAATCCCATGGGCAAGCAGCGGGAGTATGGAATCCCATTGCCAGCGAACGGCACACCGCTGAGATACCCGCGGCTGGGGGACGAGAGAATCCAGCCCCATGTGTGACATATATGTTCCTGAAAAACCAGGTTCAGCCACCATTATGCCAACAGCCTGCTTTTCTTCAATTCGTACACCGGTACCTAAACATGATTAAACTAGACTCTTAAGGAAATCAACTGCACAGATTTATTTCCATGAATTGGCTACCTGAGGATGTTGCACTTTAGCTCGTATTTTTGGGTTGTGATATCAATGCTCAATCCAAAAGTTATTTTTTCCCTCCAAAGCCTTTTAGATCCCCATATTCTAATTACATTCTCTCTTGTAGCCTTTTCCATCTTTGCCTTTTTTCAATTTGTATCCCTTCACTGACAAGTTGTTTGTTTTGGTCTATTTTATCTTCTTTTTATCTACAGTTCTTTTATTTGTGAGTTTGATTGTATCTGTAGCCTTCTGAAAAAAAAAACCTTCAGGGACACAGTGCAAGGTCAGTCTCCATTGACAAACCACTACTTTTATTGTCTGCGCTGTCAGCCACAATAGACGACACGCCTGACACTTTCTGTCGAGTGGAATAACTGCGTTTACATGGAACCCACTTTCATCTCCATTACCCCGTGATTGAAAGTTTTGTTCAGCTTTCTTTTAAACCGCTGTTCCAGATGTAACCTGGGCACCCTATAGTTACGCCTCCAGGGCAAATTACATCAAACAAATGGCTCTTGTTGCTGGGTAAACCGCCAATGAACAAACAAATCAGCTGCAATCCTCTTGGTCTCAAAGAAGCTCTTCCACCAACACTGAACTTTATTATTAAATCCCCTGTTATAGAAAAACTTTCCGCTTTGCTCCCACTGGAAGCTCCAGCATAATCCATGAAGAGCCTAACCTTAATAAGATAAACCTGGATAACTACTTTGTCTGTCCACAGGGTATATAATGATGAAGTTTGACTGCATAAATGTTCTTGCAGATTTGTTTTCCAAATATTCTGATATTAAATTTACCTTTTAATAAGACTATTCGCTCCAACCTTGAACATGCCTCTCATTACCTGAGTTTATGGACTTAAAGGTGGTTCTCAATTCATGAACTTAATATAAATTCTCAATATCTATGTCAGATGTGCAGTCGCTTCATAAAATATTCATGCAAACAGTTTTACATTCTGCCTTAATTGTCAACAAACCGCTGACAACCTACCTTGGCTGGTTGGTTAAGCAATGTCTACATTCTGAAGTTCTCACCTTTATTTTCAAGTCCCTCCATGGACTCTCCCATCATTATCTCTGTAACCTCCTCCAGCCCCACAACCCCCTGAGACATCTATACTCTTCTATATCTGGTTTCGTGAGCATCGCCATGTCAACCTCCGTGACTATTGGTGGCCTTCAGCTGCCTGATCCCTAAGCTCTGGAATTCCCTACATAAACCTCTCCACCTCTTCACTTCTCTTCCCTCCTTCATGACACCCCCTTTCACCAAGCTATTTGTTCATTTAAAAAAAAATATTCACGGGATGTGGTTAGGCCAGCATTTATTGTCCATCCCTAATTGCCCTTCAGAAAGTGGTAGTGAGCTGCCTTCTTGAACTATTGCAGTCCCCGAGGTGTAGGTTCACCCACTGTGCTGTTATTGAGGGAGTTCCAGGATGTTACCCTAGCGACAGTGAAGGGACAGCGATGTATTTCCAAGTCAGGGTGGTGAGTGACTTGGAGGGGCCTCCAGGTGGTGGGGTTTCCAGGTATCTGCTGCTCTTGTCCTTCTAGATGGCAGTGGTTGTGGGTTTGGAAGGTGCTGTCTAAGGAAACGTGGTAAGTTACTGAAGTGCACCTTGTAAGTGGTACACACAGCTGCCACTGTTCTTCGGTGGTGGATGGTTTGAATGTTTGTGGGTGGGGGAGTAATCAAGTCGGCTGCTTTGTCCTGGATGGTGTCAAGCTTCTTTAGCGTTGTTGAAGCTGCACTCATCCAGGTAAGTGGAGAACATTCCATTACACTCCTGACTCGTGCCTTGTAGATGATGGACAGGCTTTGGGGGGGGGGGGGGGGGTCAGGAGATGAGTTATTCACCTGGGATTCCTAACCTTTGACCTCCACTGGTGGCCACAATATACATATGGCCAGTCCAGTTCAGTTTCTGATCAATGGTGACCCCCAGGATGTTGATTGTGGGGGAGTCAGCGATGGTAATGCCATTGAATGTCAAGAGGCAATGGTTAGATCCTCTCTTGTAGGAGATGGTCATTGCCTGGGGCTTGTGTGGCGTGAATGTGACTTCCCCCTCGCCAGCCCGAGCCTGGATACTGTCCAGGCCTTGCTGCATTTGGACATGGGCTGCTTCAGTATCTGAGGATAGACATTGGTGCTGAACATTGTGCAGACATCAGCAAACATCCCCACTACTGTCCTTATGATGGAAGGGAGGTCATTAATGAAGCAGCTGAAGATGGTTGGGCCTACGACACTACCCTGAGGAACTCCTGCAGTGATGCCCTGGAGCTGAGGTGATTGACCTCCAATAACCACAGCCATCTTCCTTTGTGCCGGCTATGCCTTACTGGGCTTGATTAAAATCCTAAAAATCAGAGTCCTGTTTTGGGCCTCTATACCGGGGTGTTTCTCGTGTAGCGCCAGGATCAACCCCGCTATCAAATGGCACGTTTTAGGCCTTGGCGTAAAATGCACGCAGAGACCACATTTACCTCACTTCCTGCACTGATGAGCTCAGCTTGGCAGTGCAGGAAGTATTCGAGGCGCCGTTTATAAATGCCACCCCAAACTCTTGACCCGCCCTCGGGCTCCCTTCCGTGGCCTCCGGAACCCCCCCCCCCCCCCCCCCCCCCCCCCAATGCACCACCGTACCTCTTATGGGGTCCTCAAGCCCTTACTCATCCCACCTCTTAAGGGCAGGGAAACCTGGGCCTGATGGCTGGCATGGGCACTGTCACCCAAGCGCCTCGGCACTGCCCAGGAAGGGCGAGATCCGGATCGCGATGTCTCGCGAGATCTTGTTAGATCTCATGAGGCACACTGAGTGTTACAAATCTCACGAGAGGCCTCTTGCGAGATTTAGCTGACTCATCCAGTCACTGATTTAGGCCGATGGGTCCGTTCGAACGCGCTCAATATCTATGTCTGTGGCTGGGGTCACACTCCCTTTTCTAACGTACCTTGTGATGCTTTATTACATGAAAGATGCTATATGAATGAAAGTTGTTTTGCTGTTCAGCAATTAAATATTCACAAACCTACCATTCCACCACATTGTTCAGGAACAGAATTGATCCTTTTACTAGAAGGGAAATAGAGGGTAGCATTTCAAGGTTTGCAGGATTTCTAAAAGTTAATCCAAGAGATGTGGGAATAGCTGGCTAGGCCAGCATTCATTGCCCATCCCTACTTGCCCTTGAAAAGGGGGCAGTGAGCTGTCTCCATGAACCGTGTGGTGTAGGTACACCCATAGTGCTGTTCGGGAGGGAGTTCCAGGATGTTGACCCAGCGACAGTGAAGAAACAACTATATATTTCCAAGTAAGGATGGTAAGTGGCTTGGCAGGAACTTCCAAAGGTTCCCAGGTATCTGCTGCCCTCGTCCTTCTGGATGTTAGTCGCTGTGGGTTTAGAAGGTGCTGCCTAAGGAGCCTTGTGAGTTCCTGCGTTGTATCTTGTAGATGGTACATGCAGGGCTGCTACTGTTTGTCATGGAGGCATTGAATGGAATGGAATGTTTATGGAACTGATGCTAATCAAACTGGCTGCTTTTTCTTGGATGTTGTCAAGATTCTTGAATCCAGGGAAGAGGAGTGTATTAAATCACACGTCTGACTTGTGCCTTGCACATTGTGGACAGATTTTGGAGAGTCAAGAGGTGAATTACTCACCGTCGGCTTCCTTGCCTATTACCTGCTCTTGTAGGTTTCTGGTCAATGATTACTCTCAGGATGTGGCTAGTGAGAGAATTGAATGCCAAGGGACTATGATTAGATCCTCTCTTGTGGGAGACGGTTATTACATGGTTACTTGTGTTACTTGCCACTTGTCAGCCAAGCCTGGATATTGTCCAGGTCTTGCTGTGTTTGGGTATGGACTGCTTCAGTGTCTGAGGAGTCGTGACTGATGCTGAACATTAGGCAATCATGTGGGAGCATGCCAACCACTGACATTGTGATGGAAAGAAGGTCATTGCTGAAGCAGCTGAAGATGGTTGGACCTGAGACATTACCCTGAGGAACTCCTGCAGTGATGCCCTGGAACTGAGATAATTGACCTCCAACAACCTCAGCCATCTTCCTTTGTGCCGGGTATGGCTCCAACCAGCAGAGAGTTTCCCCCCTGATTCCCATTGACACCAGTTTTGCTCGGGTTCCATGATGCCATATTCGGCCAAATGTGGCCTTGATATCAAGGGCAGTCACTCTCATCTCACAAAATGTGAACATTTAATAATTGGTGAGAAGGACAATGATAGACTTATGCTCGGACCTCGGCGGATTGGTGAAATGGATAGATTCAGGCAGTTGAAATTTTGGTAAGAAGATAAAGGAGAGGCAATATTAAAAAATGGACCATTTTAAAAGACAGTGCAGGAACAGTGTCACAAGGGAGGGTTTAAACTAGTATGGCAGGGGGGTGGGCATGGGAGCAATAGGTCAGAAGGTGAGAGCATTGAGGGAGAACTAGGGAATAGGGACAGTGTGGCTCTGAGGCAGAGCAGACAGGGAGAAGTTGCTGAACACAGCGGGTCTGGTGGCCTGAAGTGCATATGTTTTAATGCAAGGAGCATTACGGGTAAGGCAGATGAACTTAGAGCTTGGATTAGTACTTGGAACTATGATGTTGTTGCCATTACAGAGACCTGGTTGAGGGAAGGGCAGGATTGGCAGCTAAACGTTCCAGGATTTAGATGTTTCAGGCGGGATAGAGGGGGATGTAAAAGGGGAGGCGGAGTTGCGCTACTTGTTCGGGAGAATATCACAGCTGTACTGCGAGAGGACACCTCAGAGGGCAGTGAGGCTATATGGGTAGAGATCAGGAATAAGAAGGGTGCAGTCACAATGTTGGGGGTATACTACAGGCCTCCCAACAGCCAGCGGGAGATAGAGGAGCAGATAGGTAGACAGATTTTGGAAAAGAGTAAAAACAACAGGGTTGTGGTGATGGGAGACTTCAACTTACCCAATATTGACTGGGACTCACTTAGTGCCAGGGGCTTAGACGGGGCGGAGTTTGTAAGGAGCATCCAGGAGGGCTTCTTAAAACAATATGTAGACAGTCCAACTAGGGAAGGGGCGGTACTGGACCTGGTATTGGGGAATGAGCCTGGCCAGGTGGTAGATGTTTCAGTAGGGGAGCATTTCGGTAACAATGACCACAATTCAGTAAGTTTTAAAGTACTGGTGGACAAGGATAAGAGTGGTCCGAGGATGAATGTGCTAAATTGGGGGAAGGCTAATTATAACAATATTAGGCGGGAACTGAAGAACATAGATTGGGGGCGGATGTTTGAGGGCAAATCAACATCTGACATGTGGGAGGCTTTCAAGTGGCAGTTGAAAGGAATACAGGACCGGCATGTTCCTGTGAGGAAGAAAGATAAATACGGCAATTTTCGGGAGCCTTGGATGACGAGTGATATTGTAGGCCTCGTCAAAAAGAAAAAGGAGGCATTTGTCAGGGCTAAAAGGCTGGGAACAGACGAAGCCTGCGTGGAATATAAGGAAAGTAGGAAGGAACTTAAGCAAGGAGTCAGGAGGGCTAGAAGGGGTCACGAAAAGTCATTGGCAAATAGGGTTAAGGAAAATCCCAAGGCTTTTTACACGTACATAAAAAGCAAGCGGGTAGCCAGGGAAAGGGTTGGCCCACTGAAGGATAGGCAAGGGAATCTATGTGTGGAGCCAGAGGAAATGGGCGAGGTACTAAATGAATACTTTGCATCAGTATTCACCAAAGAGAAGGAATTGGTAGATGTTGAGTCTGGAGAAGGGGGTGTAGATAGCCTGGGTCACATTGTGATCCAAAAAGACGAGGTGTTGGGTGTCTTAAAAAATATTAAGGTAGATAAGTCCCCAGGGCCTGATGGGATCTACCCCAGAATACTGAAGGAGGCTGGAGAGGAAATTGCTGAGGCCTTGACAGAAATCTTTGGATCCTCGCTGTCTTCAGGGGATGTCCCGGAGGACTGGAGAATAGCCAATGTTGTTCCTCTGTTTAAGAAGGGTAGCAAGGATAATCCCGGGAACTACAGGCCGGTGAGCCTTACTTCAGTGGTAGGGAAATTACTGGAGAGAATTCTTCGAGACAGGATCTACTCCCATTTGGAAGCAAATGGACGTATTAGTGAGAGGCAGCACGGTTTTGTGAAGGGGAGGTCGTGTCTCACATACTTGATAGAGTTTTTCGAGGAGGTCACTAAGATGATTGATGCAGGTAGGGCAGTAGATGTTGTCTATATGGACTTCAGTAAGGCCTTTGACAAGGTCCCTCATGGTAGAGTAGTACAAAAGGTGAAGTCACACGGGATCAGGGGTGAGCTGGCAAGGTGGATACAGAACTGGCTAGGCCATAGAAGGCAGAGAGTAGCAATGGAGGGATGCTTTTCTAATTGGAGGGCTGTGACCAGTGGTGTTCCACAGGGATCAGTGCTGGGACCTTTGCTCTTTGTAGTATATATAAATGATTTGGAGGAAAATGTAACTGGTCTGATTAGTAAGTTTGCAGACGACACAAAGGTTGGTGGAATTGCGGATAGCGATGAGGACTGTCGGAGGATACAGCAGGATTTAGATTGTTTGGAGACTTGGGCGGAGAGATGGCAGATGGAGTTTAATCCGGACAAATGTGAGGTAATGCATTTTGGAAGGTCTAATGCAGGTAGGGAATATACAGTGAATGGTAGAACCCTCAAGAGTATTGAAAGTCAAAGAGATCTAGGAGTACAGGTCCACAGGTCATTGAAAGGGGCAACACAGGTGGAGAAGGTAGTCAAGAAGGCATACGGCATGCTTGCCTTCGTTGGCCGGGGCATTGAGTATAAGAATTGGCAAGTCATGTTGCAGCTGTATAGAACCTTAGTTAGGCCACACTTGGAGTATAGTGTTCAATTCTGGTCGCCACACTACCAGAAGGATGTGGAGGCTTTAGAGAGGGTGCAGAAGAGATTTACCAGAATGTTGCCTGGTATGGAGGGCATTAGCTATGAGGAGCGGATGAATAAACTCGGTTTGTTCTCACTGGAACGAAGGAGGTTGAGGGGAGACCTGATAGAGGTATACAAAATTATGAGGGGCATAGACAGAGTGGATAGTCAGAGGCTTTTCCCCAGGGTAGAGGGGTCAATTACTAGGGGGCATAGGTTTAAGGTGAGAGGGGCAAGGTTTAGAGTAGATGTACGAGGCAAGTTTTTTACGCAGAGGGTAGTGGGTGCATAAAAAAATGTCTCCTGGAATGGGTTAGAAAAAATACATAATCATCTGTTCCTGCAGTTTCAATAGGGCTCTTTGTTGCCATCTCCCCAAGAATTATTATTGGGTCATTATGAATGTTTAGCTTTGTTTCAAAATCTAGAATTATCTCAGCAGGGGTTTCTGAGTTTACAGTTTGGTTAACAGCTTAAAGAGGCTACTGGACGATTTTCAGGTGGTTACTGCAATCGATGTGTGTTTTTAAGAGATTAACTACTTGAGGAGATTTGAAAGGTTTGAATTGGTTTCATTAATGTTTTTCAATATCCAGCATATACGAGTGGGAGGGAGCTGTATTAGATTGTGAGTTTGTTTCCCCTCTCCACGTGTCTCCTGAGGTCTACCTATACTGGGTGAGCAGTTCCTGAGGTGGCATGGAGTGTATGGATGAGGGGGGGAGGGCGGTGGGTGAACGGTGGGGGGTTGGGGAGCATGAATTGGTATTCTGTTGACATGCAGGTATGAGTGGTTGCGTGGGAGGCATGAGTTGACATGGGGACTGACTTCAGGGTGAAAGTATGAGTGGGTTGAGGGTCAGTGGGCCTATCAACAATGAAACCCAAGCGAACTGAGGCTGGCCTTCAAATCGGCGTACTTGTGGCCACCCATGCTCTGCCTCTGGAGTCAGCAGGCCGACTCTATCCCGCCCCTGCCCCCCAGGTGACAAGTGCAGGCATCAGGGCACTTTTTACCAAGGTGGGGACTAGCAAGGTGACTTGAGCTACTTGCCTTAGTCGTCAAAAACTGGCCCTTGTATCTGTTTTCACGAACGAGGAGACTTTGTAGTGAAGGTTTGACCATCTGCCAGAGCAGGATTTGAACCCAGATCCCCCGAGCATGACTCTGGGTCTTTGGATTATTAGTCCAGCACTAATACCACTACTCCACTGCCTCTCCATTGACGAATCAGGCATTTAGAATCCTTCAAGTTGGATAAGTCGCAGGCTCAGAAGAAATGTTCCCCAGATTGCGAAGCGAAGAAATGTTGAAGGCTCTGGCCATTTATTTCCAATCCTCGCTGGAGACAGGCATGGTTTTGGAGGGTTGCAGGATTGCTAACATTGTACCCTTGTTTAACCTGAGGAATTACAGGCCAGCATGTCTAAACTTGGTGCTGAGCCAATTAATGGGGGAAACAAATTTAGAGAAGTGGCATAAATTATAATTTAGAGAGGCACGGACTAATTAAGGCAAGTCAACACAGATTTGCTAAGGGTGGGGGGTGGGGTGGGGGTGGGGGGGTGGGGGGCTCTTGTGTCAGTTTCACTTAATTAAATTTTTTGACAAAATAACAAGGAGGGCCAATGAAGGGAGTACATTTGATGTAGGTTACATGGATTTTAGTCAGGCTTCTGGTGAAGTTCCTCACGACCGACTGGGCAGGAAATTAAAGCTCGAAGGGAGCCAAGGGAAAGTGACAGATTGGGTCCAACATTTCCTCATGCCAGGAAGGTTTATGGATGACTGAAGGTTTTGTCACCGCAAGTCTGTTTCCAGGGTGGTTTTTGCAGGATTCAGAACTGGATTATTTGCTGTTCATGGTATATATCAATGATTCAGATTTAAATGTAAGGAGCGTGATTAAAGAATTAGCCGATGTTATGAAAATTGGCCGTGTGGTGGTGGTGAGGAAGAAAACTGCAGACTGCAGGAAGTTATCAATGGACTGGTGAGGTGGGCAAAGAAGTGGCAAATGCAATTCAATCCAGTGACGTACGAGATGATGCACTGGTGCGGGAAAACAGGGCAAGGAATGATAATAAATGGGAGTGTACTGAGAAATGTAGAGAAACAGTCAGAAGCAGAATGCATATCCATAGAGCCATAGATAAATTGCCCTTAAGTGTCCAAAAAGGTTAGGTGGGGTTACGGGGATGGGGTGGAGGCATGGGCTTAATGGGGTGCTCTTTCCAAGAGCCGGTGCAGACTCGATGGGCCAAATGGCCTCCTTCTGCACTGTGAATTCTATGATCGGCCAAATGGCAAAATATAAGCGAATTACTGCAGATGCTGGAATCTGAACCAAAAGCAGAAAATGCTGGACAATCTCAGCAGGTCTGATAGCCTCTGTGGAGAGAGAGAGAGCGGAGCTAATGTTTCCAATCTGGATGTCTCTTCCACAAAAGAGCCCTGATGGCAGCTGGACAGATCGATAAGTTTATTAAAATGCACAATGGGTACTTTCCTTCGGTGGCCAAGGCTGAGAACACAGGAACAAGGAGGTTCTGCTAGAACTGTGTAAAAGACCGGTTTGACCATAACTAGAGTACTGCGTACAGATCTGGTCGCAGCATTACGGGATGGATGCAATTGCACCTGTGAAGAGGTGATTGAGGATGTGGCCTGGAATGGTGAATGTTAAATAGGAGGAAAGGTTGGATAGGCTGGTGTCTGTTTAATTCGGAACAGAGGAGGATGAGAGGACAATTATAACTGAGTTGCATAAAATTAAGAGCGGCCTGGCCCAAGTGATTGGGAAGGAGTTATTTTATGTTCGCAGAAAGGGATAACTGGGAGCATAAATGTAATATAATTGGTAGAAGGATTGGAGGGTGGTGGAGTTCTGGAACTCACTACCTGAACAAATGAAGCAAGCAGAAACGCTCAACACATTCCCCAAAAACATTTTGAGAATTGCTTGAATTGCCGTAACCTGCAGGGCTACAGACCAGGGGCTGGAAAGTGGAATTAAACTGGATAGCTCTTTATTGGCTAACACGGAGACCAATGGCTGTCTTCCTGTTTCTTCCATGGCTCTAAACTGGAATTTCTTCCCTGAAAACAGTGAGGTTTAAAGGGAGATTAGACAACAGCGTGAAGAGGTTTGATCGAGCCATTGAGGAGAAACTATTCCCATTGGCAGAAGGCACAGCAACAAATGGTTCAAGGCGATTGGCAAAATAACCGGGGGGGGGGGGGGGGGGGGGTGACGAAGCCATTTTACACAGTGGCTGGGATTTTCAGGTCCCCCCCGCGGTTGGTTTTCCGTCAGAAGGCCCCGCCGCCCAGGAAGGGCCATATAGTCGCTGGCAGAGAGATGTGATCTGGGGGGGGGGGGCACTGCCGGAAAGGGAGATGAACGCAGATGGTACCGTAACTTTCAAAAGGGATTGGGATAAGTACTGAAAGGGGGGGGGGGGGGCAGTAAATAAAGTTACCAGGGGCCAGAGGAAAGAGCGGGATAGTGGAATTAATTGAAGAGCTCTACAAAGGAGCCACCTCAAGCACAATGGGCAAACTGCCTCCTTTCATGCTGTACCATTGTACAATTCTGATGCAGCCCTATCTTGTTCTCAGAGAATCTGTTACTGATTAGCGTGTTTGCACCCTGCTTTATCAGAGGGCAGCAGCTGGGATCAAGGAAAGTCTATTTTGACAATGGAGCTTCATGCTGACACTGAAAAATCGAAGCTTCTTATTCTATCAGATCAGACTTGTTTGCCCCCTCTTGCATTCATAAGAAAAATACCATTCCGACTGCTTTCAGTACAGGTCCTACTCAGTGTTTAATGAGTAACAGAGCCAGGATCTGAAATCTCACAGAGTTCCTCTCTCCTTGTCACTGTCCGGTTCACAGGGTTTAGTATTTCCTTTTCATTCCTCCCCCATCTCCACTCATCAATAAAATTCCTTTCTCCTTCCTCCCCTCAAACTTCTTGCAGGCATCCAGAAGTAGACACTTCAATTCAACTCTTATTAACTTTGATCGTCAAGAAACATAAAACATATGGTTGGTTTCAGGGCATTCGCACTGGAATGATGAATAACTCTTGAATAAACTCCCGTTTTTATCTTTGCAAAGACATAAACACAATGAAGATATTGTCAGTCAGATGGTCGCTCCAGGCCAGGAGAGACCATTAGAGGTAATGTGAAGCAGCGAGAAAACATTCCTGTTCCTCTCGACTCCACATTAACAAGTGAAAATAAAGAAAAGTCCCTTTTACTAAATCTTTTAGTGGCAGCAGCTTTCTGGAAAACCTGAAAAGGGTAGGGTGGCCTTGACTACCATACGGACATTTGGCACAGGCTTCGTCATTTGATAGTAGGCCACTGGACTGTGACCCAGTGGCTCAGTTCCCTGGCCATTTTCCGAGGCGGAAATTGTAGGTTCAAGGCCCAGAGACCCGGGGCTGGATTCTCCGCACCCCAAAATCGCGTTCGGCGACGGGGCGGAGAATCTAGTTCCCCGCACGAAATCAGAACCGGCGTCGGTTCCGCGATTCTCCGCAACCCCCCCCCCCCCCAAAAAGCGGAGTACTCAGTGAGTACGACACGCCGAGTATTCACCACCTCAGGCCATTGCCTGAGGCCCGCCCCGCTATTCTCCGTCCCCGACCAGCCGAATTCCTGACGGCGTATTTCTAGTGTGGTGTGGTCCTGCCGTTCGGGAAACTTGCGAGGCGGCTGCGGACTCAGTGCGCGCCCGCCACAGTGGGGGGCGGGCCGATCGGTGGGCAGGGGGGCCTCATTCGGAACTCGGACGGTGACTCTGATTGGCCGAGGCATTGCAATGTGGTATGCAAAGGAGAACTCTCATCAATTCTTGTGTCGGACCTGATGAGCACTAGGGGAAAAGTTTCAGCTACACATCTCTGTTTTCAGCAAGATTTAGTAAGGGCTTGTGTTATGCATCAGAGAATACATCCCTTCAGGCAGAACAGCACATGACCTGAAGCAACAGCAGCTTAGTGTTTGCACAGGCTTCCAATTCTACATCTTAGCTTGTAATATCTAATGAATGTCTCATCATGTTTGTAAGAAATCCATGTGTGGGGCACCTCCATATCTTTACTTTTTGCGGCACTTAGAGAATATAACAAGAGAGAAAACTGGCGATGAGGATTGAGGCAAGGAAACAAGACTGCTGAAGAAAGAAAAAATCACCGACAAGACGTGGAGACGGCGACGAGAGTGGAGAAAAGGTTCTCAGTTTCAAGCAAGTACCAGAGAAAGACTACAGTCTGTCCAGGGTGAATAGAGTCGGTATACCAGCAGCCAGGAACCAGGCGAAGGTAACACAAAGCATGGTGGCAAACAGAGCAGCCAGGTAAGCAAGGAAGACCTCTTTCCTGGGTTGACTGGCCTGACTACCATCCAGCACCTACCTCACCTCCCAACCTTGCCCACAATTATAATCATGTCCTTGTGGACACTTTCTCCAGGGAATGGAGGTCCAGCTGGGAAATTGCTCGACTCCCCATACCCTCTGCGAGGGTGACAATCTGGGCCTAGGTGAGTGTGAGTGGCTGCTTTCCAGTGGTCTACTCTAGTGGAATTGAGGATAGTCGGTGGAGGATCAGACGGGTCTTGGTCCTTCCTCATCCGGTGATTTTCGACGAAGGACGTCCGATTAATGGAACGTTTGTGCAGTTAATGCTTGGGTGGCTGGATTTTGCAGGTCGGAAACTGATCCGTGCAGTAGGTGGGGAGAGTGTGCTCCGGAGCGAAGAGTTTGATTGATGCGGCGAGTGCATGTGCGGAAAGTACACAGATGACCAGTGATGGCTCCGTCGGGAAATCCTGTGTTCAAGTGAAGAATTCAAATGAATCTAATCCTGTTTGATAGTCTGGTGCTGGACTGCTGTGTTCTATCACAGTTTCAGTGGTGGCACGATGGTATGATAATAGATTCAGTCAGTCTCGTCTTTATTTATTTTTTAATAAATTTAGATTACCCAATTATTTTTTCCAATTAAGGGGCAATTTAGTGTGGCCAATCCACCTACCCTGCACATCTTTGGGTTGTGGGGGCGAATGTGCAAACTCCACACGGACAGTGACCCAGAGCTGGGATCGAACCTGGGACCTCGGCGCCGTGAGGCAGCAGGGCTAACCCACTGCGCCACCGTGCAGAGAATACTGCTCCTTGTCTTCTGCTTCACCAGTATTTACAAACGCTGCAGATCATCACCTTCTCCCCTTCCTCCCCAAGTCAAACCGACAATGAACCCCTACAATCGATGCCTGGTTTCATTCAGAAGCGGAAGGTTTTACTGCACAGAACACCGCCCATTTGGCCCATCACTTCTCTTTTTGTAATGCCAATAAAACTGGCAGTTGATGAGAAATCAGCAAGCAGGAAATGACAGGGAGTAAATTTGTGTTATATTTGTGAGCCTTAATTTGCAAGTGAAAACTTTCTCTTTCAGATGCTTGTGTCATGCGTTTCATTGAACAAAAAAATGGGAATTGTTGATTTGATTTGATTTATTATTGTCACATGTATTAATATACAGTGAAAAGCATTGTTTCTTGTATGCTGTACAAACAATTGCATACCGTACATAGGGAAAGAAGGAGAGACTGCAGAATATGAAATGAAATTAATGAAATGAAAATCGCTTATTGTCACAAGTAGGCTTCAAATGAAGTTACTGTGAAAAGCCCCTAGTCTCCACATTCCGGCGCCTGTTCGGGGAGGCTGGTACGGGATTGAACCGTGCTGCTGGCCTGCCTTGGTCTGCTGTAAAAGCCAGTGCTAATGTTACAGTTATAGTAAGGTGTAGAGAAAATATAATAAGAACGTTGTTAGAGAGTTTAAAAGAGTTAGAATGAAGTTTTAGAAGCTTAGAACGAGAGTAAAATATAGAATTAGAGTGTGTGCTGGGCACAGCTTACAAGAAGTCGCCTTGCTCCGTCGCCATTGTGGTGTTGCAATGGTAAATATGCCATGTTATAGGCAGTGATGATGCGAGGATTATTTCTTTAACTGAAACCAGTAGAATAATGTAGTAACTGGCCCAGACTTTGCCACCAAAATTGCCAAATCAAAAGGTTTAATGCCATTATTAATGTGTAAACCATCCACCAGGGAAGATATACAGTGTGGATCGCAAATCCACACAAGTTGTTGGATGAGTTGGGTTTGCTCTGCCTTCTGGACCCACTAAATGGTGACTCAGTTTCAACCTCCCTAGGCATTAAGTTACTGCATTTTTGCATTAACTTACTGCCAAAAGGTAGTACTGGAATTTGGCAGCATAAGGATCTTTTCTGATGGTCAGATCTATATTGCCGCGGTGCCAATTTCCCTCCATGGTCCGGAAAGGGAACAATCTAAACTGCAATCAGGGATCTTCACATAAGACGAGAGAATTTAAAATGTTAGCTTTTATCATTTAAAAAAATAAATTTAGTTTACCCAATTCATTTTTCTTTTCCAATTAAGGGGCAATTTAGTGTGGCCAATCCACCTAGACTGCACATCTTTTGGGTTGTGGGGGCGAAACCCACACAAACACAGGGAGAATGTGCAAACTCCACACAGACAGTGACCCAGAGCCGGGATTGAACCTGGGACCTCGGCGCCATGAGGCAGCTGGGCTAACCCACTGCGCCACTGTGCTGCCCAGCTTTTATCATTTTTTCTTTGCCTCCTTTCTCTCTTCGTCCAATCATTCATTCTCTCCCATTTTCTCTTTCTGCCGCTGAGTTGACCCAATTTCCTTTGTTTCCCATGTTTCTTTCTCAAATTTTAAATCTCATTGGTTGATGAGATCGACTGAGGATCGTGCCGTTCTCTAAGCTCCCTGATGCCCTGTTGCCTTCACTGCAACATCACTTCCTCTCATTTCCCACAAGTTAAGGGCAAAAGATGCTTCAGCTGAAGTGTGAGGGAATAAATTCAACAAACAGGTCAGACCACGATGGGAAGTAGAAACTCCGGACAGAAATTTCTCCTGTGGTGGGTTTGAGGTGAAGGGACATAAACGGAGCCTTAATGTTTTCCATTGACATTGCGATCTATTTGCACCTCAAATCATTGGAATGTCAATAGGCTAATGAAGCAGTGATGGTAAATTATCACCTGGTACCTCATTAACATCATGGGCAACGAATTATCTACTTAACCAGTGAACAGAGATAGAAATAGAGTGGGAAATGAAGAAGGAAACTGGGTGAATTAGAGTCAAACAATAAATGAACAAGAAGAGGAATGATGTAAAAGAAAAAGCAAGAGGGGATTAAGGGAATGGAAAGAAAGAGACAGAAAGGAAAAGTAAGAATATATTTAAAAGAACCAGCAGGGGAAGAGGATATTGGAACCCAATTGTATTTGGGATTTGCTGTCTTGGTCCTTGAAAAGTAAACATTTTTAATTCATTTTTTTGAAATGTTTCTAAACATGTCCGTGTCTCCCGATCCCAAGGTACGAATGTTTCTTTGAAATTGTTCTTTTTTTGAGATGTGGACGTTGCTGCCATGGCCAGAATTTATTGCCCATCCCTAATTGCCCTTGAGAAGGTGGTAGTGGGCTATCCTATTGAACTGCGATAGTCTGTGTCAAGTAGATACACCGACTGTGACATTAGTGGGAGTTCCAGGATTTTGACCCAGTGACAGTGAAGGAACGGCGATATATTTCCAAGTCAGGATGGCAGATGGTTTGGAGAGATACTTGAAGGTGGTGGTGCGCCCATGAGTGAAAGGCAGAGCGGGTGTGAAATGTAGACACGTTTTTGAGCCATGACATATAAGTCTTGTTATCCCAACGATAACAATCAGGAATAGTGAAATACTGAGTGGCTATGTCACCACGCTGCTTTCAATGGAAATCCGAGATGAATGAAGGCCAATTGGCTCCATAAATCTCACTTTCTATTATACTGATTGTCATATGATGTAACACTACTGGACTGTTGGCTACTCACAGTGACCAATCTCTCGGAATGCTTGTAGAACTGACCCAAAGGTGAGGTGAGGAAACCTTCCAGTGACGGAGAGCTTTGGAACCATTGGTCCAAAGTCACCTTTTATTGCCACACCTCACTACAATCGGCACACCTCCTGTCTCTGATTTCTCAGATAATGGGCCCCAAAGTGTTACTTTCTGAAAGATCATTTGGATTTAACCGAGCGACCCTCTGCCGAAACCACTTTAACGTGGTTGCAATACTGGGAGGAGTGTGGATGACGAAATTGGCCCAGAAATAGAGAGAATTTTAAAAAAACTTTAGGAAGATTCGCAATCTGTGGGGTGAGATTCTACAGCTTCACTCGTCTCTCACTGGGGCCCCCATCACTGAGTGTCCTATGAGTGCGATAAAACATAGACATTACCAGGATGAGGGTGAGGGAATTGTTTTCACCCCGTCTTACTGGGTGGGAATGATTGACTACCCCATGGACATTGCAGAATATGAGCTCCCCTATAAGTGGGTGGAGGACCTCTAACAATATCTGGCTTTGTGCAAATAAAGTCGGCCAGGAAGGGACTAGTGAAACTGAGTAGGGCGCTCCTGGAGCTGTACATAATAGTAGTTGTAAAATAAAGTAAGTTTTTGTTTCTACAATCCCAGTGTGGACTCTTTGTGGCCTTATAAAAGGAATAATTCATATTCACAGCTTAAATCCACCAATTTGCCAATGGCCAATAAGTTCAATCTGGAAGGCTCAATGCAAGCAGGGGTTTGTAACGGATTCGCTGAGGCCAAGGCCAGGGCGACACAAATCGGCATCAATTTGCGAAGGACTGCATTGCTCCATAAATTGCTGTTTTTAAAAAAATGAATTATTGATGCTGTGTGGTTTTTTGAGTCTTTGGCTCTTTGAGTGAAATCAAATGAAACTTTTTTTTTTCTTCACAAGGAATCAGCTGTGTTGATAAACTTGAGCCTGTGTTTAACGGTACCAGCTTGTGAGGGAGTATAATATCGAAAGCCGGCTTATTTGTCACTGCACCTCTGTTGCCCATCGGAAAAAAATCTGATCTTCCCCCTCATTCTGCAGTGATAACACTATGTTGATCTGCAGTTGCCAGTCTGTTACTGTTTGCTGTTTGCACATGAAAACATCTCTCGCCGTATCCGCCATGCTGGGACCCCGGGGGTGAGTCAGCTAATAATTTGGCAGAGGTAGAGGGAGCGACAAGCTGCACATTGTAATAGCACAGCATCTGTAACCAAAGCAATTTGCACTCTGTCTGAGTTTCAATTAGGCCCACTGCCATTAGGAATATTAAACACATACATTTTTTTTTTTGTATTTTGAACCCATATTATTACCCACTAATGTCCTTTATAATTACACTCTGCATTCTTTATTGGGTCCAATTTTTCAGACCCATAATTTCTGAAATTTCATCTCTGACGCACAGGTGCAGTCCATTTGCATGTCACTTTCTATTCAGTGGGTTCACTTGGGGAATCCATTTTTGAATTTAAACAAAAATTGCTTAAATTTGGTGACAGTATTTGAAGGAAAGCTGATAATTACAGAGGGTCTGGAGTACTGCATGTTACCAGATGGTCCAATCTTTCACTTTGTCTCTTTTATCTCACACTCACTCACACAAACGCACAGCCCTGTCTCTTTCTGTCCGCTCATGGCTGTCTCCTTGGTATTTCCACATCCGAAAGTGAGTGGGAAAAGTTGTTTTTCCAATTCTGAAAGACACAAATTGATGTAGAGTCAAGCTTTTCGGTGTTCTGAGTATAATCAGAACCCAAGGATTGAATTCATTGATTTTGGTTCTCCCAAAAGAGTGCTGTAATTTACAGGACTGTGGGTCAAAGAATTCATGCCGTCGCATTTTCCTTCGAGTGCCGGAAGCGTGGTATTGCCTGCCTTGTCTTCCCAGCTCACCTTCATCGATTGTCACTGACAGGTTACGTTGCATGATTTTTATAGATCAATGAAAGGTTTGTGCTGTCACCTGTTCAATGAAAAGGCAAAACGATAAATGCGCCCTTTGACACATAGGGTCAACACTGCTCCTTTCTGAAGATACAGGGTGTCTCTGAAGAGGCCAAACCTCTGACTCCTTGCTGACACATGATTCTGTGACCAATCAAAATGGAGATGACTCATCTGGGAATGGCTCCGAACACATCGAGAGACTTTGCCGAGAACATGCAGGGACAAAGTCAGGAAAGACAGAGGGAGTGCACAAGTCTCCAAGTAGAACATAGAACATAGAACATAGAACATTACAGCGCAGTACAGGCCCTTCAGCCCTCGATGTTGCGCCGACCTGTGAAACCACTCTAAAGCCCATCTACACTATTCCCTTATCGTCCATATGTCTATCCAATGACCATTTGAATGCCCTTAGTGTTGGCGAGTCCACTACTGTTGCAGGCAGGGCATTCCACACCCTTACTACTCTCTGAGTAAAGAACCTACCTCTGACATCTGTCCTATATCTATCACCCCTCAATTTAAAGCTATGTCCCCTCGTGCTAGACATCACCATCCGAGGAAAAAGGCTCTCACTGTCCACTCTATCTAATCCTCTGATCATCTTGTATGCCTCAATTAAGTCACCTCTTAACCTTCTTCTCTCTAACGAAAACAGCCTCAAGTCCCTCAGCCTTCCCTCATAAGATCTTCCCTCCATACCAGGGAACATTATGGTAAATCTCCTCTGCACCCTTTCAATGCTTCCACATCCTTCCTATAATGCGGCAACCAGAATTGCATGCAATACTCCAATTGCGGCCATGTCAGAGTTTTGTACAGCTGCAACATGACCTCATGGCTCCAAAATTCAATCTCTCCAGCAATAAAAGCTAACACACCATACGCCTTCTTAACAACCCTCTCAACCTGGGTGGCAACTTTCAGGGATCTATGTCCATGGACACCGAGATCTCTCTGCTCATCCACACTACCAAGAATCTTACCATTAGCCTCTGTCTTCCTGTTATTCCTTCCAAGATGAATCACCTCACACTTTTCTGCAATAAACTCAATTTGCCACCTCTCAGCCCAGTGCTGCAGCTTATCTATGTCCCTCTGTAACTTGTAACATCCTTCCGCACTGTCCACAACTCCACCGACTTTAGTGTCATCTGCAAATTTACTCACCCATCCTTCTACGCCCTCGTCCAGGTCATTTATAAAAATGACAAACAGCAGTGGCCCCAAAACAGATCCTTGTGATACACCACTAGTAGCTGGACTCCAGTCTGAACATTTCCCATCAACCACCACCCTTTGTCTTCTTCCAGCTAGCCAATTTCTGATCCAAACTGCTAAATCACCCTGAATCCCATGCCTCCGTATTTTCTGCAACAGCCTACCATGGGGAACCTTATCGAACGCTTTACTGAAATCCATATACACCACATCAACTGCCTTACCCTCATCCACCTGTTTGGTCATCTTCTCAAAGAACTCAATCAGGTTTGTGAGGCACGACTTACCTTTCACAAAACCGTGATGACTATCTCTAATCAAATTATTCCTTTCCAGATGATTATACATCCTATCTCTTATAAACCATTCCAAGACCTTGCCCACAACAGAAGTAAGGCTCACTGGTCTATAGTTACCGGGGTTGTCTCTGCTACCCTTCTTGAACAAGGGGACAACATTTGCTATCCTCCAGTCTTCTGGCACTATTGCTGTCGACAAATTTGACTTAAAGATCAAAGCCAAAGGCTCAGCAATCTCCTCCCTGGCTTCCCAGAGAATCCTAGGATAAATCCATCCGGCCCAGGGGACCTATCTATTTTCACACTTTCCAGAATTGCTAACACCTCCTCCTTATGAACCTCAAGCCATTCTAGTCTAGTAGCCTGAATCTCAGTATTCTCCTCGACAACATTGTCTTTTTCCTGTGTGAATACTGACGAAAAATATTCATTTAGCACCTCTCCTATCTCCTCGGACTCCACGCACAACTTACCACTACTGTCCTTGACTGGCCCTACTCTTACCCTAGTCATTCTTTTATTCCTGACATATCTATAGAAAGCTTTAGGGTTATCCTTGATCCTACTTGCCAAAGACTTCTCATGTCCCCTCCTGGCTCTTCTTAGCTCTCTCTTTAGGTCCTTCCTAGCTAACTTGTAACTCTCGAGCGCCCTAACTGAACCTTCATGCCTCATCTTTACATAAGCCTCCTTCTTCCTCTTGACAAGTGTTTCGACTGCTTTAGTAAACCACGGTTCCCTTGCTCGACCACTTCCTCCCTGCCTGACAGGTACATACTTATCAAGGACATGCAGTAGCTATTCCTTGAACAAGCTCCACATTTCCATTGTGCCCATCCCCTGCAGTTTTCCTCCCCATCCGATGCATCCTAAGTCTTGCCTCATCGCATCATAATTGCCTTTCCCCCAGATATAACTCTTGCCCTGCGGTATATATCTATCCCTTTCCATCAGTAAAGTAAACGTAATCGAATTGTGGTCACTATCACCAAAGTGCTCACCTACCTCCAAATCTAACACCTGTCCTGGTTCATTACCCAGTACCAAATCCAATATGGCCTCGCCTCTCGTTGGCCTATCGACATACTGTGTCAGGAAACCCTCCTGCACACATTGGACAAAAATGGACCCATCTAAAGTACTCAAACTATAGCATTTCCAGTCAATATTTGGAAAGTTAAAGTCCCCCATAACAACTACCCTGTTGCTTTTGCTCCTATCCAGAATCATCTTTGCAATCTTTTCCTCTACATCTCTGGAACTTTTCAGAGGCCTATAGAACACCCCCAACAGGGTGACCTCTCCTTTCCTGTTTCTAACCTCAGCCCATACTACCTCAGTAGACGAGTCCTCATCAAACGTCTTTTCTGCCACTGTAATACTGTCCTTGACTAACAATGCCACCCCTCCCCCTCTTTTACCACCTTCCCTGAGCTAACTGAAATATCTAAACCCCGGCACCTGCAACAACCATTCCTGTCCCTGCTCTATCCATGTCTCCGAAATGGCCACAACATCGAAGTCCCAGGTACCAACCCATGCCACAAGTTCACCCACCTTATTCCGGATGCTGCTGGCATTGAAGAAGACACACTTTAATCCACCTTCCTGCCTGCCGTTACACTCCTGCAACTTTGAAACCTTACTCGTGACCCTACTCTCAACCTCCTGTATACTGGAGCTACAATTCAGGTTCCCAATCCCCTGCTGAACTAGTTTAAACCCTCCCGAAGAGCATTCGCAAATTTCCCCCACAGGATATTGGTACCCCTCTGGTCCAGGTCTTGACCATCCCATTTGTAGAGGTCCCACATATCCCAGAATGAGCCCCAATTATCCAGAAATCTGAAACACTCTCTCCTGCACCATCCCTGTAGCCACGTGTTCGACTCCTCTCTCTCCCTATTCCTCGTCTTGCTAGCACGTGGCACGGGTAACAACCCAGAGATAATAACTCTGTTTGTCCTAGATCTAAGTTTCCACCCTAGCTCCCTGAATTCCTGCCTCACATCCGTATCCCTACCTATGTCGTTGGTACCTATGTGGACCACGACTTGAGGCTGCTCCCCCTCCCCCTTAAGGATCCCGAAAACATGATCCGAGACATCACGGACCCTGGCACCTGGGAGGCAACACACCAACCGCGAGTCTCTTTCATTCCCACAGATTCTCTTATCTATCCCCCTAACTATGGAGTCTCTAGTGACTAATGCACTCCTCCTCTCCCCCCTTTCCTTCTGAGCAACAGGGACAGACTCTGTGCCAGAGACCTGTACCCCATGGCATATCCCTGGTAAGTCGGCCCCCCCAACAGTATCCAAAGCGGTATACTTGTTACTGAGGGGAACGACCACAGGGGATCCCTGTACTGACTGCCTCCTCCCAGCCCCTCTCACCATCACCCATCTATCTTTATTCTTCGGAGTAACTACATCCCTGAAGCTTCTATCTATGACCACCTCTGCCTCCCGAATGATCCGAAGTTCATCCAGCTCCAGCTCCAGTTCCCTAACGCGGTTTCTGAGGAGCTGGAGATGGGTGCACTTCCCACAGATGAAATCAGCAGGGATGCTGACGGTGTCCCTCACCTCAAACATTCTGCAGGAGGAACATTGCACTACCTTCCCTGCCATCCCCTCTAGATAAAAAAAAGAGCTTACCTGTTATTCACTCTACCCCTTAGGTTAGAGGAGGTGGAAGGGTGGGGGCACTACAAGTGTAGTGTCTAGGGTTTAGAAACTGTCCAACTTAAATACATGTAAAAATAAAACACTTAACCAGCAACCACTGCGCCCCACACGAAAACAGCAATCAGCTATTATTGGCCTGCGCAAACAATTTAAATCTTTATTCCGTACCCAGCAGTCACTCTGTCCTCACACCGAACGGATTCAGCTGGAAACTCCCTACAGTAAGTGTCACTTGACAACAGCTCCTCCACAAACCACTTTCAAGTTAGGGTGACCACAATACACGTATGCAAATTTCCCCTGCAAGAGCCAATCAGCAGATCTGCTCTACCGCCCTCTGCTGGATGCTTGCCTTCACGTGAACACCTCGGGTCTCTTTCTCAGGTCCACCTTCAAGTTAGGGTGACCACAATGCACGTATGCAAATTTCCCCCGCAACAATCAATCAGCAGCTCTGCTCTACTGCCCTCTGCTGGATGCTTGCCTTCACTTGAACACCTCGGGTCTCTTTCTCAGGTCCACCTTCAAGTTAGGGTGACCACAATGCACGTATGCAAATTTCCCCCGCAACAACCAATCAGCAGCTCTGCTCTACTGCCCTCTGCTGGATGCTTGCCTTCACTTGAACACATAGGGTCAAATTTCCCCCGCAACAACCAATCAGCAGCTCTGCTCTACTGCCCTCTGCTGTATGCTTGCCTTCACTTGAACACATAGGGTCTCTTGCTCAGGTACACCTTCAAGTTAGAGTGACCACAATGCACGTATGCAAATTTCCCCTGCAACAGCCAATCAACAGCTCCGCTTTACCGCCATCTGCTATGTGGCAGAGTCTGCAGAAGTGTTGGATTGATCAACCATCTCACATCCCATCGAACTGGAGTGGAAGCAAAGTCGTCCTCATTGCTGAGGGCCTGCCTACAATAAGATACATTAAATGATCTTAGTGTTGCCTAAAGCTTCTTGTTAAGTAGTTCCATTTACAAATATCAGGCACCCTTGACCGAACAGAAACTCTGAACTATAGACCTCTTCGTGGATGAATGATGTAGCTACAGATCTGTCTGATAGACGGAGGACGGAATTCTAATTGGAGGTTGCAAAATGCATGTTGAGCCATTATTTGTGACGATATTGACTCATTGTTATATTCTGGTGAAACTGTACTGGAGTCAACAGTGAATGGTAACAGGTCTCCAATTCTCCTTAGAAATTGCCCTGGTCCTGGAACCATTGTGATTTTGACAGTATTGATTACCTGAAGAGAAAAAAAACAACCCTGTAGTAACGGGGTACCGGTGGTGCAAAAAAACAACCTCGATAATTCTTCAGATTTGAGACAGGTACAAAGTGGTTCTGCCCCTGCTGAAGCAGTGCTGTCAATCCCGAGCTCCACGTTTTAGGAATGGTGGCCGAGGGACAAACGAGGATGCAAAGGAGATCCGCTAGACTGATAACAGGGAGGGACTTCAATCATGTGGAGAGACTGGACAAGCTGAGAACAGAGGTTAAGGGAAGATTTAGGACAAAGAACGAAGAACAAAGAAATGTACAGCACAGGAACAGGCCCTTCGTCCCTCCAAGCCCGTGCCGACCATGCTGCCCGACTAAACTACAATCTTCTACACTTCCTGGGTCCGTATCCCTCTATTCCCATCCTATTCATGTATTTGTCAAGATGCCCCTTAAATGTCACTATCGTAATGGAGATGTTCAAAATCTTGAATGCTTTTGACGGAGTAAATAAGGTGAAGCGGCCAGAGATTTATACAGAATAGTAATCGGCAAAAGAGCCAATGGTGACATAAGGGGAAAAAAGTATCAATAGTGAGTGCTGTCGGAAAGGATATTCAATGGAAACGTTCAAAAGGGGATTGGATGAATACTTGAAAAGGAGCTACTTCCCAGACGGTGGGGAAAGACACAAGTGGAGCGGACACTGTCACAATGGGCCGAATGGTCACCTTCTGTGCTGTATAATTCTCAAATCCTGTGAAAGAGTAATTGCTGGAAATCTGATGGAAAAAGATAGTATGTAACAAGTCAGTCAGCCCCATTGGTTAACGTTTAGCTCCAGCAGATCGTATTTACACAAATTCCCCAATTTCCTACTGTACTTGCACCAGAAGCCGGGAAAAATGGGAAAAAAGATAGTCACTTGGTGTTTCCATCCTCAATCAGGCAGGGGGAATCCGAGGAACCGCGGGCAGTGATCCATCATTCCTCTATTTCCGATTTCCATTTTTATTCTTGGAGTTTTGGGTTTCTGGTAACTTCAAACGGTTTCAGGTTTTCCCCAGCTGATGAACACTGAATTAATAAAGAGGCTAAAATGGTCAGAATCATGCCAAAGGAAGGAAGAGAAAGATGAAATAACAAAAAAAATTGTGAACAGCAAAAGTGGAAGGAAAACAGAAATGAAAAGACTGGAATTTCTAAGCTTCAGGATTAATATTATAAAAATGAGGGTAATCAGCTTTGATACTGTAATACTGGCGCTTATATCAACATTGCAGACTGAGTGATCACGTGGTGACGTAATGAGGCAGCTACTTAATAATAATAATCTTTATTGTCACAAGTAGGTTTACATTAACACTGCAATTAAGTTATTGTGAGAATCGCCTAGTTGCCACATTCCGCGCCTGTTGGGGTACACAGATGGAGAATTCAGAATGTCCAATTCACCTAACAAGCACGTCTTCCGGGACTTGTGGGAGGAAACCGGAGCACCCGGAGGAAACCCACGCAGACACGGGGAGAACGTGCAGACTCCACACAGACAGTGTTGCAAGACGGGTATTGAACCTGGAACCCTGTGATGCGCAATCAATTACTCTCAAGACAAGGTGAGGCATAACTAATAGGCTTTAATCTGCTAGAACTCTTCCCCAGAGCTTTGATACAGAAAGTGAAGGCTGCTGAGACGGCATCGGTTCTTATACTCTGCCTCTCAGGGCAGAGCTATGTACATCAGGCAATGGTAGACTCCTGGATCTAACCAATGGTCATCCACCTCTCAGGTACTGCAATACCTGGTATTACCACATTCACCCAATGTTTAAAAAGAGCCCGGCGGGGTGATGGCCAGCGTTAATAGTCGCCTTTTGCACGGTATGACCATGTATGGAGGTACCGTGATGTCGAGGGTAATAACAAAGTGTTCATAGTGCAGCAATCAGTCAATCGGGTGGCCTGGTCGTCCTTCTGGAGCGTCTGGGTTTCGGCGGTGATTCTGATGGGGGTCCCGGCGGTTGCGACTCCGGGAACGTGATGTCGTCCTCCCAGGCAGCTTCGTCACCCCTAGGCGGCGCTGTTGGGGTGAAAGGTGGACAGGGGGGGAAGGCGCCTGTAGGGGGCGTTGGTGTGTGTTCGGGCCTAGGCAGGGGCGGCGGGAGTACCGACCCTCCAGTTAGGTGCTGTGGGGAGGGTGTCGTGAACAATTCATTAAGAAGAAGCTGAAATTAGGAACAACTGTGTAAAGAAGTTTTCTTGAGGTATGGGTTTATTAATTGTGCCAATGCAAATCAGGATGCAAAGCCCACGTGTGTTACATGCAGGGAAGCACTGGCAAATGAAAGATTAAAATCCTCAAAACTTCAAAGGCATTTGAAGACTAAGCATGGCGGGTTCGAGGACAAACCTCTTGAAAATCAATGGATGCAGTGAGAAATTGTATAATCAACTAAAGTCCTTACCAGAAATGTCACATCGAATGGCAAAGCAAGTGAGATCGTGAGGACCTAACCAGGCTCACCTGTCACATTAAAGGTAAGTTAAAATGGTGGGTCGCGAAGGTTGGCTGGCATGGGTCGCGAAAGAAGGCCAACGTTCCTCCTGAAGGATGACCGGTCGGTAAAAATGGGTCCCGGGCAAAAAAGTTTGAAAAACACTGATCTGTATGACAGATGGCCATCTCTATACCTTGTTGAGTGTTTTTAAGGGAAAGATAGATGTGGATAGAATGGAAGGATGTGGAAGCATTGGAAAGGGTGCAGAGGAGATTTACCAGAATGTTGCCTGGTATGGAGGGATGATCTTATGAGGAAAGGCTGAGGGACTTGAGGCTGTTTTCGTTAGAGAGAAGAAGGTTAAGAGGTGACTTAATTGAGGCATACAAGATGATCAGAGGATTAGATAGAGTGGACAGTGAGAGCCTTTTTCCTCGGATGGTGATGTCTAGCACGAGGGGACATAGCTTTAAATTGAGGGGTGATAGATATAGGACAGATGTCAGAGGTAGGTTCTTTACTCAGAGAGTAGTAAGGGCGTGGAATGCCCTGCCTGCAACAGTAGTGGACTCGCCAACTCTAAGGGCATTCAAATGGTCATTGCATAGACATATGGATGATAAGGGAATTGTGTAGATGGGCTTTAGGGTAGTTTCGCAGGTCGCAACATCGAGGGCCGAAGGGCCTGTACTGCGCTGTAATGTTCTATGATAGATAGATTTTTGAACAGTAAAAGAATAAAGGATTATGGTGAGCGGGCGTGTAAGTTGGGTCCACAAAAAGATCAGCCATGATCTTATTGGCTTGAGGGGCCAGATGGCTGTTCCTGCTCCTAGCTCTTATGTTCTTGTTACATTGAGGTCACTGGACCTCTATGTCAGCTCCCCCACCAGGACGTTGAGTGGTGCTGGCTGGAGCATCACACACTCTTCAACAGACTCAAACAGACACTCTCTGCCCCACCGCTGCTACAATACTTTGCTGTTTGAGCTCTCGCACTTATATCAGCAGACGCCTCCCAGCACAGGCTTGGCGCAGTCTGGATCCAGGTGGTCAGACCAATAGCTTTTGCATCAAGGGCTCTCATTGACTCTGAGTCTCGTTAGGCACAGATCGAAAGGGAACTCCTCGCTCTGGTCTACACCTGTCAGAAATTCTGTAACTTCGGCCATCGTGTAACTATGGAAACTGATTACCAGCCACTCATAACTATCCTAAAAAAGCCACTTCACAGTGCGCCTGCACAGCTGCAACACAAGATGCTGAAGCTGCAACTGTACAACCTCAGCGTTAGCTGCGAATGTGGTGAGGAGCTGTCCTTGGCTGATGTCGTCTTCAGAGCTTTCCTACCCACTACAGAGCAAGCGGATGATGGGGAAGACAGAGACATCATGATAATAGAGGTTCTGTCCCTCTCATAGAATCCAGGAACTCAAAGGTGCCCTGCAAGAGGACATCGCATGCAGACAGCTGCACAACATCGTCATGAGGGGCTGGCCTGAACCCTCACTGGGGCTTTCCCCCGAGCTCTGCACATTCTCCGCTCTCAGAGATGAACTAACCGTACAGGACGGACAGACATTGCGTGTCCAGCGATTCATCACCCCTACTCCCCCTCAGAGATACTACACCCAGCAACTTCACCAGGGGTACCTTGGGTTGGAAGCAACCAGATGATATTTAGATCAGCATGTCATGGTGCAATCAAACACACACTGATGGACATGCAGTAGGACCAACCAACACACACACAACATCGCAGCCAATCACCAGTGAGAGCACACGCACTATAAAAACAGGGGACACAGCAGTGCCCGCCCATTCCAGCAGCAGCCAGCTCAGAACACCGAGCTCAGAGCCTGCCACTCAGACATTCACTGTGTGCTGAGTGCTTCACCCAGATAGTGATAGGACAGGGTCCACAGATTAGCTGGTAATGCACGTACCCAAGTTAGCAGTGTGCTGTTATAGTTAAGTAGTAAATAAAATTGAGTTACACCATCTCCAGCCGCGTTGGATCGTTTGTACACCAGAACACCCAACACGACACCACTGGGTTCAGAATTTCCCTGGCCTTCCTGATACTCGAAGAGCTGTCTAGCGTGCAGAGTTTGAAAAGAAAGCTTAAAGTTCCACGGAAAGGGCCTGATTTCCATCTCAACCTTTCCTCCCTTTTGAATCCTGGAAATTAAGCGACGGGATCTCAATGTGTTCCCATTCCTTGGCATGTGATCTGATGTATATCCACGAAACCATGTTGTAAAGTTCGGCAGAGCGAGCGAGGGAGTGAGGTATTGGCAGCTCTCCCTGACTTTCAATTAAAGGCTGGGTTGTGACACTCTCCAGAGACACATTTATTCTGCGTGACGGCATTTATATTTACTTTTCTTGTGAATCGATGCACTTTCACTGCGCTGCAACGCCACTTCGCAGATACCTGGCAGCGAATCTGCGCATCAGGAATTCACTGAATCTGCAGCTAAAAGATCCGAGCGCTGAATATATTGCACCTACTGCATCAATGTGACATGATGAGTTATGGAATCTCTGGCAATTACTTTGTATCAAACAGTTAGATTGGAAATTCATGAGGAAGGATATACACTTTGATTTTTAATTTAACAAAGAGCCTTATGCAGCAGAAACATGCTGCCAGTGTGTAAGCAGCAAAAACAGCATATCAGATATTCGTCTCAGTATGCAGCAAGGTGCTTTCTGTGTGAAGTTAAATTCTTCACTCATATCGATTCTTATTTTTCGCCTTGTGTTCTAAAAGTTCTTAAAATAAATAAAGTTCCACCCAATGTTCTCGATCCCTTGGTGGTGGTTATCATTAAAAAAAAATAGCTTTGTGCAACAGCAGTCTGGTGGGAAAGTTTAACGTCCATCGCCCAACCGTTTATTCTCTGTTGTCTCTCCTTTTTGGTCTCCCCGGGTGACCGCCCCGGAGTGTTTGATGATAAAAAGGCTCAGGAAAACACAATTAAATGGCGTGCTCTGGAAGAAAGTCCAGTCCAGGACCAGCACATCAGAGAAGGAAGTTGAGTGCAGGTGTACAAAATGTCTCCCTTACCCTCAGTGGTCATTCCCCACCCCGCTGATGCAAGGGAGGGTAACGAATCAAAAACCTGAGGGTCACGCGACTGTCTATGCTTCACCTTTCGCCAGGTGGGCGGCGCAGTGGTTAGCATTATTGCTTCACAGCACCAGGGTCCCAGGTTCGATTCCCGGCTTGGGTCACTGTCTGTGCGGAGTCTGCACGTTCTCCCCATGCCTGCGTGGGTTTCCTCCGGGTGCTCCGGTTTCCTCCCACAAGTCCCGAAAGTGCTTGTTAGGTGAATT
This sequence comes from Scyliorhinus torazame, assembly GCF_047496885.1. Classification (NCBI taxonomy): domain Eukaryota; kingdom Metazoa; phylum Chordata; class Chondrichthyes; order Carcharhiniformes; family Scyliorhinidae; genus Scyliorhinus; species Scyliorhinus torazame. Next base: position 317,567,473 of record NC_092712.1, read on the forward strand.
GGACATTCTGAATTCTCCCTCCGTGTACCCGTACAGGCGCCGAAATGTGGTGAGGGGGCGTTTTTCACAGTGATTTCATTGCAGTGTTAATGTAAGCCTACTTGTGACAATAAGGATTATTATTATAAGAACAAAATCCAACCCAGCAAATGAGCGATGGAAACAATGGGCTTTGAAAGCAGATCAAGGCAGGCCAGCAGTACGGTTCAATTCCCGTAACAGCCTCCCCAAACAGGCGCCAGAATGTGGCAACTAGGGGCTTTTCACAGTAACTTCATTGAAGCCTACTTGTGACAATAAGTGATTTTCATTTTTCATTTTTTCAACTCCACACAACGGAAGGTGACAAACCCATACTCAGTCCGATTCGCTTCTTTGTTGACTCGGATGCCCATTTTCTGCAGCCATCCAAGGCAAGTTCTATTCGACGGGAGGGTAGAGTTGTGTGACGCAGGATGACTTTCAATTAACAGGGCTGAAAACAGTCCTGGGCACCACACTTCAGACAAGAGGCTGGGGTCTTGGAGGGGCGACAGAAAAGGTTCGCCAAAATGACATGCAAGATGAGGGAAATCAGTTACATGAAGAAATTGGAGAATCTGGGATTATTCCCTTGGGTCATGGAAATTTAAAGTGAAATTTAATAGAGGTGTTTGCTTTACAATTTATGAGGGTTTTTTTATGGAACAAGTAGGGAGAAATTGTTTCTGCTGGCCAATAACTAGAGGCTTAAAATAAATCATAGAATGACTGAAGAGGAAATGAGGAGGGATTTTTCACAAAGGATTATTCAGTTTTGAAATACATTGCTTTTCAATTGATGTATTTGACAGGAACTTTATAAAGACATGCATTTGAAGAGATTCACCAATTTTCAGGATGATGGGGAGGAAGCTGGAGTATGGGATACGTTTGGAAAACTCCTTCAAAGACTTTAAGCTGTAAGATTCTTTGGGTGGGGCTTGGGAATGATGATAGGGGTCTTGCCTACTCATTTAACAAGTGGGAACCTGGGCCGGGATTTTCTCTTCTGGGGACTAAGTCCCCACGCCGGCGGGAAATCCGGCGCCAACCATTCCGGCATCAACAGCCCCCGAAAGTGAGGAGCTCTCCAAACTTTCGGGGGCTAGTTTCATGCCGAAGGGGTTGGCGCCGCTCCAGCCGGTAGCAAAGGGCCGGCGCAAGTCCACGCACGTGCATACGCTGAATGGCCGGTGTGATCTCACGCATGCGCGGACTGGCTGGTGTATTTCCGCGCATGCGTGAGGGTTCTCTTCTCCGCTCCAGCCCCCAGGCAATATGGCGGAGTCGTCTAGGGGCCCGGCGCAGAAGTCCCCCCATCGCGGTAGGTCCCGATCGCGGGCCAGGCCACCGTGGGGGACACCCCCGGAGTCGAATCACCCACGCCGCCCCCCCCCCCCCCCCCCGAGGACCGCCCCCGCGCACTCACCTGCCAGGTCCCGCTGTGCGTGAGCTGAGTAATTCACACCGGCAAGACTGGTCAAAACCGGACAGCCGCTCGGCCCATCGGGGCCCGGAGAATCGCCGGGGGGGCCGCTGTCAATGGCCCCCAACCGGCGTGGAGGGAATCCTGCCGCCTCCCGAAAAACGGCGCAGGGTCGGAGAATCCCGGCCCTGGTGACACTGCTCTCCAGGAGGCCTGACACTATGACGAGGTGATCTGGCTGGCGAGTGTCAGGTCTCCCACAGGATCAACCCCCAACAGTGTTGGAAACTCTGTTCCCAGGAGTTGCTGGTCAGAACGCCCCAGTGAGCCACTTCTCCAGATGATGTTGGACCGTTCACCCAACTGGCAAAATTCAACCCGTTACCTGTTCCTCTCTCCAAAAATGCTGCCATTTCCGCTGAGTGTTTGCAGAGATTTATTCATGTTTCGGAACACTGGTCTGGATTCTCCGCCGGCGGGATGCTCCGTTTTCCCGACGGCGTGGGACCGGCCCACAATGGGAAACCCCATTGACCGGCCGGCGAAACGGAGCATCCCGCCGCCGTGCTGAACCAGGAATCTGGCACGGCGGGACGGAGAATCCAGCCCGGTGTGAACTACATTAAGTTGTGTTTTGAATTGTGATGGAAGTTGCTAGGGAGTGAGAGATTTTATGGGCCATGTAAACGTGATGGACAAGTACAATATCGGATAACAAAGAGTCAGGTAGGGTTCTGATGAATTGACACCCGCCTGGCAGAGGCTGTGATGACTAAATATCAGATCCAAATTAAATCCTGCACTGAACCATTTCTCATCTGGAATGAATTACTCGGGTCTCAATAAAAAATGTATTTGAATCAAATTGATATTTGATTTGATTTAGATTTATTGTCATGTGTACCGAGATTCAGTGAAAAGTTCTGCGTACCGTCCAGACAAATTGTTCCATGCATGAAAAACATCGGACGTGCGATAAATGCACAACGTAAATACATAGACACAGACATCGGGTGAAGGATACAGAGTATACTGCTACACTGTAGAGAAGAGATAAGTTCAGTCCATAAGAGGGTCATTCAGAAGTCTGGTAACAGCGGGGAAGAAGCTCTTTTTGAATCTGTTTGTGCGTGTTCTCAAACTTTTGTAACTACTGCCCAATGGAAGCGGTTGGAAGAGAGAATAACCCGGTGGTTTTTTTTTTTTGATTATGCTGCCCGCTTTCCCAAGGCAGCGGGAGATAGAGACAGTCAATTGATTGGGAGGCAGGTTTGTGTGATGGACTGGGCTATGTTCACGACTCTCTGTAGTTTCTTGCGGTCTTGGGCCGAGCAGTTGCCATGCCAGGCTGTGATGCAGCCCGATAGGATGCTTTCTATGGTGCATCTGTAAAAATTGGTAAGAGTCAATGTGGACATGCCAAATTTCCTTAGTTTCCTGAGGAAGTATAGGCGCTGTTGTGCTTTCTTGGTTATCGTGGGTGGACCAGGACAGATGTTTGGTGATGTGCACACCTGGGAATTTGAAGTTGTCATCCATTTCCACCTTGGCCCCATTGATGCTGACAGGGGTGTGTACGGCATATGTAACGGGGCTGTGATTTGTTGAAATTGAAGAGACCAGTGCGAGCTGTGGTCGAGCTCAAAACTTGTTGATTAAAATTCATAAATGCTTGATCATGAGCAGGACTCAGGACAGCGACTCAGCCTGTTGTAAAGCTGCCCACTGACCTCTCCACCCACCCCACCCCCAACACAACCTCCACCCAACGCACCCGCCTCCCTTTCCCTGTCAGCAACCGCACGAGCTCCCTGATTCACATTCTTCACAATTGCTCCTTCACCCAGGCTGATCCATGTAAAAACCAAAGCTCCCGTTGGTCAAAGCTCTCACATCCCTTTGAAAATCCAGCATTTTAATCAGATCTGAAACGATAATCAAAATGGAACCGAGGAAAAATTACAGCAGTAAATTAGTTATATTAAAAAGTCTGGCTCATTGCATTTGGATAATAAATATTATATCCTTTCATGAAAAATTGACTTTTTAAAAAGTCGTAAAGGAATTGCTTTGCTCCTCTAAGTTACAAAAGAAAATGATATCAATGAATTCTTGCTTCCTTTTATTTCCAAACGTTACAGAAACAAGAATGGCCAGAATCTCCTCAAGGCTGAATATCTTTTAATATAAAGCAGAGTTTCTGATCGTCTGTGTTAATATTTCCATCGTTCATTTTCACCGTTAATGCCCTCATTTTCTAATTTTGCTCAGAGCCTCTCCGTCTGCTGGTTTTGAAATGCAGCTCAGACCCTGGCAAATTCACAGCACAGCTCACATCGGAAATGTCCGCGTGGGTGCTGAACTCAAACTGAGGGAAGAGAGCATGTGAGCGGGAGGATGGAAGAGTGAAGGATCAGCAAGAGAGGGAGTATAAGGGAGAAGGGGTGGAGGGGGTGGGGAGAGTGATGGTGAGAGAGAGAGAGAGGCAGGAATTGGGCGGTACGGTAGCACAGTGGTTGGCACTGTTGCTTTGCAGCACCAGGGACTCGGGTTCGATTCCCGGCTTGGGTCACTGTCTGTGCGGAGTCTGCACGTTCTCCCCGTGTCTGCGTGGGTTTCCTCCGGGTCCTCCCGTTTCCTCCCACAAGTGTCGAAAGACGTGCTTGTTAGGTGACTTGCACATTCTGAATTCTCCCTCAGTGTCCCCGAACAGGTGCCGGGATGTGGCGACTAGGGGTTTTCACCGTAACTCCATTGCAGTGTTAATGTAAGCCTACTTGTGACAATAATAAAGATTGTTATTCTTGGGGGAATCTAGAGTAAAAGAGTTGGGAGGGAAGAGGTCTTTTGGTGATAGGTGGCCAGAAAATGTAAAGGCAGTCGGGAACGTGTGCTGTTGTAGCCACGGTCACGAGCTCAGATTGTAACACAGGCCTTTGGTGCCCGGGGCTTGGGGGGTGGGGGGCATGGGGAGTGGGGGGCATGGGGGGATTATCGTCCACAAGCGCGTGTCTCAAACGGCAGTCCCTACCCACTCACCTTTGCAAACATATCAGTGCACCATAAAATGCCACACAGTAGAAATTTCAAACACCCAAGGTTAATTTTAGGAAGCAGAATCACACAAGGGACTCATTTACGAAAAATGAGTCATTTATTTTTTTTCTCTATTATTGTAAAACAGCAGAAGAGCTAAAGATATAAAAGGCCAATCGGCTGATTCTGACCTCAGCTAAAAATGGGTCAGTGGAATATCGCCCGTACTGATTTACAATGTCGAAGATTATGGATTTGAATGGAGCTGCTAAGTGACATTTTATCTTTTTTCGTGATTTCTAAAATTTAGTTATCGTATACTTAGAGCTTCGAAGACTCATTTTTTTCCTGTTAGAAGCAGACTGTCCCCGAAATGTGGGTGATCTGCTGTGTTCGTCTGGAGAAGATTAGTGCAAAAGGAATGCAAAAAAAATTTGCAGATGAATTGTCCTCCGTTAGAACAGGAGGGATTCGCACCAGATGTGTCCAGGCTCGGCAAACAAACCTCCAAAAGGGGCAATTTGTACAAGAAAAATAATTAAATTCAAGGGGAGATGTTCTATCATGGACGGGCTGACCTTACCTGTGAGTCTTTGGGGACGTGGGACAGATGGGTTCCCAAGATGAGCTCAAAGTGGTGGGAGGGTGGAATGGGGGGAGTCCGAGGTGTTGTTGTGTTCTGCACCTTTCCTGCAGGAGTCACCGGCACGGGCCCATCGCCTCCTCCTCTCTCGGGGTGCCCGATTTCCCCCGGGCTACTCCACGAACTCCTGGGCCAGGATTCTCCGATCCCCCACCGGGTCGGAGAATCCCCCGGGGGAAGGCGCGAATCCTGCCCCGCTGCCCCGATGCCAGCTGCCCTATTCTCCGCCGCTGTTTTTCGGGCAGCGGTGGGCTTCTCGCCACGCCGGTCGAGGGCCATTGACAGCGGCCCCCCGTGGTGATTTTCCAGGCTTCGATGGGCCGAGCGGCCGCCCAGTTTTGACCAGTCCCGCCGGCGTGAATTACTCACCTCACGCATTGGCCACTGCCCGCACAGAGTGGCCCAGACCTTGGACATCCTGACCCAGGGCCGATACTTCGCCTCTAAGGCCTCCACCACAGACGCAACCCGTGCGGTGTTGGCCTGGGTGGCACGCATTGTGGGCATTACCTCCTGCCCCTGAAAGTGGTTGGACTTCTCCAACTGCACCTGCAGCCGCTGGATGGTTTCTGACAACCCCTCATGTAGCCCCTGGCTCTGTATCTGCATCTGCACTATCGATGGGTTCACCCTTTCCAGAAGCGCGAGACCTGTCTGGATGGCAGCTAGACCCTGGGGCTTGGTCCGTCTTTCGACCATCTGCCTCCTCGCGGGTTCTGGATTCTGCTTGGGGCTGGGGTTGGGGGCGGGGGACACCAGGAGGGTCCGCCTCATCGCCAGGTTATCCTGCAACACACATGACATGACGCATGATTTAATTGTTAAATGGGGTGGCGTGGGGGTGTTGAGGGGGTGTCAGGTGGGGGGTCATAGGATACCGTTACTCTGTGGGGCCTCACTTGGTTGTCCGATGCTGACTTCCGCCTTGGTGACTGCCCTCTCTCCGGGCTCACCGACCAGGTCCAATTCCGACCACTCTGCGGTGGTGGGGGCCGCAGATCCGCCAGTTCCCCTCTAGTCTTCTCTCTCTCTATTCCTTGCTCTCTCTCCCTCTCTCTAGTTCTACACCGCCTTCTCCTCGGAGGGGAGTCAGAAAGCACACAGGATTAGACTGTCGGACGTAAGGTGGGCGGCCGGTGGCATTCGTGGTCAGGGCACCCGGCCATGGAGGCCAGTATGGGTGCTGGCATGTGGTGCAGAGTGGGGAGCATGCAGAGTGCTGGTGGGTGGGTTTTGGTCGCCCTCCAGGTGGTAGGGGGATACTGGTGTGTGGGACAGGGGTTAGTGCCAGGGGCACAGTGCTACCTGCTCACTCTGGCCGCCTTGAGGGGGCCACAGCGTTTCCTTGCTCTGCCATCCGGTCCTTGCGGTGAGGCCCGCGGCATTCAAGGTCTCTGCCACCCGCACCCAAGCCCGGTGTACGTCGGCTGGTGGCAGCCTCCTTCTCACCCGGGAACAGGGTGTCCCGCCTCTCCTCCAAAAGATCCAGAAGGGTCTCCAGCTTTGCGTCCACAAACCGGGGTGCCACTCTCACTGCTGCCATCTTGTTGGCTGGGATGAGTGTGTGTGGGGAGTGGAGTCGCTGATCTGCGGCTGCAGTTTGTCAGCCTCGCGTGTGGTCCCAACCGTGCCGAATCGGACACCATTTTCAATTGGAATCGATCGAGTTCCACGTGGCGCCGGTGCTAGCCCATTAACCGATCCTGAATTGCTCCGGGAACGGAGCCAATTTTGTTTTCGTAGAAGTCCCCCGATTTAGTCCCAGTGTCAACACTTATTGCGGGATTCTCCTTTGTCGGGGGCTCCTCCGCTTTGCCGGCAGCGCACCCGCGCCCGCAGTTTTCCCGACGGTGTGGGGTGGCCACAATGGGAAATCCCATTGGCCGGCTTCCGGAACGAAGGGTCCCTCTGACGGCGGGGGCGCCCCGCGCCTGGAAAACAGGGACTGGCGAGACGGAGAATCCTAGTCTCTGAAATGAAGAATCCCGCCCACTGTCTTTTGAGCCAAGATTCCATTCTGGGACCTCCCCATCCAGTTATGACGCCAACTGAGATCGCAACACATTCAGCTCATCAAAATTAAATGGTGATTCATTCTTATCTGGTACAGTGTTACTTAAACCCAGACAAAGGAGATTTGGTATGTTGACCCGAGCACTATCTAATCCTTGTTTGGGTTGTCTACAGTTTGAAGGCAGACAAAGTGAAGTGTTTCACAACTAATGGGCAGACCTGGCTTTCTCAAGTGATTAGGAGTGTGGTCATTTTAAGTGCTTGGCACCTGCCTGCCCAGAAGTATTGGCAGTAATATATCAGAGTCCCTGGCAGAATCACCCGTCCAATATGTCTCTTTCTTTGGAACTTCTGTTATGAAGGGGAGTCATATTGTGCTGGAAAATTTTACTCTGTTTCAGTCTCCACAGCCAAACCTGCTGAGTGTTTCTTTCCCAACACTCTCTGTTCTTATTCAGTTCTCACGAAAGGCTATGCTTCTCGATGAAAGACAGCTGGGCGACAATAGCGGGAGAGACCACACGTACTAGATTAGGAATTCAGGTGTAACTGAGTTCAACGCTCCAGAGCAAATAGGCATTGTCCAACATGGGCTAATCGTGTCAGACACACGTTCCAAAATATTGGTCTCCAACGTGGAAGACATTTTGGGAAGCAACCGCCAGTTAATTGAGTCAGGAATACTTCAAAATTATCATGAGGAATAGAGCAAAATCTAACACGCAAAAATGAAAGGCGAGAGCAGAAGGGGATAATCGTGACAGACCCTAACGTCTCCTTACATACTCAAAACCCAAATGTCAGGCATAACTGTGCTCAGCTGGCAAAAGCTACTGAGTCAAATAATATCCCAGATGTAATTTTGAGAAATGATTTGGCAGAAGATATTGATGATAAACAATCTAGTACATATTATGTCCAAGGAATCGATCCTGATATCTTGAATTAATTGAGGGTACTGATTCAAATGAGAATAACGGTACAGTCATGTCCCTGATAGATGAAGGTGTCAATCAGGCCCACTTACAAGCTGCAGGCCTCTCTATGCACCAGAATTCAATGCTTTCTTTTCTGCTCTCAAGTCCAGTACAATTCCAGACTAATCATAGGGAGAAAAACATTGAATCCAAGTGAGAGTCCTGTCAAGTCAAGGTAAATAAAAATTCTGGAAATATAAGGGTGCGAATACTCTTCACCATAAACAGGCAACAGGACTGAAGGTACAATCTTTTGACAGGAATTGTAAAGATTTGCAGATTCCCATGAAGATGCTTATTATCCTTTCACGGGGTGTGAGAGGAGCTAGCGAGGTCAGCATTTATTGCCCATCCCTAATTGCCCTTGAGAAGGTGGTGGAGAGCCGCTTTCTTGAACCGCCGCTGTCCCTGCGGTGTAGGTACATCCAAGGTGCTGTTTGGGAGGGAATTCCAGGATTTTAACCCATTGAAAGTGAAGGAATATTCCAAGTCAGGATGGTATGTGGTTTGGGGGGCAACACGCAGGTGGTCTTTCTTGACGCTAGAGGCTGTAGGTTTGGAAGGTGCTGTCGAAGGACAATATACCATGGCTTGTTTTGGGGGAATATTGATACCCAGATAAGATCCACTGCCTGAGGGTGGAAATTGTCTATTGTTCAGTAAAACCATGGTAAACAATATGACTATTCAAGAGAATTGTGCCATCTTCTCAGTAAAACAGAGCATCCAAATAAGTCTGCCTTCCGGAAGAATGGATATTTACTCACTGATGCTACTAGATATAGTTCGCTCTGTTTTAAAACAAACCAAATGTTCTTTCATTCTTTCATGGCATGTGGACATTGTTGGTATTTTTTGCCCACCCCGGACTGTTCTTGAACTGAGCGACTTGCTAGGCCATTCCACAGCCCTGTTCAGAATCAACCAGACTGCTGTGGATCTGGAGTTACATATAGGCCAGACCAGGTAAGGATAGCAGACTTCCTGCCCTAAAGTGCATTCCCACACCAGATGGATTTTCGCTACAATCAACACTGGTTTCAGGGTCACCATCACGAGTAGCTTTCAATTCCAGATTTATTATTGGACCCCAGGGTAGAGGGGTCAATTACTAGGGGGCATAGGTTTAAGGTGAGAGGGGCAAAGTTTAGAGTAGATGTACGAGGCAAGTTTTTTACGCAGAGGGTAGTGGGTGCCTGGAACTCACTACCGGAGGAGGTAGTGGAGGCAGGGACGATAGGGACATTTAAGGGGCATCTTGACAAATATATGAATAGGATGGGAATAGAAGGATACGGACCCAGGAAGTGTAGAAGATTGTAGTTTAGTCGGGCAGTATGGTCGGCACGGGCTTGGAGGGCCGAAGGGCCTGTTCCTGTGCTGTACATTTCTTTGTTCTTTGTTCTTTTGTTTGTAAATTCCACCAGCTTTCCTGGTGGCATTTGGGTCCATGTCCCCAGAGCATTAGCGGATTGCCGGTCCAGTGACATTAACACCATGGCACTCTCCCCCCCATTTTGACCCAGTGACATTGAAGGAACAGTGATATAGTTCCACATTATGATGCTGTGTGAAATGCAGGGGAAATTGGTGTTCTCATTCATTTTCTGCCCTTGTCCTTTGAGTCGGTAGGAGTTGCGGGTTTGGAAGGTGCTGTCGAGGGAGCCTTGGTGAGATATGGAGGATACGTAATAATAATCTTTATTACTGTCACAAGTAGGCTTACATTAACACTGCAATAAAGCTACTGTGAAAATACCCTAGTCGCCACACTCCGGCACCTGTTCGGGGACAGGGAGGGGGAATTCAGAATGTCCAGTTCATCTAACAAGCACGTCTTTTAGGACGTGTGGGAGGAAACCGGAGCACCCGGAGGAACCCACGCAGACACGGGGAGAACGTGCAGACTCCACACAGTGACCCAAGCCGGGAATCGAACCCATGTCCCTGCTGCTGTGAAGCAACGGTGCTAACCATTGTGCTACCATGCTACACAATGGTCGGGCATGCATGGCACAACCGGGTGTGGATGGCAAATGGAGTTGGTGGGGTTAGGTGAGTGCTTGAGGGCCCAACATTCATTATTTCTTGATTAATAAGGGGATCAGGGGTTATGGGGAGAAGGCAGGAGAATGGGGATGAGAAAAACATCAGCCATGATTGAATGGCGGTGCAGACTCGATGGGCCGAGTGGCCTAACTCTGCTTCTCTGTCTTATGGTCTTATTACAATTGAGCCATGTCTCAGTAAATGGAGGTGGTCTTTCGAACCTTTAACGCAAAAGGAGGCCATTCAGCACATCATGCTCATTCTGTCTCCCTGCAGAAGAATCTAGTTAGACCCATTCCCCGTTCTAACCCCATATTTATTTCCCCAATATCCTTTTGAAATCATTGATCATCCACCCACCTCTAGTGCCACCTTGGGCTTGTCCCTGACGACAATGTGCCCGACTGTACCCCGTCCCTGCTTCCAAGGAATACAAATTTGGTGGGTGGGGCTTTTTAAAGGAGTCAGGGAATACCGAGTTGTAAAGTTGCCCATCTCAAGCTTCCTGCCTCTTCCTCGAAGATCTGACCCAAGGTTTCAGGCCAATGACCTTTCACTGGATACAAAGCTTATGGTTTGAGGAGGACAGCTAATATTGAATAACTCGATCCCTGTTGAAACATAATTTGTAACCTCAAAGATTAATTGGGTTAATCAATAAGAGCTAAGTCTGTTAAGCACGCTGACTGATTTTAAAATGCCAATTGTTTTATCGATATTGTATCAATTAAACAAAGTATTCATGATTTGATTGTCTGTCATTCTTTGATGGTTTTAGCAAGAAGAAACATAGGCTGGGAATTTAATTGTTGCAGCAATGGCCCCATCCACCATCAGCCGAGCTGATGGCATCACAGGATTAATCTTGTGATGGAATTGCTTCCCAACCAGGCAAGCTGAGATTCCCAGCTCCACCAAGGGCAATTTCCTACTGCACTTTCTGATGCAGGGAGGATGTCCTGCCTCCTAGAGCTGCCAGCCAATCAGAGGCCAGTAGCTCTCCAGTGCCAGCAATGCCACTAGAAGTGGTGGCCACTGCCAGTACTGCAATTGGCCTGAGGATGATCAGACTCTTGGGCTGTGAATGAGTAGAGGGGGAACATCGTGACCAGTCAGTGGGCCCTGGTGAAGTGGGTGAGGGGGAGGTCACTGTAAAGGTCAGAGGGCTGATGGCAGGTCCCACTGTTGGGCCCAAGGTGCCCACGAAAGAGGGACCCCACCACCTGGCCACTGGCATGCCTGCCAGGGTTTACCTGGTGGTCTGACCGTATGGCATGGGCCTAGCCCGCCATGCATTGAGTACCAACAGTGGCGGGATGAGACACTTAGATGGCCATTTGAGGTCCTCAATTGGCTTCCGAGTGGGAAGGCTGTTCTTGACCCTTCCGGTCATGCACCTAATTGGGGGGGAGTCAGGAAGATGACATGCTGTCCACCCGAAAACCACCCACCCTACTATATGCTCCTGAGTGGAGCATTCTGCCATTAAAGCACAGAAGGAGGCCATTCAGCCTGTCATGCGCATTCTGTCTCCCTGCAGAGCGATCCAGTTAGTCCCATTCCTTGCTCTAACCCCATATTTATCTCCCCAATTTCCTTTTGAAATGATTGATCATTGGTTTGAAACAAGGTGTCGCCCTGATAGGACCAACATAATAACAATAACCTTTATTGTCACGGGTAGGCTTACATTAACACTGCAATTAAGTCACTGTGAAAAGCCCCTCGTCGCCACACTCCGGCGCCGAGGGAGAATTCAGAATGCCCAAATTTCCGAACAGCGTGTCTTTCGGGATTTGTGGCAGGACAGCGGAGGAAACCCACGCAGACACGGGGAGAACGTGCAGACTGCGCACAGACAGTGACCCAAGCCGGGAATCGAACCTGGGACCCTGGAGCTGTGAAGCAACAGTGCTAACCGCTGTGCTACCGTATGTGAGTGTTTATCTTTCTCTCAGCGGGTTGTGCTACTTTGGAACTCTATTTCAGAAGGTGGTGGAAGAGTGGTCATTGAATTTTTTTTAAGGCAGAGGGGTAGATAGATTCTTGTTAGGCAAGGGAGTGTTCGGGGTTGTCGGGGGTAGGTGGGAATGGGAAACACAATACAAAAAGATCAACCATGATCTTACTGAAGGACAAAGAGGGCTCGAGGGGCCTACTCCTTATTTGCATGTTTCTCTGTCTTTACTTCACCAGCCTCTCAGGCAGTGAGTTCCAGGTCATTGGCACTCTCTACATAAGTAACTTCATCTGTCCCCCTTCCTACCCTCTCCCCCTGCCTCATCTGTTGCCCAAAACGTTATAGTCCTTGTACAATCAGCTAATGGGAACAACGTTTCTTTATCTATCTTATCTAAAGCTGTCATAAATCTCCCCTGAACCTCCTTTGCTCCAAAGAGAAGGGGGTAACTTATTTGCTCTGCAGCTTGTAAACATCATTTGGTGCAGTTGATCGAAGATTTTTCAGGAGAGAAAGGTGAAGGCACGCACTCATTTGCTTGGATGCAGTGGAAAACTTTCAGGCAGTTCCTTGACAAGGAGTTAAGTTAAGATGTTAGAGATACATGATCGAGTGCCCTTTCATTAATATCCTCTGACAAGGTTCAGTGATCTGAGCACTGCCGAATCTCACCAGAGTCTTGTGTAACTGTTTCTCACCTACGCATAAACTCCACTTCAAAGGACTGGCTGAGTAACTTGGTCTTTAACTCTCATGTTTTGGGTGAAAATGTTATGACTGCGGATAAAGGCAGTTGAGCAGAAAATCGTGTCTTACAAGTGATTTAAGATGTCGTTTTTATCTCTCAATTCTTTCCCTAATGCCAAATAAAGTCACGATTGCAACCCTGTTGACAAGATTCACAGTGTGGGATTGGTGAGATGTTGGGTTGTTAATTGGTGTTAATCCAATCCTAGTGTGGGAAACAAGTAAAAAAAAAGCAAGGCAATTTAACAAATTCAATCACAAACCATGACACCCAAGTACTAAAGGTATCATTCACTGGGAACGCCGAGTAATCTGTGGAATGACTACAGCAGTTCACAGCTTGGCCATGTTCATGCCTGAATACTTTAGGTATTCTTTTTTAAAATTCCACTTTCCACTGCCCTGCTTCAATAACAGCAGTAACCAGTTCATTTTAAATGGGTTATTGGCTGGGCGGCACGGTGGTGCAGTGGTTAGCACTGCCGCCCTACGGTGCCGCAGACCCGGGTTCGATCCCGCCCCCCGGGTCACTGTCCGTGTGGAGTTTGCACATTTGTCCCGTGTCTGCGTGGGCCTCATCCCCACAACCCAAAGATGTGCAGGGTAGGTGGATTGGCCACGCTAAATTGCCCCTTAATTGGAAACAAAATAATCTAAATTCATTTTTTAAAAATGGGTTATTGGCTGCATGAAAGCAGCAGAGAGCATTAAACGTTTTCACAGTGGTATTCCAGAGTTTAAATTTCAGTTTTCATTTTTATCTGAATTATAGACGGTTTGCAAAAGGGACACTAAAGTGCACTTCAAAAGCACGAAACCAATTTCCACTGTTCCCTACTCCAGATTTTAGCTTTGCTTACTGAGCATCTTATCGCCTGTCCTACAGGCTCAACGGTCACGAGCACCCAAGTACAGTTCAATTTTACTTGGGATGTTTGTAACCTTACTCACCCAGGAGGAACTGGGCGGGCAGCCCAGTTAATATTCCTTCTGTGTCACCTACCTGCCCCGAAGCTGTCGTTATTTTCACTGAAGTGACAAGGCTGCAACATTTACTGTGTGTTAGTGACTCAGAGCCAAGAGTCCCTGTGAACGTTAGTTTGATAACCATTTCCTCCAATGTTTTCCTTCTTGGGTCGAGGAGAGACTTGTTTTTAAAAATAAATTTAGAGTATCCAATTCATTTTTTCCAATTAAGGGGCAATTTATCGAGGCCAATCCACCTATCCTGCACATCTTTGGGTTGTGAGGGCGAAATCCATGCAAACACGGGGAGAACGTGCAAACTCCACACGGACAGTAACCCAGAGCTGGGATCGAACCTGGGACCTCAGCACCGTGAGGCAGCAGGGCTAACCGTGCTGCCCCAGGAGAGACTTCGTAACCCTATAAAGGCAAGCCTTGCCTTCCCATTTATTGTTCTAATAAAAGGGGTTTGCACCCAAAACATTAACCATTTCTCAGGTGTTAATGAAGCCTTTGTGTATTTCCAGCTATCTTTGTTCTGGGTTAACATCTCCAATTAGATTCCGTATGATACCAGGTGATGTTTTTATTCACTGAGGCATTAAGGACATACTGTAAGGACTCTTAACCATAATGCAACCACGCTCTCGTGAAATTCAGGACGCTATGACCTTGTTGAAGACATGAATCAGTGCAGAAACAATCTTGCAATATTCTCAACTTGCCTCTTTGGGGTTGTAATGGTGGCGAGGGTGGTGGGAGGGAGGGAGGCTCTTTATATATTATATGTAAGCCCTTATATATACATGTACTGCAGCATGTACTGTGTGACAGTAGCTGAGAGCCATTTTTAATAATGTCTGATCAAATTAACTGAAGCATAAAGAAGAAATGCGCATAAGCTTACATATCTGCCCTGTGGAAGCCACGTAAAAACATTGCGAAAGGAGTTAACATTCCCAGGCAATAAAAAAAGACCAAATTCTGAAGACACTCAGCAAGTCAGACAGTATCTCAGGCACCATCATTCGAACATTTTCAGTTAAAAACTGATCCTCGCACACCGAATTAAAGATTTGTTTTGAGCAGGTTTTATGTGGGTGATAATACAATTTGATTTGTAACATGTGTATCATCTCATTGTCAGGGCAGATTTTTTTAAATATCAGCCGGCAGGGGTGTCGATTATGACTCTTCCTTTTGGGCTTTAACTGGACTCGGCACCTAGTGATCTTGTTCCATGGCCGCAATTCTAAAAACTCTTGTTCTTCATTATTGTAAATAGTTCCAATTAAAGGGCTGGAACTAAAACCAACCAGTAGGGGCCAATTCTGTGCTCTTTTTGCAATGGTTCTTCAATCGGAAAAATTGTAATCAAAATGATTTTACTCTTGCTCATGCCTGGTTTTTGATTTTCAATGCAGGCCAACTTCTCAGCCCAATAGCAGGGAACATTTAACAGGGAAATTCAGGGCAGATAAAGATAAACTATTCCCACCAGTTGGAGATTCTAACAATAATAATAATCTTTATTATTGTCACAAATAGGTTTGTATTAACACTGTAATGAAGTTACTGTGAAAATCCCCTCGTCGCCACATTCCGGCACCTGTTCAGGTACGCAGAGGAAGAATTCAGAATGTCCAATTCACCCAACAAGCACGTCTTTCGGGACTTGTGGGAGGAAACCGGAGCATCCGGAGGAAACCCCACGCAGGCACGGGGAGAACGTGCAGACTCCGCACAGACAGTGACCCAAGCCGGGAATCGAACCTGGGACCCTGGCGTGGTGAAGCAACAGTGCCTGCCAGCATGAATCCCATTAAACCCTGCCACCCCAGAACGAAAAGCCCAACTTCCAGTGTGTTTCCTCCCAGTTTGGGTCGGAGGAGCCAGGAAATATCTCAATTCTGTGATCCAGACCTGGAAGGGAAAATTCTGGTCCAAGTGTATAAGCGTCATAAAAATACAAGCAAAAAAGAGCCGGAGAAGGTCTTTCTGCCCCGAAGGTCTGCTGAGCATTTCAGCAAGAACTTGGTTGGTCTTCTACCTCAACTTCATTTTTCTGGCCTACACTGATATCTCTTGAGGGGCGACCTGATAGAGATCTACAAAATTATGAGGGGCATAGACTGAGTGGATAGTCAGAGGCTTTTTCCCAGGGTAGATGGTTCAATTACTAGGGGGCATAGGTTTAAGGTGCGCGGGGCAAGGTTTAGAGGAGATGTACAAGGCAAGTTTTTTTACACAGAGGGCAGTGGGTGCCTGGAACTCGCTGCCGGAAGAGGTGGTGGAAGCAGGGATGAAAGTGATATTTAAGCGTCATCTTGACAAATACATGAATAGGATGGGAATAGAGGGATACGGACCCAGGAAGTGTAGAATATTTTAGTTCAGATGATTTTAGCATGGCCGGCGCAGGCTTGGAGGGCCGAAGGGCCTGTTCCTGTGCTGTACTTTTCTTTGTTCTTTGTTCTTTGTTCTCTTGATTCCCTGAGAGTCTAAAACACATACCAATATCAGTGTTGAATACACTCAAGAACTGAACAGCCACAGCCCTCCAAGTGAGAGAATATTCAATATTTCCAATCTTCGGAGTCAGGAAACCTCTTCTCCTTTCAATTCTAAATAGTCCATGTCTTATCCTGAGACAGTGATCCACAATTCTAGACTCTCCAGTCAGGGAAACATCCTCGCAATGTTTTGATTTGATTTGACTTACTATTGTCACATGTATTAGTATACAGTGAAAAGTATTGTTTCCTGCATGCTGAACAAACAATGCACACCGTACATAGGGAAGGAAGGAGAGACTGCAGAATGTAATGTTACAGTCATAAATAGGATGTAGAGAAAAGATCATCTTAATACGAGGTAGTCCATTCAAAAGTCTGATGGCAGCAGGGAAGAAGCTGAGTCGGTTGGTACGTGACCTCAAACTTTTGTATTTTTTCCTGACGGAAGAAGGTGGAAGAGAGTATGTCCAGGGTGCATGTGGTCCTTAATTATGCTGGTTGCCTTTCCGAGGCAGCGGGAATTATAGATAGAGTCAATGGATGGGAGGCTGGCTTGCGTGATGGACTAGGCTACATTCACAACCTTTTGTAGTTTCCTGCGTCTTGGGCAGAGCAGGCTCCATACCAAGCCATAATACAACCAGAAAGAATGCTTTCAATGGTGCATCTGTAAAAGTTGGTGAGGGTCGAAGCCGACATGCCAAATTTCCTTAGTCTTCTGAGAAAGTAGAGTCGTTAGTGGGCTTCCTTAACTACAGTGTCTGCATAAGGGGACCAGGACAGGTTGTTGGTAATGTGGACACCTAAAAACTTGAAGCTCTCGACCCTGTCTAATTCGTTCCCATTGATGGAGACTTGGGCATGGTCTTCTCTACGCTTCCTGAAGTCGATGACAATCTCCTTCGCTTTGTTGACATTGAGGGAGAGATTATTGTCGCCGCACCAGTTCAATGTTTTTGAAAGGAAAGAAAGCTTTGATGTTCCGTGGTCATGATGCCGTGGGGGATCGCGTGCCTGCCAGATCGAGGGCCAGGCTCACCCCCTGCTTGTTGCCGGGAGGAGACACGGACCATTGAACCCTGGAAAACCCAGCACTCATTGACCTCCCTCAAAAGCAAGTTACATCGTCCCTTAGGTAAGGGGACAAGGATTAGTTCACTGACACATATGATACTATCGTGAGGATTCCCGGGTTTACGTTTTTTGCTTGGCTTCTTCTGCACTGTTCTGTTTTATCGTTCAGAGGTTAGTCATTCGCAATGGGTAGCATTTTGTATTTGGCCCCTCGCATTCAGCTTAGTTGCTGGTGCGCGCACACTTTAGATCTGTAACCTGCTAAACCTGCAAGATAAAACTTTTCCTCTGGGATTTGGAAGGCTGTAGAGTGACTGCACATTCCCTGCAGAAAAATAAACTGGCAGCCTAGTCTCCTTGGAGCTGAGATGGGGCATCAGCAGGGTACCCAGACAGATTGGCAAATGCAAAAAAGGGAAGAATCTGGAGGCTCAGGAGACAGAACACCCGACAATGTTGTTTATGAAAAGGAATATTGCACTTCGCCCTTTGTCCTTTCTTTCTCTCTGACAGGTGCTTCCAGAATTAGGACGAAGGAGGATGGCATGGTATGTATTTCACTGCTCTGTATCTCCACCAGGTCAAAATCTGGATCTGTGTAGCATCTTGCACCTCCACGGGGTGTTCAAAAGTTCTTTACAACCAATGTATCACTATTGAACTCTCGTCACGGTTGAGAACACCTAGCGCACCTTGTTCTGAATAATGATTTAATCTGTGTTTTTGTCACTGTTGGTATAAGTCTCTTCATGATCATCAATTAAATAGTGGCTGTAAAAAGGCAGAGTTCTTAACCATGATCAGGGTGAAGGGGAACCAGCAAAGGGGAAAGATGATGTTGTCGGTGAACACGAGGAATCTCACTCTCGTTGCAAATAACGCGCCCCCCTCAAAAAACCTGCACATGGGGAAGGTGACTTGGGTTCAGTGAATCTTGCATTACACGCTCTTCTAAGCAGCAACCACCTGGTTATTTTACAGCTTACAAAGGGAAAAAGGCAGGAGTAACGATGGCATTGGCTCCGTGCGATCAGTGCCAACAGATAATCGTGAAAGATGAAATCCAAAACAAATAAAAGGTTTCAATAATGCATTTCTCTGAAAGATTTTCTGAAATCGAGAAGTGGTGGAACACTTGTACAGAAATAAATTGCTTTATTATTTCAGTTACACCCCGGCAGGCAAAAGGTGAAGTTGCACTCCTCGGTTATGCTATTCTCTTGTACTTCGCAGGACCTGCGTTAACCCCTCTGATGATTAATGGTTTGTTAGCGTGAGCACATTTATTTTCTTAGATTTAGCTGCCCCAACTGTCACATGGGGAATAGATATACATGAAGCTCATTCAACTAATTAACGAAAAGCAAATGCATTCCTGTGTCATTAATTAATCTACCTCTCTGGCCTGGAAGTACAATTTATCGTTCTGCAGTTACTGATTGAGTATGTACGGTGGTCGGAGAGTGAGAAGATAGGATAGTTTACACCAGATTAAGTGAGATTTACTGCAGGGCTCTTCATATGTAAATAAAACCACATTCTGGCACTCACTGTGTTGTCAGTAGGAAAGGAGATTAATGCGAGGAAAGACTTTGAAAATAAACAGATAGGTCCACACAAGTTGTAAATTGAGATTCCCGATCTCTCCCTCAATTCAAAACTGTATTAACTCCAACCAGAGCGACCCAATGGTGTGAATCAAATGTACCAGTGTGGAGGGGATAGGGAGGCGGCACAATTATATTAGCAGTTTAGAACAGTCTAATCTGTTGCCACGGCAACAGCGATGGCTCAGTAAGTTCAAAGATAAAAGGTAGGAATGTGGGCCCTGTATGATTTTACAACAGAAATTGCTTGCGTTCCCACCACATAGTTTTCTTTGTACAGAGAGTGTTCTTTCAAATTGTACGAAATCACTGGCGGTGTAAAAACTGAACAGAGTTCCAATATCTTCAAGCAAAGCATTTGTGAGCAAGAATTTCTGGCGAAAGTTACAGAGTAGAACATTTTTAAGAAGCGATAGTTCTGGCAGCACTGACATCAGCAAACGATGGATGCTAAACTCATTTTCATGACATTCCTCACGTCACCGTTCTAACACAGACAGTAACCCAGCTATTTTGGAGCTAAACTATTTCACACTACTAGTCTGGCATTGTAACTTTAGAATACTGAGCGTATGTAGCCATTATTTATTGTTGTGCAATTCTTCATTCACTGCACAGCACAAAGAGCATGTTACTCGCATCACTAATTACAGCAGCCCGATGTTACTCTAGCCCCTACATTGAAAAAAAAACTTTTATTTTTAAAATAAACTTAATGAGCAGCTTGAATGTTGTTTGAATATAGGAACATAAGAAAGAGGAGAAGCAGAAGACCTGTCTGATCATGACTGATCTTTTCCCTCAACTCCTCTTTCCTACTCATTCCCTGTATCCTTGATTCTCTGAGAGATGGTAATTCTGTCTGTCTTAGATTGTAACACCATAAGGTACCGGAGCTGTTTGGCCCATCGAGTCTGCTCCGCCATTCGATCATGGCTGATGTGTTTCTTATCCCGTTTTCCCACCTTCTCCCCATAACCCCTGATCCCCTTATTAATCCAGAACCTATCTTTCTCTGTCTTAAAGACACTCAGTGACTTGGCCTCCACAGCCTTCCACGGCAAAGAGTTCCACAGGTTCACCACCCTCTGGCTGAAGGGATTCCTCCTCATCTCTGTTTTAAAGGATCGTCCCTTCAGTCTGAGGCTGTGCCCTCGGGTTCTAGTCTCCACTACTTGTGGAAACATCTTCTCCACGTCCACTCTATCTATGCTTCTCAGTATTCTGTGAGTTTCAATAAGATCCCCCCTCATCCTTCTAACTTCCATCGATTACAGACCCAGAGTCCTCAACCGCTCCTCTTATGGCAAGCCCTTCATTCCTGGGATCATTATTGTGAACATGCCTGTAGCTTTAAATATATTCAATGATTAAGCATCCAGAATTCCAGTGATTCACAAACCTTTGAGTGGTGAAATATCTCCTCTCAGTCCGATGTGATTGGTCCAAAGCTGTGCTCCCTTGTTCGGAATCTCTCCAGCCGCGGGGAGCAACCTACTTTCTCACGCCTATAATCTTGCATGTTCCAAAGTCATCACCTGTCATTGTTCTGAACTCAAGAGGCTAGAGGTCCAATTTATTTGGGTCTAGATTTTCACCTCCAGGTGTGCAGGGTCAGGGGATTTCCCAGCTCAGTGAACCCGACCTTTTCAAACATCCGCCGAAAAGTTGGATTTTGTGGTCGGGCTGAAATAGGCATTGGGGCTGATAACCCCTAAAGGAGGGCTGAGTGTGAAGGCAGGCAGGGCAGAAGGCCTGCTTCTGTGCACTGGCACTGTGTTTAGAGAAGTAAAATAAATTATTAAACAGCCCACCACTTCACACCCCTTTCAACCCCCCCCCCCGCCCCCCACAGCCTCCCTAATCTCCACCCGTGACATCACATGCCTCTCTACCAACCTGCATGACCCCTCATACCCCTATGTTGACACATGTCCCTTTACCCAACACCTTTGCCCATAACCCCTCCATGACAGCTCACCTAGTATCCTTGGACACTTCTTTGACAGTTACAACACTTCTATGACAGTTTTGATAGGTTGGCATTTCCTTGACAGCTTTGACAGTGTCTTAAGATTTGGGCAATTATTTGACAGTGGATATTTTCTTTTTTTTTCCAATTAAGGGGAAATTTATCGTGGCCGATCCACTTACCCTGCACATCCTTTTGATTGTGGGGTGAGACCCATGCAGGAATGAGAGAATGTGCAAACCCCACACGGACAATGACCCGGGGAGGTGATCGAACCTGGGTCCTCGACGCCATGAGACAGCACTGCTAACCATGGTACCACCATGCAACGCAGCCGATATTTTCTGGACAGTTGCATGGTCCTTTAAAAATTCCTGGCCAGTTCCTTGACAGTTGGACAGTTAGTCGACAGCTTGACAGTTCCAATGGGTTTGTGCCTAAAAAATGCATAGTCATGTTTCATTTTAACAATTTCAAAAGCTGTGTTATTTATCATAAAGAGAGCCTTGCCTCTCCCAAAGGGGTCCCAGATCTGTTCCTGTACTACCTTTACTGCAAGTATATCCTTCCTTAAATATGGCGACAAAACCTGCACAACATACTCAAGGTGTGTTCTCATGAAAGCTCCGTACAATTGTAACATGACTTCTTTATTCATTCCAATCCTCTTGCAATAAAGGTCCAGATGCCATTTGCTTCCTTAAATGCTTGTTGTACCTGCACACTAACCTTTTGTTCCTTGTAAAGAGTACACTCAAATCTCTGAACATCAATGTTAAGTTTCACCCCTGTTTTTAAAACATTGCTTTTCCATTGTCACAAACAGAGTGAATAACCCCACACTTACCCACATTATATCCGACCTCCATCTTCTTGCCCACTCACTTTACTGGTCTCTATCTCATTGCACCCTCTTTATAGACTCCTCTCAGCTTGCATTCCCACCTAGCTTTGTATCATCAGCAAACCTAGATACATTACTCTCTAACTCTTTGTCTAAAGCATTAGTATATAACGTCAATAGCCATGGCCCCAGCATTAACTCATGCGGCACTCCACCAGTGACAGCCTGCGGACTTGAAAACTTTCCATTCATCACTACTCACTGCTTCCCTGTCTGTTAATGAATTCTCTATCCTTACTAATATATTATCCCCCAACTCCATAAGGCCTTTGATTTGATTTTGATTTGATTTGATTTATTGTCACATGTACCCAAGTACAGTGAAAAGTTATTTAGTGTATTACTCCTTTGTGTGGCATACCGTTGAATGCCGTTTGAAAATCTAAGTATACTACATCTACAGGTTCCCATTCATCTACCCTACTAGTTATGATCTTAAAAAATTCTGACAAATTTGACAATAGGATTTCCCTTTTGTAAAACCATCTAATCATACTATTCATTACAAAGTACAGGGCGATCCAATGCGTCCCACTCCCCGCACAGTACATGTAACCATGCAGGTTTATTACATTAAAGTTTGCATCCAATTACCGTTTGAAGTCATTGTTTGATTCCACATCCCCACTTTCATGGGTAGCGTGTTCCAGGCCATTCTACTCACTGTGCAAAAATGATCCTCCTCACATTCCCCCTAGATCTCTTGCCGAAAATCTTAAAATCTGTGTCCCTTAGTCCTTGTACAATCAGCTAATGGAAAAAATCTTAAAGCCGTAGGCTGTAGTTTTCCAGCCGCCACTGCACCCCTCCTCCCACAGGGGCAGATTTTCCGGCAGCATTCATGGCTCGGCAATGGCTGCTGGCGGCAGAAGAACATAAGAACATAAGAACTAGGAGCAGGAGTAGGCCATCTGGCCCCTCGAGCCTGCTCCACCATTCAATGAGATCATGGCTGATCTTTGTGGACTCAGCCCCACTCTCCGGCCCGTACACCATATCCCCGAATCCCTTTATTCTTTAGAAAGGCATCTATCTTTTTCTTAAAAATGTTTAAGGAAGGAGCCTCAACTGCTTCACTGGGCAAGGAATTCCAGAGATTCACAACCCTTTGGGTGAAGAAGTTCCTCCTACACTCCGTCCTAAATCTACCTCCCCTTATTTTGAGGCTATGCCCCCTAGTTCTGCTTTCCCCGACCAGTGGAAACAACCTGCCCGCATCTATCCTATCTATTCCCTTCATAATTTTATATGTCTCAATAAGATCCCCCCGCATCCTTCTAAACTCCAATGAGTACAGTCCCAGCCTACTCAACCTCTCGTCATAATTTAATCCCCTCAACTCTGGGATCAACCTAGTGAATCTTCTGGCCCTGCCGATGTCAATGGCCATTTATGTTGCTCGCCATCCAGAGACGTCACCAGGGAACCTGCCGTAGAGTAACGGCACTCGTGGGGCTGGAAGGTTCCGCTGGTGGGAAGGGCTTGAAAACCCTGGCCATAATCTTGTACACCTTGATCAAATGAATGAAATGAATGAAAATCGCTTATTGTCACGAGTAGGCTTCAATGAAGTTACTGTGAAAAGCCCCTAGTCGCCACATTCCAGCACCTGTTTGGGGAGGCAGGTACGGGAAATCTCCCCTCAATTGCCTTTTCTCAAGAGGAGAACAGCCAACCTTTCCAATCTAATTTTGTAACTAACTCCCGCCTCACCGCACATCCCCCACCCCCCTGCCACCCCCCCCATCCCCCACCGCACCACCCTCCCCATCCTTGAAACAATCTTGGTAAATCACGTCTGCACCCTTGCAAGAACTTTCGCTCCTTTCCTAAAATGTTGTGACCAAAACTGGAAGAAGCATTCTCTCTGAGGTCTAACTAGAACCCTAAAGGTTCAGCATGACTTGGCTGTCTTTGTACTCAATAACCTCTGTTTATGAAGTATAAGATGCTTTGCCAATCGTTCTCTCAGTATGTCCGGCCATGTTCCGAATCGATGCCCATGCCAGACTGATCCTGGCCATTAAGTCAATATTGTCTCTCCCTTCTGCAACAATCCCCCACAACTCTCGGCACTAAATTCCATCTACCACTTCTCTGCTCTCGTTGCCAGAAATTTGTTTCGCCCTCACTCTTTGCTGTTCCTCCAAGTTATGTTTTTCAACATAATTTGCTTAATGTGCATAAATAATGGTTAGATTGGCGCGAGGTCCCAGGTTCGACCCCGGCCCTGGGTCACTGTCCGTGTGGAGTTTACACATTCCACCCGCGTTTGCATGGGTTTCGCCCCCACAACCCAAAAGGTGGATTGGCCATGCTAAATTGCCCCTTAATTGGAAAAGTGAATTTGGCACTCTAAATGTAAAATAAATAAATAATGGTTAGATGATTTGAAACTTTAATTTTCATATTTAAATCAAGGTTATATATCGAACGTTACATTTTGCTCAGGCCCTTTGCTTACATTGATATCTGCTTGTTTGTGCCGTATCTTAATTTCTGGTGTATGCTAATGAGTTTGAAGGGAAATTTAGATGTACATTAACATTAGCAAATTGGGAGCACAAATGGGTTGGATTTTGCACGCTGAAGTGTAAATTCCGAATTCAAACGAGTATCCCCACCATAATATTTCTGGTAATAATACATAGGCCCAAATTATGCGCTCGCCAGGTGTGTGCATACGGAAGTGGGCCCGAAATGTACTTCTGTCTGTGGTCGTCCTCGAATGAACAAACATTGACCACATCAAAGAGAAGTAAGTGCTTTCCAAACACTGAGTGCATTCCAATCACTCTGTTGTGTGATTGCACTGCACTTACCTCTCTTTAATGTGGTCAATGTTTGTAAACATTGGGGTTTCATCACTAAGGCCACTGAACCGTGAACGAATCAAAGCTGCAGATGGTTTGTAGAAGCTGTCAATCACAGACCATGACTGGAAAGCTATGAATGGCATGCAGCTAATGGATCTGTGGGAACCAGATGCAGGTCACAACTGTTCTCCTTCGAGGAATAGACATATGGAGCTTCAAGGTAAGTGTGACAGCAGTAATTCTTCTCACTGCCCCTGTCTGAACTGCTCACTAGCTTCTCGACAGGGGTCTATTTTCTGGGTGGGGAGGGTAGTTTGTGTGGAGGGGTTCCCTTCAGGCAGGGAGTCACTATGGGAGGGTCCCTCAATTAAGGGGTCCCTGTCGAGGGCCCCTTTGGTCAGAGGGTCCCTGAGGTCTCCCTATTACAGGGATCCCTGTAGGGAGTATCCCTATTACAGGGGTCCCTGTGAGGGGCCCCTTTGGTCAGGAGGTCCTTGGGGGTGGGACCCCCTATTACAGGAGTCTCTGTGGGGTCCCTCAATTACAGGGGTCCCTGTGGGAAGTATCCTTATTACAGGGGTCCCTGTGAGGGTCTCACTATTACAGGGTCCCTGTGGGTAGTCTCCATATTACAGGAGTCACTGTGGGGGTGTCACTATTACAGGGGTCCCGGGGAGGTCCTCCTATTACAGTGATCCCTTTGAGGAGGTGTGAGGTGATTTTGGTCGAGGAGGCGAGGGCAGACAGTGCATTGTTGGGGGGAAGGTGGGCTGGCATTTCGGATGGGCTCAGGTGGTCCCTACCAGCATGGCTCTGGTGTGGTGGACCTCACGGTGGGCTATGGGAGCCCCTTGACCCACTGCGAGGTCCGCCACACCAAGGCCACGCTGGTAGAGACCACAAGTGATCTGTGGTCACGTGATTCCCTTCCGCGGTGACTGGAGAATCAAGGGGGGCTGGAGCAGAAGGTGCCAATGGTTTATTAAGACCCAGTTGCATTAATTTACATACTCCTGCTGGCACGCGGCGTGGACCCCATTCGATCCAACCTGTGGGGGCGTTCGGAGTATCATAATCGGTCACCTCCCGCCGACGATCGATATATTGCCCGGCGTCCGATTATCCAGCCCATCAGGGAACGCGATCTGGGCATCCCGGGATGGAGAATCCTGCCCTCGGTTTAGAATTGCATCTCTTCTCATTGGGTTTGTCACCGATTGGTTAGAATTGCTTTTCCTGAACACGCTGTAGGAATTGTGGATAGAGAAGGGAGCTAACGTTTCGAGTCTGGATGACTCTTTGATAGCTCCTTTCTCTCGCCCAGAGGCTGTCAGGCATGCTGAGATTGTCCAGTATTTTCTGTTTTTGTTTCAGATTCCAGCATCCGCGGTAATTTGCATTTATCTTTGCATTAATATTTCTCCCTCGGTTCCCCTTGTTTTTATTTATGTTGAAGCTTTGTACATTGAGGAATTACCTGGGAGCTTGGGCAGTTGCTAGCTCCCCCATTGCTTTCACCATGGCAATGCCTCAGCCAATCAAAGTTGACTTGCCAACCAATCAACACCCTTTTCATCTGTTGTATAAATTGCGATTTTTGAAGTTTGGCGTTCTTGTGTTTGTGTTGATGATTATGGGATAACAAGATTCGGTAACATGCTTCTCTTTTCAGCAATATTCAAGTTTGGTGCAACTAAGTGACACCACCCTGATTTGGTTAATTCATCATCGCGCTGGGTCAAATTCCGTGAACTCTCTCCCTAACAACACTGGGGGCGGACCTTCACCTCACGGACTGCGGTGGTTCAATACGGCGTAGCCATCTGGGATGGCCACATCCCGATTACAAAATGGACACTTGCAAAGAATGCAGGGACAATTGGACAATACCGAAAAGCAAGCAGGAGCAAGGTCTGTCTGTTGATTAGAGCCTTAGCTCTCAGACAGGGCCGGTACGACAGAACCATCTACATTCTCATGAGCAATCCCTGGGAACAAAAAGGCAACATTTAGGTAAACAATGCCAAGACAGACACCCCGGCGCCAGAGGAGACTAAAACAAAGCAAACCAACGGCCACCGAGGACACGCCCAGCAACCAGCGAACCCACCCCTCTATTGGAGGACAATCGATAAGGACAATTGGGAAACGGCCCAATTAATTGGGGCCAAGTTCAAGGCCGACCCAAAAGCACGCAAAGCCCTTTTGGGTATAAAAAGGATTCCCCAAGAGAGAATCGCTCTCTTGACCGTGGCTCTCAGCAAGGAGAGACCTGCCAAAGCAACGCCAGACAAAATAAGTCAACGCACGCTACGAGATAGATGCTCCTAGTTGCTATCTTGTCAACAGCTCAACCCAGCGGCCTCAGAACCGAGCAACGGGTATTGTTCCTCTGACTGAGTGGGCACCCGAAGCTAAGTAGAGGCTTTTAGAAATAGTGATAGTTTAGGTTGTAAAGTTTTATGCATGCGTAGATTTGACTATGTGTAAATAAATGAGCATTGCTTTTGAACTTACTAACTGGTGTATCGCGTCTTTGATCAGTATTCGGTTTTGAACCTTGTGGCGGTATCGAAAGATACCTGGCGACTCTTGAGCAAACGTAATTAAACAGAGCCAAATTAAGAAACAACAGCAAGTTAGCAACATTTACTGGCGACTCCGCCGGGACTCGACTTAGAAGTGGCCTAACCACTCCGAGAGAACCCAAAATTTGAATTGAGAATCCAATTGGAAACAGAAAAATCACAAGCGTAAGAACAGTACTGATCAAGCCTCTGAGATTCGGAAGTGTGTTAATGCATGCGTACTAACAGGGATATAAGGTAAACCTGAGAGATTTTGTTGCGTAAAACTGTCGGGAGCTTTGTAGGCCGGAAATTAGCGTAATCCGTACCCGTGTTTACATCACCACTTTATCACCCCCTGTTCCAAATTCAGTAGAGAACCTAGATAGAGAGAATGGCAATGAAGGCAATGGAACGCCTTTACCCCCAAGAATTCGAGGTCGCAGCGACCAGTAGAGTAGGACAGTGTCCCGTTTGGGAAGATGAGATCAGGAAATATCTCAAAGGAAAAGGATGACCCCTTTGGAGTGTATTCTGCGCCAATGAGGAAATGGGTCCCGGGAGTATAGGGCGTACTTGGTGGGAGAACCTGTCAGAGATCCACAAGAAGAGCTTAGGGAAAGCTCGCATGCTGATGGTAATCATGTCCTGTTTGGCACATTTGCGAGGCACAGAGGAGGTCATTAGGACGCTCCATAGAGAGATAGAGGAGAGAGACAGAAGTAGTGAGGTAGACGTGAGCGAAGTAGAGAAGGAGAATAGAGATTTAAGAGAGCAGTTAGCAGCAAGGGACAGGGAGGTGGATGATGGCAAGAGGGCACACCAACCTTGTCTCGCGCATTTGAGTAGCTTCCAAACGCAATATGATAAGGCCTACCAGGATACGCAATGTGCGCTCTTAGTAAGACAAGAGACCGAGCAACAAGTTGAGAAATTGCAGAAACAATGCAATGATTTGAAAGCAGCCCTACGAGCATTCCATACTTACACGACATACATAGACATAGAATTTACAGTGCAGAAGGAGGCCATTCGGCCCATCGAGACTGCACCGGCTCTTGGAAAGAGCACCCTATCCAAGGTCAACACCTACACCCGATCCCCATAACCCAGTAACCCCACCCAACACTAAGGGCAATTTTGGACACTAAGGGCAATTTATCATGGCCAATCCACCTAACCTGTCCATCATTGGACTGTGGGAGGAACAAAGGTAGAGCTCCGTAGACCACGCAAAGTGCCGGAAGCAAATTGCAAAATTGCAACCTCTGCTTTCCATTCAAAATGGGTTTCAAAACACATTCGGACCCCAGTTAGATCAGAAAAACTGCCCCAATTGGCAGGAATTGAACGAGACTGCCCATAGATACGTACATGGGACATGTACGCAGGAAAAACCCCAGAAAAGGAGAGCGCCCCAACCCCCAACCCCCATGAACCCTGTAACCACACACCGCAGGGCCGCAGCAGAAGGAGACGCAAATTTCCTTTATACAACCCCGTTACCCGTGACCCAATTATGGGACGCGTGTGGAAAAATTACACCGTTCCTTCCCACATCAGACCCCCACCAATTTTTTGCGAAAGTCAAACAGCAGGCTACCATGTACGGCCTGGACGAAAAGGAGCAAGTGAAGCTCACAGTTTTAAGCCTCGACCCTTCAGTCGTGGCAGCCCTTCCCGACCCACAGAATGTAGGAGGAGGCACACTCCAAGAGATGCACACAGCGATCCTTGATGCGATCGGCTACAACAGAGGAGACCTTGTAGAAGGCCTAAACAAGTGTAGGCAAAAGAAAACAGAGCACCCCACAGCATTTGCTGGATGCTTGTGGATACATTCACATCAGATTTCAGAGAGTTAGCCCACGCCCATTTGTCCCCAGATAATATGGCCAAATGGACTCGAATCCTAGTCTCTCACGTGACAGACACAGGACAGAAAGCTTGCGCAAATTATGACCCCTCAGACGAGACCCACAATGAAAAATGGGTTTTGAAAAGATTGCCCCGCACTTGGGAGCAATTAGTCCAAAGCAAAACCGCATTTATAAAACCAGATGAAAAGCAGGCAGACATGAATCCAGTTAAAGCGCATCAGCACCCCGCATGGGTAAATGAGGGCAGGGACAGCCCACCCCAGCCCAAAGCTCAAGAATGTTACAACTGTGGGCAGTCAGGACACTGAGCCCGAGATTGCAGGACACCCCCACCACCAGCTACACTAGCCCCCGGATATGAAAGAGAACACCACCCACAGCAGCTGCAAGG
This sequence comes from Scyliorhinus torazame, assembly GCF_047496885.1. Taxonomy (NCBI): domain Eukaryota; kingdom Metazoa; phylum Chordata; class Chondrichthyes; order Carcharhiniformes; family Scyliorhinidae; genus Scyliorhinus; species Scyliorhinus torazame. The sequence continues at coordinate 317,597,038 of NC_092712.1, forward strand.
TCCCAGCTGCCCCATGCAAACTGTGAGCGCTGACCCACCACTTCTCATGGCAGCGTTACCTCAGCAATGCCACTTCATTTTTGTTTCGCTCCTCCTTCCTCTCTTCTTCGGTCACACTACACTGCCTCCATATGCTAGTTGCACCCCAGTCCAAATGTGATTTACGGTGTCCTTTCTGGTGGAACCTGCACCATGTGTGTTGTATGTTTGTTCGTCAGTGTTAATGTTAAGTGTTGTTTGTAAACTTGAAACTTTTCACGGCCCCACCTCACCACTCCTTTAACGCCCCCTGGTGGTTGATGGAACAAGTTTGCCCCCAGACAACATTTCAGAGGAACTGGTTTGTCAACAGAAACCAGTTCAGATGAACTAGTTTATCAACAGAAACCAGTTTAGAGGTACCAGTTTGTCAGCAGACAACAAGGCAACCCCCTCGATGACCACAATCTTACCCGTTCTTGCCGGTTGCTCAGGCAATGGAGAAACGGCACTGGTCCCCGCCCTGCATGAGGAGCCCCCCTCTGGTCAGCTACACTCGGGTAGAGCACAAACGGCATTGATCACCGTCCTACCCAGGGATTCCACCCATTTCTTACCCGCCGCGGCCCATACACACCCAATTTTGGCACTTTCAGTTCAAAATTCTTTTGTTTGGTTTTGGGAACCCTTAGGTTGCTTCCGTATGCTATTTACATTCTCAAACACTGGGCTGTTAGATCGCACGGGCTGCAAGACAGCCCGCACTATGTCAGTATTTTTCTCGGATGTCTTGTCCCAAATACTTGGTTTTTAAAAAAATGAGGGAGTCACAGATGGTGACCAATTATGAAGAAAAATTGGCAACAAAGGACAGACAGTCAGACATATGAGATCTTAAGCAAGATAATAACAGATATCATGCTTGTGTTCACAGAACTCCGGAACCTCAGGAACCCCAGAGGAAGACAAAGAAGACGACAGAAAGACGGAAAGGTGAAGACGACCTCCATCATGTTCACATGGATCTTAGCGGGATCCCTTCAGTTGCACGCGGACGCTACCCCCCTGACCCCTACCACACAAGCCGTGAATGATTCCCACCCCCGCAATACACAGAACCCCGAGATAGCCAGCCCCGCGACAGTTAACAATACCCCGACCTGGTGTGATAAGTTTATCACCTGGTACTCACTGTCGTATGTAGTAGAAGCCCTCTTAGCACTGGCGATACTTTGCAGTGTCGTGCAGACACTTAGAAAATGGCGAAGGAGAGCCCACCACTCTCGCACCCCGGTTACAGGTTTAGGTCCCCCATTTTCAGATTTCACCAGATCCCGAACCCATTGAGACGGATTAAAGTGCATCCATTTCTCCTTATGTATTCTGTGAAATAAAGAAATGTAAACCTCTGTGTCTGACTGCCATGCCAGAGAAATTTGTGTGCTGCTATTTTGTACATTTAAAATGTTGTAGATTTTTCAGATTGTTTGAGTAAGGATAGTTTATTGCGGATAGTTAGAGGTTCCAGTTTTTTTATTTTTCTGTAATGCATTCATTAATGTCATAGTGCCCCGTAGAGTTTTATAATAGTGTATGTATTTAAAATGATTTCGGTAAAATTGTGTTTCATAGGATAGGACAGATTATGGGTGCCCCGTTTGGTCAGAGGATGAAGACAATGCAGTAATGTGATCCTTCACGCTTCGCGTTGAGGATCACAACGAGGGAGTTAGCCATCTGGGATGGCCACGTGCCGATTACAAAATGGACACTTTACAAAGAATGCAGAGAAAATTGGATAATACCGAAAAAGCAAGCAGGTGCAAGGTCTGTCTGTTGATTAGAGCTGTAGCTCTCAGACAAGACCGATACTGTAGAACCATCTACATACTAATGAGCCATCCCCAGGAACAAAAGGCAACATTTAGGTCAACAATGCTAAGATAGACACCCCGACGCCAGAGGAGATGAAAACAAAGCAAACCAATGGCCACCTAGGACACGCCCAGCAATCAGGGAACCCACCCCTCTATTGGAGAAAATCAATAAGAACGATTGGGAAATGGCCCAATTAATTGGGGCCAAGTTCAAGGCCCGCCCAAAAGCGCGCGAAGACCTTTTGGGTATAAAAAGGATTCTCTAAGAGTGAATCGCTCTCTTGGTCTTGGCTCTCAGCGAAGAGAGACCTGCCAAAGCTCCGCCACACCAAGTAAGTTCCAAGTCAACGCACGCTACGAGATAGATGCTCCTAGTCGCTATCCTGTAAACAGCTCAACCCAGCAGCCTCAGAACCGAGCAATGGCCATTGTTCCTCTGACTGAGTGGGCACCCGAAGCTAAGTATAGGCTTTAGTAATAGTGGTAGTTTAGTTGGTAGAGTTTATGCATGAGTAGATTTGATGTGTGTAAATAAATGAGCATTGCTTTTGAACTTATTGACTGGTGCATCGATTCTTTGATCAGTATTCGGTTTTGAACCTTGTGGTGGTATCGAAAGATACCTGTTGACTCCTGAGCAAATGTAATTAAACAGAGCCAAATTAAGAGACAACAGCAAGTTAGCAACAACGGCAGTTCACCATCACCTACTCAAGAGCAGTTAGGGGTGACAATAAATGTGGGCCGTGCCTGTGACACCACGGACTAGATTCTTCCGCCCCGACCGCCGCAAGAACGCCACGGTCGAGAGGCGGACAACGGAGAAGTCCATTGACCTCGGGTGGGATTCTCCTGTCGCCGGGCGGACACGGCCGGAGAATCCCGCCCCACACCGTGTAAATAAATTGTTTTCAAATTGCGGGTAATGACAACTTGAATTTCCTCACCGATTATTTCCCCACTTCCACATCACTCAGGACTGCATTGATTACGTGCGAGGACTTGATGGGACCATCGGCACTAGTTACCCTCTGGTACCTCGGCTAAGCAGCTATTATCCATGTGTAAATCTGTGTCAGCAGGCTGCAACCCATGAGAAGGATCACAGCCAAGTCTGAGCTATCCTCATCTGTTGGCCAGATATGAACATCCAGCTGGGAGTTCTTGACAATGATCAGGAGTGGCAATCCGGAACAGTTCCTCCTCTGGTCTAGGCACAGTGAGGACAATCGTAGTCTCCCTATAAAGAGGCAATGCAGTAGGTAAAGTTGCTCAACCTGGAAGAGAGAGTAGAAAATAAAGGAATTCAGTGGTGTTTAATGTTTGCCAGTGGCATAAACCATTGGATTTATTTCAGTCCAGATTGAGTTGGTTCAGTAATTAAAATCAGCACACATCAAGCTGAATCCTTGTGGACTGTGTGTACATTTCCAGTTTTAAAATACCATACAGTATGAATTTTACAATATAACAACATTAAAATATGTACAGCCGCCTCTGAACAGACAAACCATTTTTTTTTTTAGAATTGTGCATTGAATTCCATTCAACTGTGAAATCCAAAATATACTGTTTCTCACAGGAGAAATTGTTATAATTACATTCCTTAATCACCAGTCGCATTTCTGTGATGTTTCACTTCATCAGCCGAATGTCAATGCAACTAGGGCCCTTGCCGTTTTACTGTCTGACTCCCTCCGAACAGCCTGAACCCCCCCCTTTTTTTATTGTCACTGCCAAGTTTGCCTCAATGCAGCTGAATAAAACAAAAGCAATTTATTATGATGCAGAAACAGGTTAGCAATCAGTACAGCGGGCTATGCACCCTGCTGGAATTGAGCACAGCACTACACATAATTAAATCTATTTTAGCAGGCTCCACTCTGTACACAGCTGAGCAAAGCAACTTATACTGAATAAATATCACTTTCCGCACGGCAACAGCTTCAGTTACTATCGAGCAACCTATCGGTTACTGATATGAGATTAGAGATTTGGGCCCCGCTTTGCACAGGCAGGGAGAGATAGCAGCCCAAGTCCAGAGTTAAAATTAAAAAGAAGCAAATTGTGATTTCTTTACCAATTTGTGCAGGAGACCAGGTTGGAATTGCCAAACAAATGCTGCCGAACAGGCATGTTCTGTGTCGTGAATCTTCTGGGATTGAGCTGGTGTTTCCGGTGGTTAGCACTGTTGCTTCACAGCACCTGGACCTGGGTTCGATTCCCGGTTTGGGGCACTGTCTGTGTGGAGTCTGCACGCTCTCCCCGTGTCTGCGTGGGTTTCCTCCGGGCATTCCGGTTTCCTCCCACAAGTCCCGAAAGACGTGCTGTTAGGTAATTTGGACATTCTGAATTCTCCCCCCGTGTACCCGAAGAGGTGCCGGAGTGTGGCGACTAGGGGATTTTCACAATATCTTCATTGCAGTGTGAATGTAAGCCTACTTGTGGCACTGATAAAGATTATTAATTGTCCACCGCTGAGCGATCCAGGGTAGAAAGAAAAACATGGTCCTTTAAACATGAGTTCGATAACCAATGAGGAAAAATGTTCAAAGAATATCAGACATGGGACATAACGGGGTTTCACAGAGAGTTAACCAGGCCATGAGAGGTCTGCTCACTAGCCAATTGGCTTTGGGAAGGAATGACCAATGGAAGTTTAGAATGTGAGGGTGGAGCTGCTGGAGGCAGCAAGTCATGTGTCGATCCTTGAAGCAATATGTCCAAACAGAGACAGCAATCATAGTGGCTTCCAGCGGCAAACAATATTGAAATAAATTACTCCAGCCTTCGGACGCAAAGCCTCCTGTGGTACCATTATTAAGTAAGGTAAATGGCTCAGCCAGTTTGGATTTTTAGCTAGGCACTTGTCGAATTGATCGCCTGTATCTTCTCCCAATTCTCTGCTGTCACTAAACCCTCCAAGCAATATAAAGAGGAACTAGTGCAACAGCTAAAATAAGAGAGGCTGCTTAACTATTTGCCAACGGGATGTTCGAATGGGCATAAGACTTTTCCCCCAAACCCACTGCCCTAATGTTAGAGCTCACTGCTTACTTTTGAAATTCGCCATAGTACGCAAGGATTGTTAGCTTCTCTCGCCTTTGAGAGCTGACTGGTGGTGATTTAACCTGAGGGTCACCACACCTTTGGCGAAGGGCAAGGTTGAAAAGGCGGAGCCTTCATGGATAACCTCAGCCGTTACGGGAATTGAACCCGCGCTGTTGGCGCCAGTCTGCATCATGAACCAACCGTCCAGACAACTGAGCTGACCGACCCCCATTTCCAGCTAGGCACTCATTGACAACACATGATCAACCAGGTCAAGCTCTTCATCCTAGCCAGACATTACAGCTGACCTGGTTTTGCTGGAGTGGGGGCTCTTGCAGTGTGTCCTGTTGCCTTGACTTTGCCCTCAGCTTGTGAAAACTTTTGCTCACAATTTTATGGAAGTGATAATGTTCTGATGAAGGTGATGGGATAAACAGTCGATCATCTTAACTGTTCTATCTATTCTTCTACAATGGAATTGAAGGATTGATGAAGAAACAGAGAAATAACTGAGAAGGAATTGGAGTCAAATCAGAGACAAAAGTGGTTAACATTGTTGCTTCACAGCACCAGGGTCCCAGGTTCGATTCCCGGCTTGGGTCACTGTCTGTGTGGAGTCTCCACATTCTCCCTGTGTCTGCGTGGATTTCCTCCGGGTGCTCCAGTTTCCTCCCACAAGTCCTGAAAGACGTGCTGTTAGGTGAATTGGACATTCTGAATTCTCCCTCTGTGTACCCGAACAGGCGCCGGAGTGTGGCGACTAGGGGCTTTTCACAGTAACTTCATTGCAGTGTTAATGTAAACCTGCTTGTGACAACAAAGATTATTATTATTATTATTATTAATAAAAAGAGGGAAAGATAAATTGGATTAAGAGAGAAAAATGGTGAGGGAAATTAGAAGAAAATAGTTGAAACATTTTTTTTTTTGCAACAACAATTTACTATCTGTCTGAATAAGTCTACACAGTTTGAATAGTTTCCTTTCTGGCTAGAGAGGTGGACTGGCATCGTTGGAATATAAATCTTGTTAAAAAAAAAGTTGGGCTATTAATTACCATCCCCCAACTTTCGGCAATGAGTTCAAAGGCCAATTGATGGGCAGATGCAGTAACATTTCATAATCACGGAAACGCTAAGGGTTTTGAGTGGCTAACGGTGAAGTGGTGTAAATCAAGAGCAACTTGCAGTGATTCACATTTCGTGCAGTTTCACCACTTCATCACAAGTTGTTGGAAAATGTACGCAGCGATCATGGTAAGCGCCATTAATCTCAGCTGTCTTTCGGCAGCAAAACATTGGCCATCGCGTTATTGACATGCAATGCTCCCTCTTGGTGTGGTTGTATGTTATGTATACTCCACATCCTAATCTCAGACTCTTGCTCAGTGCTTTGCCAATGACATGAACAAACAAATTCGCAGGTTTCTACTGTCTGAGGAAGCTTCTGAGGTTTGAACGCTCCCTTTATTTCTTAGTTCTGGGTTATGCCTCATAACTGGTGCCACTATTTCCAATGGCTGGTGTCAGCTGATTGTACTCATTATCTGGCACAAACTTTGTCAGCTGTGACAGAGCAGAGGGGAGGTTTGTTGCATCAAGTGCATCTTGAGAGAGGTAGGTTCATCCATACCTTGCCCAGACATACTCCCAGGGCTGACTACTCTCAGTGTGTCTCTGTTCTGCAGAGGAGTGAGCCACGGGGCAGCTACAGGATGTGCTCAAAGGTTCTCTCCATCAGAGCCCAGCAGCATGCTCATGCTAGACAAGGGACCCATTGCAGATTGGACCCCTGAGCATATATGTGGCGAAAAGTCTAAACATTCATGAGAAATAGTCCACCTGAGTTTGCAAGCTCTGATAGCGTGCTCCTCAACTTAGTCGTGGACTGCACTCAGATGCATTTGTTAATGTGAAGATTTTGGACACTTCCTCAGTCCGCATCAAGCTGTTAAATAAGTTGTTATGGGCGAGGCGTTTTCAAACTCCAAAATGTATCATGGAGTTCAACCAACCTCTCCCTTTAATGGATTTGTTGCTTTTCCAAGCACACGGCTTTTTCCCTAGGTGTTGGATTACAATTATGGACACGTGGGTTTTTAAACACAAAACACTGTTTATTCCATGAACTCAACTTAACATCTGAAATAAACATTGGATCTCTTAACACCCCTTACTTCAAAGATAAGTCAGAAAATATTGCAACAGTAAATAATTACTCAAAATGTTCCTTCAAACTTCCAAGAGACTTAACACCTTTAAACAGTATCACATCAGGTTAAAGGATATATATATTTTCTGTAGAATAGCAGAGATATATTAGCTTGGTTGAATTCAGTTCCAGCACCTTCCTTTCTTCGTGCAGCTCTCTGAACACACGCACAAACTGCTTTTTCCAACTGGCTTTCTCCCTTCAAGCAACTCACAGCAAACCAGAACTTCTCAAGCTGCTGTCTCAAACTGGCTTTCTCCTTTTAATCAGCTCACAGCAAAGCCAGCCAGGCACTTTTCAAACTGCAAAACCAAACTGCAACATGGCTGAACTGAGCTGAGCTCCACCCACTCTATAACATCACTGTTTTCTTAAAGGTACATTGCTTAAACATCCAGTTCTTAAAGGCACTCTCGCATGTCACCTCCCCCCAAGAAAAAAAAACCCATCAACTTCAAGATGGTTTCATTTTTCACTTTTGCACCATCCAGTAAGAAATGCACACAGTAAATATACATTTTCATTTAAAGAAAACAACACACTCAAACATGTATAATAATATAGTCCGTTTTTCTTTGTTCTTCTTCCTCCAACCGAAATCCTTCTCGATTGATCACATTCGTGACAAAGCATCGGCTATCACATTTGGATCGGCACACATCGGCACACAGATGGATTGCTGGTCACATAAATGTGAAAATGTTGCAAAGCCAGCACCAAACTCAAAGTCTCCTTCTCAATCGTCAAATACTTTTTCCGGTGAGAATTCAATTTCTTTGAAAAATAACCAACAGGCCGCTCTAGCCCTTCGTCGTCGTCTTGTAGAAGCTCCGCACCTACGCCCACATCGCTCGCATCCACAGCCACTTTGAAGGGTTTGATATAATTTGGGATGACTAACACAGGAGCAGTGGTTAACACAGCCTTCAGGCCGGCAAATGCCTGTTGACACTCCGCTGTCCACTGGAATTTGTTACGCTTCTTGAGCAAGTCCGTCAGTGGAGCGACCACACTGCTAAAATTGGTACAAATTTCCGGTAAAATCCACTCATACCAAGAAATCGCATTATTTCCCGTCGTGCCGAGGGTATTGGAGACGCCCCAATAACTTTTTTTTCACATCCCGTGGGGCCAGTCGACCCTGTCCGATTGTTTGGCCAAGGAAAGTGACTTGGGCTTTTCCAAATTCACTTTTGGCTAGGTTTATTACCAAACCCGCCTCCTGAAGTCGATCGAATAACTCCCTCAGATGTTTTAAATATTCTTTCCATGTCTGGCTGAAAACTGCCAGATCGTCGATGTATACCGCACAATTGGGTAATCCTGAAACGACTGTATAAGTTAACCGTTGAAATGTTGCTGGGGCGTTTTTCATGCCAAATGGCATAACTTTGATCTGGTATATACCATCTGGAGTCACAAAAGCTGAAATCTCCTTCGCCCTTTCAGATAAAGGCACTTGCCAGTAATCTTTCAGTAAATCCAATTTGGAAATAAAAGCGGATTGTCCCACTTTCTCAATGCAATCCTCCAAACGTGGGATAGGATAAGAGTCCGTTCTTGTAACTGCATTCACCTCTCTATAGTCCACACACAACCGTTGGGTACCGTCTGGTTTAGGTACCATCACTATGGGTGAGCTCCATTGGCTGCAACACACTTCAATTATGCCATTCTTCAGCATACTCTCAATCTCTCTGTTAACCTGTGCCAATTTTAAAGGATTAAGTCTATATGGATGTTGCTTGATTGGAACAGTATTTCCCACATCTACATCATGTATAGCCATTTTAGTACTTCCCAATTTATCTCTACAAACTTGCCCATGTGATATCAATAACTCTTTCAGGTCAGTTCGTTTTTCCTCTGGAATGTAACTTAACGATTCATCCCAATTTTTAAGAACATCCTCATTTTCCAATTTAATTTGAGGTATGTCAAATTCACAGTCATCTGGATTTGGTTCATCACTTTGAGTTAGAATCATTGAAACCTCCTTTTTCTCTCCTTCCCTTTCAAAGTACCTTTTAAGCATATTCACAAGACACACTCGGTGAGTCTTCCATCTATCTGCTGTTTTTACCACATAATTCACCCTACTTAATTTCCTTTCAATCTGATACGGTCCACAAAACCTAGCTTTTAAAGGCTCACCTACCACTGGTAACAACACTAAAACTTTATCCCCACTGACAAAACTACGAACTTTGGATTTCTTGTCCGCGACCCGTTTCAGCACATTTTGTGCAACTTTCAAATGTTGTCTAGCCAATTCACCTGCTCTATTTAATCATTCACTAAAATTTGACACGTAATCCAATAGTGTAATTTTCGATTTCTCACCCACCAATTTTTCCATCATCCATTTAAGTGGTCCTCTTACCTCATGACCAAAAATTAGTTCAAAAGGACTAAATTTGGGAGACTCATTAGGTGCATCTCTAATTGCAAACAATACGAATGGGATTCCTTTATCCCAATCCTCTGGATAATCTTGACAAAAAGGCCCTCAACATTGTCTTTAATGTCTGATGCCACCTTGCTAACGCTCCCTGCAATTCTGGATGGTACGCAGTTGATTTAAATTGTTTTATTCCTAAGCTATCCATAACTTCTTTGAATAACTTTGAAGTAAAATTTGTTCCTTGATCTGATTGAATTTCTGTGGGTAGTCCATATCTAGTAAAGAATTTAAGTAACTCCTCCACAATTCTTTTAGCGTAATATTACATACTGGAATGGCCTCTGGAAACCTAGTAGACACATCCATTATTGTCAAAAGATATTGATTCCCACTTTTTGTTTTAGGAAGCTGTCCGACACAATCGATTAGGCCCCTTGTAAAAGGCTCCTCAAATGCTGGAATGGGTATTAAGGGCACTGGTTTTATCATTGCTTGAGGTTTCCCTATCACTTGACATGTGTGACATGATTGACAAAATGTAACTATGTCTTTATGTAGTCCAGGGCAATAAAAATGTTTCTGGATTTTAGCTTGAGTTTTCCTCATTCCCAAATGATTTCCCACTGGTACCTCATGTGCAACTCGCAACACCTCCTTTCCATACCCTACCGGCAATACTACTTGATGAATTTTTGCCCACTTTTCATCCGCCTGCATATGTACAGGTCTCCATTTTCTCATCAAGACATCATTTTTACTGTAATAACACTCTGGAATACTCTCAGATTCCTACTCCATATATGCTTTCTGATATATCCGTTTTATTTCTACATCTTTCTGTTGTAACTCCGCCAATTTTCCTAAACTAAAAATATCCACCTCATCCTCCATCTGTTCTTGTTCTTTTTCAACGATCGTTTCTGATAATTGCACTTCAACTTCATCTTCACTCTTTGATTTCTCCTCTTGTCTTAACCTGTGACTTTGCGACCTTGTTACTACACAATCCGGAAAAATCCCAGGATATTCATCCTTCAACACTTCAGTTGACTGATATTCCAATGGCTTATCAACCACAGTAGGCATCACTCCCACCTGCAATCCAGCTATATCATTACCCAAGATAAACTGTATTCCTGGACAAGATAGTTTATCTATGACTCCTACTACCACTTCACCACTCTTCACTGGACTTTCCAACCTTACCTTATATAATGGAGCGCTAATCCTCTCACCCTGAATTCCACATATCACCACCTTTTCTGGCAAAATTCTTCCCAAACTGCATAATTCCTCATCTCTTACCATTAAAGATTGACGAGCCCCTGTATCTCTTAAAATTGTGACTTCTTTACCTGCTCCTCATGATACACATGAGTAAACTTTACCCACACAAATAAATTCTTTAAAGACATCTGGCACCTTCTTAACAATTACTTCTTGAACAGGCTGTACAATCGTTTGCATCTCCTTCGCTTCCCTTAGGCTTTCCTTTACCACTCTAACAAACCCCTTACCACATCAGCCTTCCCAGTGCTTTTCTTCAACCACCAATACTGTGACTTTACACGGCCTAGTTTATTACATTGAAAACATCGGAAACTTTTCATTTCTTTTCCACCCTCCTGGATTTCTTTTTTAATCTGAGGTACATTCTCTTTATTGTCTCCCATCAGATTACCTTCACCTTTACCACTTGAGTATTTCTCATGTCCCCAGTTTCTATCCCTCACTGGCTGAAACTGATGTCGGAAACCAATCTTTGAATTATGAACTAATTCATAATCATATGCCATTTCCGCTGCTAATCTCGTAGTTTTAAGCCTCTGCTGTTCCACATGAGTTCTCACTACATCAGGAATTGAATTTTTAAACTCCTCCAAAAGTATAATTTCTCTGAGAGCTTCATACGTGTGGTCTATTTTCAAAGCCCTTATCCACCTATCAAAATTACTCTGTTTGAGCCTATCAAACTCCGTGTATGTTTGACCAAATCCTTTCCTTAAATTTCTAAACCTTTGTCTGTAAGCTTCAGGCACTAGCTCATATGCACTTGAGATGGATTTCTTCACCTCCTCATACGTTCCAGATACCTCCTCCGGTAGTGATGCAAACACTTCACTAGCCCTCCCTACCAGCTTTGTTTGAATCAATAATACCCACATGTCCTGTGGCCATTTCATTTGTTTAGCTACCTTCTCAAATGAAGTGAAAAAGGCTTCCACTTCCTTCTCGTCAAACCTTGGCAATGCTTGGACATATTTAAATAGATTCCCACCAAGCCTACGACTATGACACTCTTTCTCACTATCCTAATCATGATCATCCAACTGTACATTTACCTTTATGTCTGTCAATTTTAACTGATTGTCATGTTTCATGGCCATTTGCTGAAGTTCAAACACCCTCTCTTTATCTTTTTCCCTGATCTGTATCTCCCTTTCTTTTTGTTTTTGTTCTGCTAGAGCTATTCATTCTTTTCTCCTTTCTTCTCTCTCCTTTACTTTTTCATCTCTCTCTTTCTCTTTCTTTTTCCTCTCTCTCTCTTTCTCTTTCTTTTTCGTCTCTCTCACTCTTGTGTTCAAGCCGCTTTAATTCTTTCTCATGTTTCATTTGTTTAATTTGCAACTGAATTTTTGCCATTTCCAATGAGTCAAACTCTATCTCAGGCAACTTTAAATGCTTAACCACCGCCATAATTATCTCATCTTTTCGCATTTTGTCAGGAAATGTTAACTGCAATGTTCTTGCCAAATCTAACAGTCTGCTTTTCGTTTCTGTCCGTAAAGTACTACGTGTGACATTCTCCACCCCCAAAAACTTCTGAGCCTCTGAAAGAGCAAATGTTCACAACACTCTCCCCACTTAAACTAAAATAGCACACCGGAAAAGCAACAATCCTTCACTGTCTTTAAGTTCACAAAAGCCAATCCAACTGATAGACTTTTATCCCGGACGAGCCCCCAATTGTTATGCGCGAGGCGTTTTCAAACTCCACAATGTATCATGGAGTTCAACCAACCTCGCCCTTTAATGGATTTGTTGCTTTCCTAGCACACGGCTTTTTCCCTAGGTGTGGGATTACAATTATGGGCACGTGGGTTTTTAAACACAAAACACTGTTTATTCCATGAACTCAACTTAACATCTGAAATAAACATTGGATCTCTTAACACCCCTTACTTCAAAGATAAGTCAGAAAATATTGCAACAGTAAATAATTCCTCAAAATGTTCCTTCAAACTTCCAAGAGACTTAACACCTTTAAACAGTATCACATCAGGTTAAAGGATATATATTTTTTCTGTGGAATGGTAGAGATATATTAGCTTGGTTGAATTCAGCTCCAACACCTTGCTTTCTTCGTGCAGCTCTCTGGACACACGCACAAACTGCTTTTTCCAACTGGCTTTCTCCCTTCAAGCAACTCACAGCAAACCAGAACTTCTCAAGCTGCTGTCTCAAACTGGCTTTCTCCTTTTAAACTGCTCTCAGCAAAACCAGCCAGGCACTTTTCAAACTGCAAAACCAAAATGCAAAATGGCTGAAATGAGCTGAGCTCCACCCACTCTATGACATCACTGTTTTCTGAAAGGTACATTGCTTAAACATCCAGTTCTCAAAGGCACTCTCGCATGACAAAGCTCATGGTGCTCAGGGTAAGATGCTGGCATGGATAGAGGATTGGCTGACTGGCAGAAGGCAGGGAGTGGGGATAAAGGGGTCTTTTTCAGGATGGCAGCCGGTGACTGCTGGTGTGCCTCAGGGGTCTGTGCTGGGACCACAACTTTTTACAATATACATTAATGATCTGGAAGAAGGTACTGAAGGCGCTGTTGCTAGGTTTGGAGATGGTACAAAGATCTGTAGAGGGACAGGTAGTATTGAGGAAGCAAGAGGGCTGCAGAAGGACTTGGACAAGCTAGGAGAGTGAGCAATGAAGTGGCAAATCAAATACAATGTGGAAAAGTGTGAGGTCATGCACTTTGGAAGGAGGAATTTAGGCATAGACTATTTTCGAAATGGGGAAATGCTTCGGAAAGCAGAAGCACAAAGGGACTTGGAAGTCCTTGTTCACGATTCTCTTAAGGTTAACGTGCAGGTTCAGTCGGCAGTTAAGAAGGCAAATGCATTGTTAGCATTCATGTCAAGAGGGCTAGAATACAAGACCAGGGATGTACTTCTGAAGCTGCATAAGGCTCTGGTCAGACCCCAGTTGGAGTATTAAGAGCAGTTTTGGGCTCCATATCTAAGGAAGGATGTGCTGGCCTTGGAAAGGGTCCAGAGGAGGTTCACAAGAATGATCCCTGGAATGAAGAGCTTGTCGCATGAGGAACATTTGAGGACTCTGGGTCTGTACTCGTTGGAGTTTAGAAGGATGAGAGGGGATCTTATTGAAGCTTACAGGATATTGCGAGACCTGGATAGAGTGGACATGGAGAGGATGTTTCCACTTGTAGGAAAAACTAGAACCAGAGGACACCATCACAGACTAAAGGGACGATCCTTTAAAACAGAGATGAGGAGGAATTTCTTCAGCCAGAGGGTGGTGAATCTGTGGAACTCTTTGCCGCAGAAGGCTGTGGAGGCCAATTCACTGAGTGGCTTTAAGACAGAGATAGATAGGTTCTTGATTAATAAGGGGATCAGGAGTTATGGGGAGAAGGCAGGAGAATGGGGTTGAGAAAATATCAGCCATGATTGAATGGCGGAGCAGACTCGATGGGCCTAGTGGCCTAATTCTGCTCCTATGTCTTATGGTCTTATGGTTAATGACAGCAAAGCAAACACCCCTGCTCCTCACCGGTGCTCTGCATTTCAGCTAGTGAAGCTGATCAAACAGAGATAGAAGGGAGATAGATCACTTGATTGCATGGTGCACAGAAAACAATCTCTCTATAAATGTCAGAAAGACCAAGAAACTGATCAGCGACTTCAGGAAGTAGAGCACAACCCCAGTGCCCCCCCCCTCCCCCCCCTCCCTCCGCCACCGTCTGCATCAATGGCTCCAAAGTGGGGATAGTCGATAGCTTTAGGTTCCTGGGGGTCACCATCACCAAAAGTCTGCCCTGGCCCACTCACGTTGATGCAACAGTCAAGAAAGCCCAACAACGTACTACTTCTGATGGAAGCTCAAGAAATCACAGCCTGGTATGGCAACTGCTCGGCCCAAGATCGCAAGAAACTGCAGAGTGTGGTGAACTCAGCCCAACGCATCACACCAGCTTGCCATCCTCACATCGACTCTGTCTACACCTCCCGCTGCCTCAGGAAGGCAGACAGGATTATCAGAGACCCTCCCACCCAGGCTTTGCCCTCTTCCGGACCCTTCCATCAGGCAGAAGGTACAGAAGTCTGAAGACCCGCACATCCAGACATAGGAACAGCTTCTTCCCCACAGCTACAAGACTCACCAACGACTCCCCCTCGGACTGATCTGTTCCCTGTAAGAACACTATTCACGACGCCCTGTGCTGCTCTTGCTCATGTATTTGCTTTGTTTGGCCCCTTGTTCCGCACTGTAACCAATCACTGTTTGTCGATGTGCCGTTTGTCAATGTTCTCTGTTGATTATTCTTTTTGTCTACTATGTACGTACTGTGTACGTTCTCTTGGCCACAGAAAAATACTTGCTGTGCTTCAGTACGTGACAATAAATCAAATCAATCACCAATTGAACTCCATCTCTGTGTCGCGATTAGAGTAAGTGTCACAGGATGTAGCGAGATGAGATGCTGGCACCCTGGGTATTACTTGTTTCCTGTAGCATTGAAAAATAAACTTCGGGGAGATCCTTCAGTCTGGCTCAATTCTTAGACCCTACTCCCCAAGGGGAGTACGGGTACAGCCTCGGAAAAAATAAATCAATGGTGTAAAACGTTTGGCTTCTCCTCCTCTTGGGATCTGCTGTCAACCTCAGTTCCGCACCATCCTTTTGCTCCAGGAAGTGGAAGAGAGGGTCAATGCTGGGAAATCTGATGACAAGGCAGAGTCGGACTTGTGTGGTCAACCTTTTGACTGATTAAATGCAGATACACAATGTCCAATATCAGTGCCATGTGATGTCAAGCTGTTTCGCGAGCTTACCTTTTAAAATGGCCAAGGAATTTCATGGTGCCTGCCCGGAAATGGGCCTGCGTATGAATAATGGGAACCTCTGCATCTGGAGAGAACTTTTGAAGACAGCCTCAGTGACAGTTTAACAGAAAGAAAACTTTATGCCATTGACTGATGAGCGTTATATTTCCTAAGTTTCAGAAGCGAATAACCTGCTTTATCTTCTGTTCCATTTTGGGCGTTTGACCCAAGGTTTGTTGTGGCCACCCACCAATGCGGAGGAGACTACAGAACTTGTTGAGTGTAACCCACTTCCGCTGAACTCCTTTTTGACACATCTGAGAATGAGAATATATATATATTTTTTAATTTAGTGTACCCAATTCATTTTTTCCAATTATGGGGCAATTTAGCGCGGCCAATCCACCTATCCTGCGCATCTTTGGGTTGTGGGGGTGAAACCCATGCAGAAACGGGGAGAATGTGCAAACTTCACACAGACAGTGACCCAGAGCCGGGATCGAACCTGGGACCTCGGCGCCGTGAGGCCGCAGTGCTAACCCACTGCGCCATGAGAATGAGAATATTCAAGTGTGGCTGGCTAGTTATTTCCACAGCAGCCACCAGCTGGTTCCAGGCAGAGACCTCAGGTGGGATTCTCCAATTGCATTCAGCGATCGGCCGGAGAATCTGTTTTTGCGCCAAAACCGGGGGCAGCGCAGTTTTTCGGACGCTCGGCCTCCTCAAAAAACGGCATACTCGAGTACACCGCAGGCTGTTGGGACGGCCTCAAGGCGTCAATGGAGGCCTTCGATGGGCTGACTTCTGACGGTGTGGGACACGTGCCCTCCCAATTTCCGTGTCCAGCTCCGCCACAGTCAGGGGGGGAGCCGTTCCGCTGGCGGGGGGGGGGGGTGGGGGGCTTCGGCGGGGACTGGGGGAACTGGTGGGGGGGGGGGTGCGTGGGGAGTAGCAGGGAGGCACCATCTGGCAGGCCGGGCCCGGTGGTGGCCGGCGCCCTGTTGTACGGCGCGGCTGTCACAGGCCACCGGCGTGGGCATGCGCGGCCATGGACACGGCCATTCTGCGTCCGTATCGGCTGGTAAAGCCGGGGGCTTTATGTGGCGCGGCTACTAGCCCCCCCCCCCCCCCATTGGGCGGAGCTGCAAAATCATGAATCCAGCCCCAAATCCGGGCGAGGGGCTGGCTAAGAATACATAATAAGGCTGACTTTTGTGTTCATGACAAAACGTTCGGCACACCAATTATTATTCAGTGCGGAGGAAGGAACGGAAAAGGCTGGGCACTGTTTGTGTCACACGAGCAGATCACACAAATTAAGTGTTTGATGTAATGCATGCCAGTGCATTGTATGTTTGCAAGATTGTCAAAACACATTTTACAGAAGGCTTGGTCCCTTTTGATTTTTCTTTAATTGTTGCATCATTTCTCTTTCAAGTTTTACATGCCTTGAAATAAACTTAAAATCTTCCAGTTTTTTTATTGATTCATACAGCAATAACCAAGATAAGAGGAGTGATATCAAACAAGAGCACTGCTCCCTCCTTCCGGAGCAGTCTGAGAATTTTAGTGTTTTAAAAGCCCTACTTCGCCAAATCCAATATATTCCTTTTTCAAACAGGCTTGTTATTAGATACATTTGCATTGCTGTGAAGTTGTTTTGCTTTGTACTATTGCAAAATGTGCAATAATAAGGGAGCTTGTGTCAGCCTGTGAAGATCTGAAAATAAATCGATCCTCAGACTGAGAGGAGGGATGGGTAGCATCTGTGTCATATAAATGCCATTCTGAGCAAGAGAAACCGCCTCTTTCATTTCCGCAATGACTACATTTTGGGATGTCCTGAGGTCATGGAAGGCACTGTAGAAATTCCAGCTCTTCCTTTCTTTTTCCATTGCTATTGTCATGTGAGAGTCCCTTTAAGAAATGGGTGTTTATTAATGGGTGTGTATATAAGTATCTGTAGTGAGAGTACCTTTAAGAAATGGGTGTTTATTACTGCAGTGATGTCAGAGAGTGGGTGGAACTGGGCTGTCTGTCAGCCTTTTACTTTCGTTTTAGGCTGTTTGCTGCAGGGTGTGTTTTAGTTTCGTTTTCGGATCTGGATAGCTGCAGTCACAGCCAGAAGGTGTAAGAATCTCTCGCTGTAATCTAAAGACTGTAAATTGATCCTAGTGATTTAAAACTAATAACAGGAGTGACTTTAACCTGATGTGCTTCTGGCAAAAGGTGTTTTAAGTTGTATGGGTGTTAAAAGGAAAGCTTAAAGGGTTACTTAGTGTTGTATTCTTTGGGGGTTGTATTTGAACTAATGGTTGCTAAGATGTTCACTGTATGTTTTAAAAAGGTTAACTTGAGTTCATAGAATAAACATTGTTTTGCTTTAAAAAATACTTTTCCATTTCTGCTGAACCACACCTGTAGAGTGGGCCGTGTGCTCCCCATACCACAATCTATTGAACATTGTGGGTCAGGTGAACTCCATGATACACTTTGGGGTTCTCTAAACCGTGGCCCATAACACTATTCAATGGCATGGCAACCATCAATTTCCCCACTGCTATTGACTGTATGCTTAAGAGGAGCAGCCACATCAATGCTGCACCTGTGAGCGCAAGGCAGCGACTGGGCATTCTGAAAAAAGGCGGCTCTCCTCCGAATCCTTCAAATCCTCTTCCCCACCCACAAGGCTCATCAGGAATATGATAGCGTACTCACCAGTGGCTTTTCGGTGCATTCACAAGAGCATTCCTGAAGCCGGACACCAGGCGCGAGAGGGAAGTCCATTCCGTGGACAAACTTATCACAGGACCGATGTTCTTTATTGGCACAATGTAGCTAGAGTCTGTACAGCTACAGGGTTGATTGCAGCAACACACCAAGAGAACCTTGGCCGCATTTTCTGCTCCAGAACTGCAGTGTACGCAGGGAGTGCTGTCCTGTTGGAGGTGCCGTGTTTTTTTGGATGAGATGTTAAACTGAGGCCCTCTGAGGTGGATGGAAAAGGCCCCTTCGCGGGATTCCAGGAAGTGCGGGCAGTTATCCAGATGTGCTGGCAAATATTTATCCCTCAATCAATAACTAAAGCAGATTATCTGGTCATTATGACATTGCAGTTTGTGGCTGTAATAATTCCAGGAGGTGGAGTGCGAAAGGCCAAACTGGTTTATTATAAATATTGAAAATAAAGTCGCTACTGCGACTCACAAAACAAACGTCCCAGACCAGGACTATCAGGAACTGCTGGCCCGCGTCTGGGAGTTACAGTTAAAGGTTCCGCTAACCAGCCCCGACTGGGCAGGCTGCCTGCTCACCACGACAACTCATTTTTACAAAACCCAAGGTGTTCCCCCGTCGTCTTCATGTGGGTTATCACATCCCAATCCCCTCACGTCCGAATCATCCCCTTCACGCCCACAGCGATGAGGCCTCTTTTGTCGTTTGGCACAAGGCCTCATGTCGGCGACAGGGGGCTGGTTTAGCACAGTGGGCTAAACAGCTGGCTTGTAATGCAGAACAAGGCCAGCAGCGTGGGTTCAATTCCCGTACCAGCCTCCCCGAACAGGTGCCAGAATGTGGCAACTAGGGGCTTTTCACAGTAACTTCATTGAAGCCTACTTATGACAATAAGCGATTATTATTATTATTAGGTGGAGCTGGATCGGGGGGCGTGAGGAGGACTGGGGATCATCCCTTCCTTTTTGATAACTGAAGGGCCACAGACAGAGGCTCGTCTTTGGTGCTGACTTCCAGCAGAGGATCAAACTCCTCACTTTCCATTTTGGACTCCGATTCATTATTATCAAGGAGAACAACTCCCGGGTTCTCTATTTGCTGAGTCCCATTGCCGGAGGTTGTTGCAAAGTGCATCAGGGACATCGGCTCTGCTGAAATTGTCTCCGTTAGAGTGGGTTCCCTGCTTCTGAGGTGGTCCAGGTGGTTTTTCCACGGCCTTCCCCTGGATTTTGACTCTGTAAGAAACTGGACCAGTCTTTCCCAGCATGACTCCTGGGATCCAGAGGGAGCCATCAGGGCAGGTGTTCTGGTGTTGTAGTTCCTTTTTTGCTCACCTGCTTTGACTCTACCTGCCCCCTGCACCCCCACCCCCCCGCCCACCCCCAAGTTGGAAATCAACAGGCCGAGCCTGGTGTGCAGATGTCGTCCCATTAACAATTCCGCTGGTGTGACTCCCGTCGTTGTGTGCGGCCTGGTTCTATGATCAAAGAGGAACCGGGCCAATTTTGTATCCAGGGAAACCACGGGCTGTTACTTCATCCCGGTTATGAATGTTTGAACTTCCCCTTTGGCCAGGCCATTAGACGATGGTACAATGCTGTTTGGATGTGTTCAATGCCTTTTGAGTCAGGAATGCCTGAAATTCTCCACTGGGAAAGGGGGTGCCATTATCGGACACGGGGACGTCTGGTATGACATGGGTGCAGAAACTTGGCCAGTGTTTTTTTATTGTTGCATGAGAAGGTACGGAGGATGTACAATGTACTTCTAACCATTTCGACTGGGTGTCGACCATAATAAGGAACATCGATCTCGCCAAAGGTGGGAGATTTTGGTTCTCTGGGCACCATGAGCACTGCTCCACCAGATTCCCGATGTCTGTATTGAACCCGGGCCACCAGAATTAGCTCCTTGTGAGCATTTTCGCCTTGGATACCCCGGGTGTCCATTATGTGAGTCTGTTATGATTGGGCGCTGAGCTGGACGGAGGTGGGAGGGGCAACATTCGGACTCCCCACAGGACGATGCCATCTTCTACACTCGGCTCTTGTCGTTCAGTGAGGAGGGGTTTCATGTCATCTGAGGGGTGCCCCCGGATTCCGCCACTGTCGATCATATGGCGCAATCTTGCCAGTGTGGGATCTTTCTGAATCCATTCTTGAATCTGCGTCAAGGTGTCCAGGAAGTACAAGGTTATGAGTAATTTTTACAGTGCCGGCAGAGGGACCAAACTTGTGGTCAGTGGGAGGTGATTCTGGGCATCCGCGTTGGCAATGTGTGTTCCAGGACGCTGCTCGATGGAGTATTCGTAGGCCGCTAACAATAATGCCCAACGTTGGATCTAAACCGAGGCAATAGAGAGGGGGTGGGGAGTGGGGCGGATTGTTTTGTTCTCTTTGAAAAGGCCCAGTGGGGGTTTATGTTCTATTCCGATTGTGAAATGCTGGCAGTCGACATTTGGATGGAATTTCTTCACCCCCAAAGTAACAGCCAATCTTTCCTTTTCGACCTGAGAACAGCATCTTTCCGTGTCCCCAAGGTTCTGGGTGTGCATGCTACAGGTCGCTCTCAGCCATCATCCCTTCGATGGGAAAAGACTGCTCCTACTCCATATGGGGAGTCATCACAGGTTAATACCAGTTATCTCTTGGGGGCGGTAATGAGCCTCGGGGCAAATGGGCAGTATAACTGACAAGCTGGTTTCAATATAAATATGGACCGAGACCCCTGGGAGAAATCAGTGTTTCAAATATTGGCCGTAATTTCTAATACATCAAGCTGAGGTCAGGAGGTGCCTTGGTTAGAAATCTAATCCAAAAAATGTGCCTCCAGCAGAGCAGCACGCCACGAGTGGTGTTGGGGAGCTCTTGGCCTTGAGGCTCTCGAGGTGCCCACAAGTTCTGATGGAGAAGCAAGAGTGTTCCCCACTGAACCTTGGATGGAACAATAATTGTTCAGTAAATAACAAGCAGAAAGAGGTTGAATTCCCAATGCCATATACCCAGTCTTCCCAAGGATCTTCCTCTGGGCTAACAGCGGACAATCAGGAAAATCCTCACAGAGGTACAATCCCAAAGAGTGCATCTATTCCATAATTTGCACATCCAGGACCATTAGGTCACAGGAAGAAGCTTGTGACAAACAGGCTCCTGCAACGATCTAACAAAATAAATAATGATCTGTTGGGCCGGTATTCCCCCTTTATCTCTTGTGATCCTCTGACACCTGAGGCAGAACAATGGAAAATAATTGACTTGTAGATTTCCCCACCAAGCTATTTAATATTTAAACCCTTGAGCTGCTGTCTAGGTAACCAGATTTTAGAGGCAGGCAGAAATCAAGCGACCCTTAAGGTTTTAGTTAGTTGATTTTTGGGCTGATTGTAATTGCGATGAGCTGAGTAATATAATGGTTCTGGAGAACTCGCAATCTCCTACACCTGTTGCTTTTTCAGCAGTCGTGCCTTTCGGTGCAATTGAACAGTCTTATCTCAAGATACTTCAGTCACCTCGAAAATTGAAATTTCGATATTTTCTACTTTTCCATCATTGTATTCCTCTTCATCCTTTTGTCCCCCTTTATGAAATAATTTTCTGAAGTTGGAAAATGAAAACCTTTTTTTTCAAATAACCCCAGCGGAGGAAGCTGAAAAATAGTCATATTCTTCATCGAAACAATTGGGCAAATCTTTCAACTGGGCAATCTCCAAAGGGATAACTGAATTTCAGAGTTTCGCTATAACTCAGCTTGGAATGACAGGATCAGCACTTTAGTTGTGTTTTTAAATTTAATAGTCTTTATTGTCACAAGTAGGCTTGTGTAATGAAGTTACTGTGAAAAGCCCCGAGTCGTCACACTCCGGCGCCTGTTCGGGTACACAGAGGGAGAATTCAGAATGTCCAATTCACCTAACAAGCACGTCTTTCGGGACTTGTGGGAGGAAACCGGAGCAGCCGGAGGAAACCCACGCAGACACGGGGAGAACGTGCAGACTCCGCACAGGCAGTGACCCAAGCCGGGAATCGAACCTGGGACCCTGGAGCTGTGAAGCAACAGTGCTAACCACTGTGCTACCGTGGCAACAATGCTCAGCTTTGGAAATGACAGCATGTGCTTGCCTAAATTCTCTTTTTGCAGACGTAATTGCAGAATAGCGGGTAGGAATCATGCTTATCCTGGCTGTCTATTCGAGAACAAGACGAAAATGAAAATATTTAGGCCGGAATTCCCCGGCCTTCGCAATTCTCACTTCCCGCCGGCGTGGGGTGGATTCAGTGAAAAAACCATTGACAATTGGCGGGAAGAGAGAATCCCACCACCAGTGAATGGGCACACCGCCGAGAAACACGAGGCCGGAAAATCTTTCCGAATCGCATTTCAGTTTGACCACCACATGCAGTTCTGTCCTTCCACGAAACCTGCTGACTCTCGCCACTGTCTCCATCTCCAGTGAGCTGCCTTGAGTTTGCCTCCTGGCTGGTACGCTGTCAGTTCTCATTCAACACCAAAAGGTTAGCCGCACTATCCCTTCCTTTCAGCGGTCTTTCAGTGCCTGTCATGATATTCAAACACACACATCATGATGGACACACCAACAGACAAATCAGAACGCACAACACCACAACCAATCACACACAAAGACAGGAACCATATAAAAGCACGAACACGACACCTGGTGGACAGTAGGTCTGGGGACAAGGACACGGACACGACCTGTTTAAACATCACAAACAGGGAATCCCCACGTGCAGAGTATCAAGACAAAACTGTACATAGAAAGTTTAAATAAAATAGCGTTGTACCATATACAACTGTGTTGGCTCATCTGTGTTTCAGAATGCCCAACACCACATGGTACAGGAGTGGATCGATACCTGCCAACTAACCTGCCATTCTGGACATGGACCGCACCGACAAACCACAGCCGTTGCAAGTCGCGGGGAACCTTGGTACCAATTGGAAGCTCTTCAGGCATCGATTTGACCTGTACATCCGTGCCAACGAGAAACAGAGTGCCTCAGATGAAACGAAGATTGCACTGCTCCTCTTCTACGCAGGGCAGCACGCCCTCGACGTCTTCAACTCACTGGTGTTCGAAGAAGGGGAAAACCAATCCAAGTATGACACGGTCATCCTCAAACTGGTCCAGCACTTTAATGTTGAAGTGAATGAAAGTTTTGAAAGATACCTCTTTCAGCAACGCCTGCAAAGTAAGGAGGAGCTTTTTCAACCCTTTTTGACGCACCTCCGAATTCTAGCGCAGTCCTGCGGTTACGGCAGCACCACAGAGTCCATGATCAGGGACCAGATTGTTTTTGGCGTTGCCTCCAGTAGCCTACGCCAGCAGCTTCTTGAAATAAAAGGCTTCACCTTAGCGTCTGCTATGGAAGCCTGTGTCCTCCACGAGAATGCAACCAGCCGTTTTGCCCGATTTCAGGCGTCCGAATTGGCACGGAGGGGGTCCCCTGCCGTCGAATCGGCAAGCCAGGCCGCCCACGATGCCGAACGCATCCAGGCCGTCGATTATTTCCTGACCCGCGGCCCCGACGAGAGCGGCCGCTTCCCACGCTTTTCGCGGTCTCCCGCGCTGGTGCGCGCCAAAAATAACGGCCACATCGAGGCACGCACTGCGCAGGCGCGCCCACCGCAAGATCGCACTGCGCATGCGCAGTGGCGCAACGAACGCCGTAACGTCATGACGTGCGGCAATTGTGGAGCTGTACACTTAAAAGGGCAATGTCCTGCTAAAAGCCGACAGTGCCTCAGATGTGGCAAGATGGGCCACTATGCTGCCCACTGTCGTGCGGCTCAACCCATGGATCCTGCACATCCCCGACAATCTCGCAGACAAGTCAGGACCATCCAGCCCACGCATCAAGACTTCCAGTTAAGTGATGCAGATAACCAGGATGCCTTCCGCGTTTCCGTCATCGATGTCAACAAGGTCAATGCCATCAATCCAGCCGATGAGTGGTGTGCCACCCTGACGGTCAACCCGAACTCGTCGCAAGCCCATTAGACTGGACTTATAACACCGTTCATATGTTCAAAAAGTTACACACTTCTGTATTATAACCTGTTGTTGTTTATCGTTCCAGATATCGTCTGACTGGACCACTGTTCAAGTTTCTTTTTCTCGTTCGCATTCATGTTCTGTTATGGTACAACCTTGTTGATGTGACGCACCCGACATCGCCCCATGTAAATAGTTACGTCATATGCACATGCTGTACACAACACACACACACTCTTAGATGCACTCACGGCACGATTATATTTATTACCACGTAGGCACATATCTTTGTAAAAAGGGGGATGTCATGATATTCAAACACACACATCATGATGGACACACCAACAGACAAATCAGAACACACAACACCACAACCAATCACACACAAAGACAGGAACCATATAAAAGCAAGAACACGACACCTGGTGGACAGTAGGTCTGGGGACAAGGACACGGACACGACCTGTTTAAACATCACAAACAGGGAATCCCCACGTGCAGAGTATCATGACAAAACTGTACATAGAAAGTTTAAATAAAATAGCGTTGTACCATATACAACTGTGTTGGCTCATCTGTGTGTCAGAACGCCCAACACCACAGTGCCAACACCTTTTGAATCGTCAGACCTTTGGATTTTATCGCAGAAAGAATGTTGGGCAAAGTACAAGACGCACTGCCAAATTGCTATTTGCCATTCCACAAGACTGCAAAAGGACAATTCTACTTCTCATTAATTCTATAGTCAGGGAAACTGGATCACAATTTATTCAGTTTCTTCTGCATGGGAGTAGTTATCCTTTAATACGTGTCAGAGTAGATCCTTCCCAAAGGTCAGAAATCTGAACAACTCAGCGAGATTTCAAAACTGGCCCAAACAACTCGAATCGAGATGAAATGAAAATTGCTTATTGTCACAAGTAGGCTTCAAATGAAGTTGCTGTGAAAAGCCCCTAGTCGCCACATTCCGGCGCCTGTTCGGGGAGGCTGTTACGGGAATCGCCACTGATTAGAGAAACTAACAGAGACCATAATGCTCAACTCAGTTTAGTCCGTAAGGGTGG
Source organism: Scyliorhinus torazame (assembly GCF_047496885.1). Taxonomy (NCBI): domain Eukaryota; kingdom Metazoa; phylum Chordata; class Chondrichthyes; order Carcharhiniformes; family Scyliorhinidae; genus Scyliorhinus; species Scyliorhinus torazame. The sequence continues at coordinate 317,622,451 of NC_092712.1, forward strand.
CAGATCAATAAGACTATTTCCGTTACCCTCTCCAGAATTCCCCAAGATGCCTGCGCTGCTCCATATCTCGCCTCCTCCTACTCTATCTCTTCCCATTTAAGATGCAACCAAAGAGTTATCTGTTTGACTGAACTTCTGTCCTGTTACCTCCTCCTTTATGAAAGTCACATTTTGAATACACTTTTGCAGAGTGTATTGCTTTGTTAAAGTTGCTATATAAATGCAAGAAATTGTTGTTATGATCCTGCATACAGGGATAATTTAAGTTTATTGCAGATTTGTTACAGCACGGAATGATGCCATTCATCTGCTGATATCTGTATTTGCCCAGGACTGGGCAATTCACCTGGCGACTGCCTTCTCCCCATAACCTGCCACATTTTTCTTCCTTTTGCTTAACACTCTGATGCTCGGAGGAGGACTGATAGATTTCTAATGTTCAAACACTTCACTGGCATTGCTTATCATAGTCAGGAATATTGGGCCGGTGGTGGGGGTGCAGTGGGAGAGGATAGAACGTAGAATTTACAATTTGGCCCATCGAGTCTGCACCAGGCCTTGGAAAGAGCACCCCACACCTCCACCCTATCCCTGTGATCCAGTAACCCCATCTACTTTTTATTTTGGATACTAAGGGTCATTTAGCGTGGCCAATCCACCTAACTTGCACATCTTTGGACTGTGGGAGGAAACCGGAGCACCTGGAGGAAACTCACGCAGACACGGGGAGAATGTGTAGACTCCAAACAGACAGTGACCCAAGCCGGGAATCGAACCTGGGACCCTGGAGCTGTGAAGCGACAGTGCTAATCACTGAGCTGCCGTGCCGCTCTGCAATGACGGTTGTCCTGATTTTTCACCATGACCTCAATAAATGATCTATGAAAATCTTGAAGAAATTGCGACTGTAATGCGAAGGAAGCTTCCTATCGTTTAAAGGATTTTGAGGGCGTGAGGTAGTGGCGTACAGTCAACTAAATCTGTTCACACAACCTCCCCATTCCCTGGCAATCATCATCCCCCACTCTGAACTCACAATTCCTGACTTGGCTCCAGGGCGGAGTAACTAGATTCTCCACCTCTCCCCGATCACTGATCCGCCTGTGAATATTAGTCTGACACACACTATTCAAAGGTGAATGGCGGGGCCTGTGGCCAAGAATGTCAGGTGACAAAAGTCAGCCAACTACTGCCCAAACTTTATTAATGTCCTGACTTGAGGCTCTGAATTGTAATCAAGGGGACTCTCAGAAATGGTTCAAGTCATATTTCCCACACTGTTGAACCAGTGGCAACCAAGCATTCACTCGGGAAAGAGACCTAGCCCAGCTATCTCTAACGCAACACAACGAATTTTCTTTTTTTACCTTTTTTGTTAGTAAATTTAGAGTACCGAATTAAGTTTTCCAATTCAGGGGCAATTTAGCGTGGCCAATCCACCTAGCCTGCACATCTTTGGGTTGTGGGGGTGAGACCCACACATACACTGGGACAATGTGCAAACTCCACACGGACAGCGACCCAGGGCCGGGATTCAAACCCGGGTCCTCAGCGCCGTGAGGCAGCAGTGCTAACCACTGTGCCACCGTGCTGCCCCAAACTCAAAGAATTTTCAAAGCGCATTCCCTCCCCCAACCTGCAAAGTGTCAGGACCACACAGCTGAAAGCTTTGTTGTTTATGAGTTGCTACTATCTCACTGGCAGCTTAACATTCACCTGAATGGCCAGCTCATTTTCCTTCGAAATTTAGTCAGGCTACTTGCTATCAGTAGGTATGACCGCTGGTCAATTAATGAACTGCAACATGTCTCCTAAAGCCCCAGTGCGTAGGAATAGGAATCATTAAGACAAAACAAAAGGCCAAGGTGTGGTGGTATGTATTAAGGGTAATACGGTGCACCATGAATGCCGAGGAGCCATTGGAGGACAGATGCTGGATCCCGATTGGATCCGCCGCCTACTGGGCTCCACCCAGATAGGCGGGGTATAAGAACCTGGGTTTAATCCCCGCAGCTGCATTCTGTGACTGAGCTGCTGGGGAACGAGTCTGAACATGTCTGCTCAATAAAGCCTCGATTGAAGTTCTTTACGTCTCGCCTCGTGTGTGATTGATGGTGCCACAATTTATTGAGCAGACTTAAGAAGGAATATGGAGCTCCGGATCACCGCGGCGTGCCTGCGAATCGGCCCCCACGCAGCAAACGCAACATCCGCGTTTAAACACTGGCTGGTGTGCTTTGAGGGATACCTCCGAACGGCCCCCGGCAGACCAACAGAAGACCATAAGATGCAGGTCCTGCATTCCAGGGTGAGTCCCGAAATCTACTCACTCATCGAGGGCGCGGAAGAATTACCAGCGGCGCTCAACTTGCTGAAGGAGATCTACATTAAGCCCGTCAACCAGGTCTACGCACGCTACCAGCTCGCGACGAGACGACAAATCCCCGGGGAATCGCTAGACGATTTCTTCAATGCTCTAACGATCCTGGGACGAAACTGCAACTGCCCAGCGGTTACGGTGAACGAACATACGGACCTCCTGATCAGAGACGCTTACGTAGCAGGTTTGGCATCGTTGCAAATTCGCCAGAGACGTTTAGAGAAAGACTCTCTCGGACTCACAGAGGTACGGGCCCTTGCAGCCTCCCTCGACGTGGCCTCCCAAAACGCCCGCGCCTATGCCCCCGACCGCGCTGCAGCCCCTTGGGCTCCGTGGACCCCCGCCGCGACCGACCCCCCGGCACCCCCCACCCCTCCGCAAGCGTGCGCAGCCAGAATCCCAGACCACCCGGGGGGGCCCCGCTGCTACTTCTGCTGGCAGCCAAAACACCCCCGCCAGCGCTGCCCGGCCCGCTCGGCCACCTGCAAAAGCTGCGGTAAAAAGGGGCACTACGCAGCGGTGTGCCAGTCCCGTGGGGTCGCCGCTATCTCCGGGGAACAAATGGGACCACGGGCTCAACCCCCTCAGCGACCCACGGGCGGCCAACGGGCGCCGCCATTTTTGACCCCGGACACCACGAGGGGGGGACGGGCGCCGCCATCGTCCTACCCACGGGCCGCGTGCGATCCATGGGAGTGGCCATTTTGTCCACCCCCGGCCGCGTGCAACTCATGGGAGCGGCCATTTTGTCCACCCCTGACCGGGTGCGATCCATGGACACCGCCATCTTGGCTGACAGGCAAGGACCCCAGCGTGGACGGCTCCACACTGCCTGAAGACAACGATCTGATACACCAACCACGTTTGGCATCGGTGACCCTCGACCAGTCGCGGCCCCGGACGCTCCAGACGACAACGACAAAGGTGCTGGTGAACGGGCACGAGACGCCGTGTTTGATCGACTCGGGGAGCACGGAGAGTTTTATTCACCCGGACACGGTAAGACGCTGTTCCCTTGTAATTCGGCCAAGCACCCAAAAAATTTACCTGGTGGCGGGGTCCCACTCCGTTGCAATCAAAGGGTTCTGCATTGCAAACCTAACGGTGCAGGGGAGAGAGTTCAAAAATTACCGGCTGTACGTCCTTTCCCACCTCTGCGCTCCCACCCTCCTGGGGTTGGACTTCCAATGCAACCTCCAGAGCTTAACATTCAAATTTGGCGGCCCTATACCCCCACTGCCTATCTGCGGCCTCGCGACACTCAAGGTCGAACCGCCCTCCCTCTTTGCGACCCTCACCCCAGATTGCAAACCCGTCGCCACTAGGAGCAGACGGTACAGCACCCAGGACCGGACGTTTATCAGGTCCGAAGTCCAGCAGCTGCTGCAGGAAGGCATAATCCAGGCCAGCAATAGTCCCTGGAGAGCCCAGGTGGTAGTAGAGAAGACAGGGGAGAAGCAAAGGATGGTCGTAGACTACAGTCAGACCATCAACAGGTACACGCAGCTAGATGCGTACCCTCTTCCCTGCATCTCCGACATGGTCAATCGGATTGCACAGTACAAGGTCTTCTCCACCGTGGACCTTAGGTCCGCCTACCACCAGCTCCCCATTCGCCCCGGTGACCGCAAGTACACTGCCTTTGAAGCAGATGGGCGGCTATACCACTTCTTAAGGGTTCCATTCGGCGTCACGAACGGAGTCTCGGTCTTCCAATGGGAGATGGACCGAATGGTCGACCAGCACGGTTTACGGGCCACGCTCCCGTACCTCGACAACGTCACCATCTGCGGCCATGACCAGCAGGACCACGACGCCAACCTCCGCAAATTCCTCCAGACCGCTAACGCCCTCAACCTCACCTACAACGAGGAAAAATGCGTGTTTAGCACCGACCGTCTAGCCATCCTTGGCTACGTAGTGCGTAATGGAGTGATAGGCCCCGACCCCGAACGCATGCGCCCCCTCATGGAGTTCCCTCTCCCCCACTGTACCAAAGCCCTGAAACGCTGCCTGGGCATCTTTTCTTATTACGCCCAGTGGGTCCCCCAGTACGCAGACAAGGCCCGCCCACTAATCCAGGTCACTACTTTTCCCCTGTCGACAGCGGCCCGCCAGGCCTTCAGCCGCATCAAAACGGATATCGCAAAGGCCACGATGTGCGCCATCGACGAGTCCCTCCCCTTCCAAGTCGAGAGCGACGCGTCCGACGTCGCTCTGGCGGCCACGCTCAACCAAGCGGGCAGACCCGTGGCCTTTTTCTCCCTACATGCTTCAGAAATTCGCCACTCCTCAGTAGAAAAGGAGGCCTAAGCCATAGTGGAAGCTGTGCGACATTGGAGGCATTACCTGGCCGGTAGGAGATTCACTCTCCTCACTGACCAACGGTCGGTAGCCTTCATGTTCGATAATGCACAGCGGAGCAAGATAAAAAACGACAAGTTCCTGCGGTGGAGGATTGAACTCTCCACCTACAATTATGAGATCTTGTACCGTCCCGGAAAGCTGAATGAGCCGTCCGATGCCCTATCTCGCGGCACATGTGCCAACGCACAAGTGGACCGTCTCCAAGCCCTCCACGAGGACCTCTGCCACCCGGGGGTCACTCGTTTCTACCACTTCATAAAGGCCCGCAGCCTCCCTTACTCCGTCGAGGACGTCCGAACAGTCACCAGGAACTGCCAAATCTGCGCAGAGTGCAAACCGCATTTTTTCAGGCCAGATAGAGCGCACCTGATAAAGGCTTCCCGTCCCTTTGAACGCCTCAGTTTGGACTTCAAAGGCCCCCTCCCTTCCACCAATCGCAACACGTACTTTCTTAACGTCGTTGACGAATACTCCCGCTTCCCCTTCGCCATCCCCTGCCCCGACATGACCGCGGCCACGGTCATTAAAGCCCTCAGCACCATCTTTACCCTGTTCGGTTTCCCCGCCTACATCCATAGCGACAGGGGGTCCTCCTTCATGAGTGACGAGCTGCATCAATTCCTGCTCAGCAAGGGCATAGCCTCGAGCAGGATGACCAGCTACAACCCCCGGGGGAACGGGCAGGTAGAGAGGGAGAACGGAACGGTCTGGAAGACTGTCTTACTGGCCCTACGGTCTAGGAGTCTCCCAACTTCCCGCTGGCAGGAAGTCCCTCCGGATGCCCTTCACTCTATCCGGTCCCTGCTGTGTACCACCACTAACCAAATGCCTCACGAGCGCCTCCTTGTCTTCTCCAGGAAGTCCGCTTCTGGAACGTCACTTCCGACCTGGCTGGCAGCCCCGGGACCCATCCTGCTCCGGAAACATGTGCGGGCGCACAAATCAGACCCGCTGGTGGAAAAGGTACATCTACTCCACGCAAACCCACAGTACGCCTACGGGGCGTACCCAGACGGCCGACAGGACACGGTCTCTCTACGGGACCTGGCGCCCGCCGGAGCTCCCCACCCCCCCCAACACAAATCACCTCCCCGTCACTCCCGCCGGGGCACTCCACAGCCACCCCCTTCCCGGGGGGGATCGGTTCTCCTCCCAGGCCTGTCCAGGAGTAAGGAAACAGAGAGGGACAGCGCGATGCTCCCAGAGTCGACCGGACCCGAGCCAGCACCACCACCACCACCACCACCCGGGCTGAGACGATCGGAAAGGGCGACCAGAGCACCATCTCGACTCATCGAATCGACTTAAGATGTATATAATTCAGTGGCCCAGTAAAGCGGCATTGTTGTAAATAGTTAACGCTGCTAATCGGGTAAAATGTGAATAATTCGGTGGTCCAGTAAAAGCGGCATGATTGTATATAGTTCAATGGTTAAGGCACCGACCCTGTAAACCCCTACTACCATACCACCCACCACCCCACCGGGTTCCTTTTTAACAAGGGGAGAATGTGGTGGTATGTATTAAGGGTAATACGGTACACCATGAATGCCGAGGAGCCATTGGAGGACAGATGCTGGATCCCGATTGGATCCGCCGCCTACTGGGCTCCACCCAGATAGGCCGGGTTTAAGAACCTGGGTTTAATCCCCGCAGCTGCATTCTCTGACTGAGCTGCTGGGGAACGAGTCTGAACAAGTCTGCTCAATAAAGCCTCGATTGAAGTTCTTTAAATCTCACCTCGTGTGTGATCGATGGTGCTACACAAGGTGCACCTCCCCGTAATCACCGGGACAATGGGACTGCTGACTAATCATTGCTATAAATTGTTGAAGTTAGTTTAATTTAATCTGTTCCATTTAAGACAGAGGTGGAGATGTTTTTTCCCCCTCAGATTCTTGAATCTTTGGAACTCTCTTCCTGAAAAGGTGTTGAAAGCAGAGTCGGAATATTTTGAAGGCTGAGGTAGTGAGGTTCTTAATCAACAAGGGGGAGGCAGGCGGGAATATGGCGCTGAGGTTACTATCAGATCGGCACTGAATGGCGGAGCAGACTCGAGGGGCCGAGCGGCCTACTCCAACGCCTAATTCACGTGCCTGAGTAATTGCCACCCGTGGCAACGTGAGATAATTGAGACCGGAGCAGCATGAGATCTGACGGCTTTATTGAAATGATGTTGTTTTCGAATTCTGGGTGGGGTGCATCAAACCACACATGGAGGCACGTACGACAACACAGAACAAGTTCCACTAAGCAGGAAGACTTGCAGTTTTACAATACCTTTCACAACTCCACATGCTTTACAGCCAATAAAGTACTTTTTGAAGTCTGGTCACTGTTGTAATGCAGGAAATATGGCAACCAATTTGCACACAGCATGTCCTCACAAACAGTAGTGCGACAATTCACCTGGCCGTCTGTTTTTTTAAAAGATTTTCCAATTTAGGGGCAATTTAGCGTGGCCAATCCACCTACACTGCACATCTTTGGGTTGTGGGGGTGAAACCCATGCAGACACGGGGAGAATGTGCAAACTCCACACGGACAGTGACCCAGGGCCGGGATTGAATCTGGGTCCTCAGCGCCATGAGGCAGCAGTGCTAACCACTGAGCCACCGTGCTGCCCCCCTGCTTGTCTGTTTAAGTGTTTTTGGTTCAGGAATAAATTATGGCCAGGATATTAACTAGCCAGAAAAATTGGCAACTGCCAGGTTAATCTTCACTGCATTGGGTTCTCTAGCTTGCTTTGGATTTGGATTTCATTTATTGTCACATGTACTGAGGTACAGTATTGTTCTGCATACAGTTCAGAAAGATCATTCCATACATTAAAAAGCATAAATACACAACAGAAATACATAGACACAGGCATTGAGTGAAGCATACAGGAGTGTGGTACTACTCAGTAGAGAAGATGTGTGAAGAGATCAGTTCAGTCCACAAGAGGGTCCTTCAGGAGTCTGGTAACAGCGGGGACGAAGCTGTTTTTGAACCTGTTAGTGAGTGTTCTCAGACTTTTGTATCTGCTGCCCAATGGAAGAGGTTGGAAGAGAGAATAACCCGGGTGTGTGGGCGGCATCGTTGATTGTGCTGCCCATTTTCCCCAGGCAGCGGGAGGTGTAGACAGAGTCAATGGATGGAGGTAGGTTTGTGTGATGGACTGGGCGGTGTTCACGACTCTCTGAAGTTTCTTGGGGTCTTGAGCCGAGCAGTTGCCATACCAGGCTGCGATGCAGCCCGATAGGATGCTTTCTATGGTGCATCTGTAAAAGTCAATGTGGAATTTCCTTAGTTTCCTGAGGAAGTATTTTCTTGGTCATAGCGTCGATGTGGGTGGACCAGGACAGATTGTTCATGCATTCTACCTTCTAAGAAGCGGAGATATTCATACAGCACAGAAGGATGTAATTGGGGCCATCCTGTGTTTTGAAACGGTTATCCAATTCTTCCCGATTCCCCGCTCTTCCTCAACCCTGAGATTTTTCTCCTTTTTAAATATTTAGCTAATTCTCTTTTGAAATTTTTTTTTCTGAAAATCTTTTTTATTGGCTTTTCTCATATTTATAAACAGTTGTTGTGTATATACATTACATTTTTCTTGCCCGTGCTAATTTACTTTATTTCCCGTCCCCCCCACCCCCGGGTTGTGCAGTCCTTTGGTTCCTCATCTTTTTTTTTCCCCTGGCTTACTCCTCGTTGTTGGCCTCGAACAGGTTTTGGAACAGGCCGCCGAACTGCCCCCCAGTATCCAGGAAGCCTTCCTCCGACCCTCGGGTGGCGTATTTAATCTTCTCCAGGTGGAGAAATTCCGAGAGGTCAGCGAGCCAGTCTGCAGCTGTGGGTGGTGCTGCCGATCGCCAGCCGAGCAGGATTCTCCGGCGTGCGATTAGGGAAGCGAAAGCAAGGGCGTTGGCCCCCTTCCCCATGTGTAACTCTGACTGCTCCGATACCCCGAAGGTTGCCATTATTGGGCATGGCTTCACCCTCACTCCCACAACCCTGGACATTGACTCGGAGAAGGCTGTCCAGAACCCAGCAAGCTCGGGGCAACCCCAAAACATGTGGGTGTGGTTGGCCGGGCCCCTCTGGCACCGCTCACATTTGTCCTCCACCTCCGTGAAGAACCTGCTCATTCGGGTTCTGGTCAGGTGCGCTCTGTGCGCCACTTTGAGCTGCCTTGCGCAGGAGGAGGTGGAGATCACCCTGCTCAGTGCTTCGCTCCAGAGTCCCCATCCTACCTCTGTCCCCAGTTCATCCTCCCATTTTTGTCTGGTCTAGTCCAGTGGTTTTCGAGCTCTGTCCAGTAGCTGTCCGTATATTTTCTCTTTTGAAAGTTACTGTTAACTTTACTTCCACCGCACTTCAACAAAACGCTTTCCAGATTATCATGATTGACCGTGTGAAACGATTCCTGTTCAACTCTCTTCTGCTCTCCCCCCCTCAATTATTTTAATATTTGTCCTCTGATTACCAACCCTGTCGCATTTACTCAGAAGAAATCATTCATAGTTTTATCAAACCTCCTCTTTTTCGCCTCCCCGTGAGAGAGAAGAACAATCCCACCTTCTCCAATCTTTCCAAGCAACTGAACTTCCCTCGTCATTCCTGGAAACATTCAAGTAAATCCTTCCTGAAGTGAGGCACCCAGAATTAGACCTACTCGAGCTGAGGCCTAACCAGTTATTTTACATCACTTCCCTGTGTTCTGTGCTCTGTAATTCCTGGTGAATGATATCTGTATACATATGTACTCTAAATACGTAGGCCCCTTTAAGACTGGGTTTGGCACCCTGGGGGACTCCGCCTCTGGCTCCGCCCCCAGGAAGATGTATATAAGGTTACGTTCAGTAGGCAGCGTGTAGTGAGCACACTTCTCGGCAGCTGTCTGGTTTTCTGGTTATTAAAGCCTTTGTATTATCAATCTTCTCTCCTGAGTCGTAATTGAGGGTATCTCAATTTAATAACCAGACCACATCATAATGAAATGAATGAATGAAAATGAAAATCGCTTATTGTCACAAGTTGACTTCAAATGAAGTTACTGTGACAAGCCCCTAGTCGCCACAGTCCGACGGCTGTTCGGGGAGGCTGTTACAGGAATTGAACCGTGCTGCTGGTCTGCTTTCAAAGCCAGCGATTTAGCCCAGTGTGCTAAACAGCCCCTGATGGACAGCGGTCTGAAGCCGGAGAAGCTCAATTTGGACGCTCGGTCGCCGGAAGCCACTGAAATTTTTTAATACAGGCTCCGGTGCTTTGAGGCCTATCTGAATTCCGCAGAGACTGAAGTTGACGGACCTCGCAAGCTGAGCTTACTACATGCCCAGGTGGGCCCCCGACTATCCTCCGTGATCGAGAAAGCTACGACGTACAAAACGGCGGTCGAAATCCTACAGAAGCGCTTCGTAAAGCCGATAAACGAGGTACACGCCAGACATTTGCTCTCGACCTGCCGCCAGCGCTCCGGGGAAACGCCAGATGAATACTTGGAGAGACTCACCACGCTCGCCAGGAACTGCGACCATAAAGAGGTGACGGCAGAAGTCCACATAAACTTACATATTCGTGATGCTTTCGTGTCCGGTATGCGATCCACGTACATCCGGCAGCAGCTCCTAGAAGACAGAGCGATAGACCTCCAAGGCACGGTTGCCTCTTCCCTGGAAGCGGCCCACCATAATCTCCGCACGTACTCCGCGGACCTTGCGAACCCCTCCAGACTCGGCCACGCTTTAGGCCTGCGCCGCGCACTGACCCGCTCACACCGGGGCCCCCAATGCTATTTCTGTGGGGAAGGCCAGCACTCACACCAGCGTTGCCCGGCCCGCGCCGCGACTTGCGGCGAATGCGGAAAGAAGGGACACTTCGCGAAGGTCTGCCTGGCTGGGCCCAAAGGCCAGAAACAAAAGTCTCATCGGCCCAGAAATCGAACTCCCGGGACCACAGGCCCCGCAACACGGCCCCGCAGCGGCCAGACACGCCTACTTCCGACGCATCATCGGCCTCGTGCGAGTCATGGGGGGGCCCTCTTGGCGGCGGCCATCTTCAAAATCCGACACGTGCAACCGACGGCGGCAGCCATTTTGTGACTCCGGGTGGCCATTTTGTGAGTCCGACTGAACCGAGGACTCTGACTGCCCGCAACTAGGAGCGATCACGCTCGATCAATCGCGGCCGAAGCACCTGCCAAACTCAATGATGCAGGTTCAAATCAACGGCCGCGACACCCCCTGCCTTTTTGACTCCGGGAGCACGGAGAGTTTTATCCATCCAGACACGGTAAGACGCTGCTCCTTGCGCACCTATCCCGCCTCCCAATCTATTGCCCTCGCATCCGGGTCTCATTCGGTCCAAATCACGGGGTATTGTGTCGCGAACCCCTTGCTATCCAAGGCGTCACATACGCCCGTTTTAAACTTTATGTCCTCCCTCACCTCTGCCCCCCTACTGCTCGGTCTGGACTTTCAGTGCAGCCACCGAAGCCTGACACTGAAGTTCGGCGAACCCCTGCCCTCGCTCACGGTATGGAGCCTGGCGACACTCAAAGTTGCACCACCCCCCTCTTCGCGAACCTCACCCCCGACTGTAAGCCCGGCGCCACCAGCAGTCGGCGGTACAGAGCCCAAGACATGACTTTCATTAAGTCAGAGGTTCAGCGGCTAATAAAAGAAGGGGTCATAGAGGCTAGGAACAGCCCTTGGAGGGCACAAGTACTGGTAGTCCGCTCCGGGGAAAAACAACGTATGGTGGTGGACTATAGCCAGACCATAAACCGCTTTCCGCAACTCGATGCGTACCCACTTCCCCGCATAGCAGAAATGGTGAACCAAATCGCCTAGTATCGAGTATTCTCCACGGTCGACCTAAAATCGGCCAATCATCAACTCCTTATTTGCCCAGAGAGACCGCCCCTATACAGCCTTCGAAGCAGCCGGTCGGCTCTTCCACTTCCTCAGGGTCCCTTTTAGAACATAGAAAAATACAGCACAGAACAGGCCCTTTGGCCCACAATGTTGTGCCGAACCTTTGTCCTAGATTAATCGTAGATTATCATAGAATTTACAGTGCAGAAGGAGGCCATTCGGCCCATTGAGTCTGCACCAGCTCTTGGAAAGAGCACCCTACCCAAGGTCAACCCCTCCACCCAACACTAAGGGCAATTTTGGACACTAAGGGCAATTTAGCATGGCCAATCTACCTAATCTGCACATCTTTGGACTGTGGGAGGAAACCGGAGCACCTGGAGGAAACTCACGCAGACACGGGGAGAATGTGTAGACTCCGCACAGACAGTGACCCAAGCCGGAATTGAACCTGGGACCATGGAGCTGTGAAGCAATTGTGCTATCCACAATGCTACCGTGCTGCCCTTAAGAACAAATTAATCTACATTATATTATTCTACTGTAATCCATGTACCTATCCAATAGCTGCTTGAAGGTCCCTAATGTTTCCGACTCAACTACTTCCACAGGCAGTGCATTCCATGCCCCCACTACTCTCTGGGTAAAGAACCTACCTCTGACATCCCCCCTATATCTTCCACCATTCACCTTCAATCTATGTCCCCTTGTAATGGTTTGTTCCACCTGGGGAAAAAGTCTCTGACTGTCTACTTTATCTATTCCCCTGATCATCTTATAAACCTCTATCACGTCGCCCCTCATCCTTCTCCGTTCTATTGAGAAAAGGTCTAGCACCCTCAACCTTTCCTCATAAGACTTACTCTCCATTCCAGGCAACATCCTGGTAAATCTCCTTTGCACCTTTTCCAAAGCTTCCACATCCTTCCTAAAATGAGGCAACCAGAACTGTACACAGTACTCCAAATGTGGCCTTACCAAAGTTTTTTACAGCTGCATCATCACCTCACGGCTCTTAAATTCAATCCCTCTGTTAATGAACGCTAGCACACCATAGGCCTTCTTCACAGCTCTATCCACTTGAGTGGCAACTTTCAAAGATGTATGAACATAGACCCCAAGATCTCTCTGCTCCTCCACATTGCCAAGAAATCTACCGTTAACCCTGTATTCCGCATTCATATTTGTCCTTCCAAAATGGACAACCTCACACTTTTCAGGGTTAAACTCCATCTGCCAATTCTCAGCCCAGTTCTGCATCCTATCTATGTCTCTTTGCAGCCGACAACAGCCCTCCTCACTATCCACAACTAAACAGCCCTCCTCACTATCCACAACTCCACCAATCTTCGTATCGTCTGCAAATTTACTGACCCACCCTTCAACTCCCTCATCCAAGTCATTAATGAAAATCACAAACAACAGAGGACCCAGAACTGATCCCTGCGGTACGCCACTGGTAACTGGGATCCAGGCTGAATATTTGCCATCCACCACCATTCTCTGACTTCTATCGGTTAGCCAGTTCATTATCCAACTGGCCAAATTTCCCACTATCCCATGCCTCCTTACTTTCTGCATAAGCCTACCATGGGGAACCTTATCAAATGCCTTACTAAAATCCATGTACACTACATTCACTGCTTTACCTTCATCCACATGCTTGGTCACCTCCTCAAAGAATTCAATAAGACTTGTAAGGCAAGACCTACCCCTCACAAATCCGTGCTGACTATCCCTAATCAAGCAGTGTCATTCCAGATGCTCAGAAATCCTATCCTTCAGTACCCTTTCCATTACTTTGCCTACCACCGAAGTAAGACTAACTGGCCTGTAATTCCCAGGGTTATCCCTAGTCCCTTTTTTGAACAGGGGCACGACATTCGCCACTCTCCAATCCCCTGGTACCACCCCTGTTGACAGTGAGGACGAAAAGATCATTGCCAACGGCTCTGCAATTTCATCTTTTGCTTCCCATAGAATCCTTGGATATATCCCGTCAGGCCTGGGGGACTTGTCTATCCTCAAGTTTTTCAAAATGCCCAACACATCTTCCTTCCTAACAAGTATTTCCTCGAGCTTACCAGTCTGTTTCACACTGTCCTCTCCAACAATATGGCCCCTCTCATTTGTAAATACAGAAGAAAAGTACTCATTCAAGACCTCTCCTATCTCTTCAGACTCAATACACAATCTCCCGCTACTGTCCTTGATCGGACCTACCCTCGCTCTAGTCATTCTCATATTTCTCACATATGTGTAAAAGGCCTTGGGGTTTTCCTTGATCCTACCCGCCAAAGATTGTTCATGCCCTCTCTTAGCTCTCCTAATCCCTTTCTTCAGTTCCCTCCTGGCTATCTTGTATCCCTCCAGTGCCCTGTCTGAACCTTGTTTCCTCAGCCTTACATAAGTCTATTTTTTCCTCTTAACAAGACATTCAACCTCTCTTGTCAACCATGGTTCCCTCACTCAACCATCTCTTCCCTGCCTGACAGGGACATACATATCAAGGACACGTAGTACCTGTTCCTTGAACAAGTTCCACATTTCACTTGTGTCCTTCCCTGACAGCCTATGTTCCCAACTTATGCACTTCAATTCTTGTCTGACAACATCGTATTTACCCTTCCCCCAGTTGTAAACCTTGCCCTGTTGCACGCACCTATCCCTCTCCATTACTAAAGTGAAAGTCACAGAATTGTGGTCACTATCTCCAAAATGCTCCCCCACTAACAAATCTATCACTTGCCCTGGTTCATTACCAAGTACCAAATCCAATATTGCCTCCCCTCTGGTCGGACAATCGACATACTGTGTTAGAAAAGCTTCCTGGACACACTGCACAAACATCACCCCATCCAAACTATTTGATCTAAAGAGTTTCCACTCAATGTTTGGGAAGTTGAAGTCATGACTCAACCCATGACTCCTACCCTGTGACTTCTGCACCTTTCCAAAATCTGTTTCCCAATCTGTTCCTCCACATCTCTGCTACTATTGGGGGGCCTATAGAAAACTCCTAACAAGGTGACTGCTCCTTTCCTATTTCTGACTTCAACCCATACTACCCCAGCAGGCAGATACTCCTCGAACTGTCTTTCTGCAGCTGTTATACTATCTCTAATTAACAATGCCACCCTCCCACCTCTTTTACCACCCTCCCTAATCTTATTGAAACATCTATAACCAGGGACCTCCAACAACCATTTCTGCCCCTCGTCTATACAAGTTTCCGTGATGGCCACCGCATTGTAGTCCCGAGTACCGATCCATGCCTTAAGTTCACCCACCTTATTCCTGATGCTTCTTGCATTGAAGTATACACATTTCAACCCATCTCCGTGCCTGCAAGTACTCTCCTTTATCAGTGTTCTCTTCCCCACTGCCTCACTACACGCTTTGGCGTCCTGAATATCGGCTACCTTAGTTGCTGGACTACAAATCCGGTTCTCTTTCCCCTGCCAAATTAGTTTAAACCCTCCCGAAGAGTACTAGAAAACCTCCCTCCCAGGATATTGGTGCCCCTCTGGTTCAGATACAACCCGTCCTGCTTGTACAGGTCCCACCTTCCCCAGAATGCGCTCCAATTATCCAAATACCTGAAGCCCTTCCTCCTACACCATTCCTGCAGCCACGTGTTCAACTGCACTCTCTCCCTATTCCTAGCCTCGCTATCACGTGGCACCGGCAACAAACCAGAGATGACAACTCTGTCTGTCCTGGCTTTTAACTTCCAGCATAACTCCCTAAACTCGTTTATTACCTCCACACCCATTTTCCTACCTACATCGTTGGTACCAATGTGCACCACGACTTCTGGCTGCTCCCCCTCCCCCTTAAGGATCCTGAAGACACGATCCGAGACATTACTGGCCCTGGCACCCGGCAGGCAACATACCTTCCGGGAGTCTCGCTCGTGACCACAGAATCTCCTATCTATTCCCCAAACCATTGAATCTCCGACTACTATTGCTTTTCTATTCTCCCCCTTCCCTTCTGAGCACCAGAGCCAGACTCAGTGCCAGAGACCTGGCCGCTAGGGCCTTCCCCCGGTAGGTCATCCCCCCCCAACAGCATCCAAAACGGTATACTTGTTTTGAAGGGGAACGGCCACGAGGGATCCCTGCACTGTCTGCCTGTTTGTTTTCTTTCCCCTGACTGTAACCCATCTACTCTTGTCCTGTACCTTGGGTGTGGTTACCTCCCTGTAACTCTTCTCTATCACCCCCTCTGCCTCCCGGATGATCCGAAGTTCATCCAGCTTCAGCTCCAGTTCCCTAACTTTGAGGAGCTGGAGTTGGGTCCACTTCCCGCAGGTATAGTCAGCGGGGACACCAATGGTATCCCTCACCACCCACATCCTACAGGAGGAGCATGCAACTGGCCTAGCCTCCATCCCCTCTTACCTTACAGAATATAGCTGCCCTGTGGACCAACTGGACCTCCGCCCTCCGACTCTGCTCCCAGTCAGCTGAACTCTCTGCAAACTCCCGGCTCCCTTCATGCTCTTTGAGGAAATGTAGGAAACAAAATGAAAGGAGCAACTTACTCCCTCCTCACCTAACTCCCTCAGTCACCAAACTCTCACTTTCGCACTCAAATGCACCAAATTCAGCACTCAGCACTTTTGGTGTCACAAACGGAGTATCCGTTTTCTAAAGGGCAATGGATCAAATGGTGGACCAGTACGGCTTACGGGCTACATACCCGTACTTGGACAACGTCACCATCTGCGGCCATGACCAGCAGGACCATGACGAAAACCTGAGGAAGTTCCTCCAGACTGCGTAGGCCCTCAATCTGACATGCAATAAAGAGAAATGCGTGTTCCACACAATCCGGTTAGCCATCCTCGGCTACGTCGTGGAAAACGGGGTCCTAGGGCCAGACCCCGACTGCATGCGCCCCCTTAAGGAACTTCCCCTCCCCCATAGCCTCAAGGCACTCAAACGGTGCCTGGGGCTCTTTTCCTATTATGCCCAGTGGGTCCCCAGATATGCGGACAAAGCCCGTCCACTCATTAAGACCACGGTCTTTCCCCTGACGGCTGAGGCTCAGTCGGCCTTCAGTCGTATCAAGGCCAATATCATCAAGGCCGCCATGCACGCGGTGGACGAAACCATTCCCTTCCAGGTAGAAAGCGACGCATCAGACGTCGCCCTGGCTGCTACCCTCAACCAGACTGGTAGACCAGTAGCGTTCTTCTCCCGAACCCTCACCGCCTCGGAAATTCGACACTCTGCAGTCGAGAAGGAGGCACAAACCTTAGTGGAGGCCGTGCGGCATTGGAGGCACTACCTAGCCGGTAGGAGGTTCGCCCTCATCACCGACCAACGGTCAGTCGCCTTTATGTTCGATAACGCACAACGGGGCAAAATAGAGAATGATAAAATTCTGAGGTGGAAGTGAACTCTCCACCTTCACGTATGATATTACATATCGTCCGGGGAAGCTCAACGAGTCCCCAGATGCCCTGTCCCGCAGCACGTGCGCCAACGTGCAGAAAGACCGTCTGCGGGCCATCCACGATGACCTCTGCCACCCGGGGATTACGAAGCTTGCCCATTTCATCAAGTCCCGCAACCTACCTTACTCCACCGAGGAGGTCAAGGCCATGACCAAGGCTTGCCAGAAATGTGCGGAGTGCAAACCAAACTTCTATCGACCAGACAAGGCCCGCCTCGTAAAGGCCTCTGGGCCCTTTGAGCGACTAAGCGTGGACTTCAAAGGGCCCCTCCCATCCACTAACCGCAGCACCTACTTCCTCACTGTCATCGACGAATTCTCCCGCTTCCCATGTGTTGTCCCCTGCCCCGATATGACCTCGGCCTCCGTAATCAAGGCACTGCACAGCGTCTTCACCCTGTTAGTTTTCCCCGCTTATATCCACAGCGACCGGGGTACAGCGTTCATGAGCGATGAGCTGCGTCAGTATCTGCTCAACAAGGGCATCGCCTCGAGCAGAACGACCAGCTATAACCCGCGGGGAAACGGGCAGGTGGAGAGGGAGAATGCAACAGTTTGGAAGGCTGTTCTTCTAGCCCTACGGTCAAGAAGTCTCCCAATCCCCCGCTGGCAGGAGGTCCTACCCGATGCCCTACACTCCATTAGGGCGCTCCTCTGTACGGCCACGAACGAGAGCCCTCACAACTGTTTGTTTGTCTTCCCGAGGAAGTCCACCTCTGGGGTCTCACTTCCACGTTGGCTGACGACTCCGGGACCAGTTCTACTCCGGAGGCACATGAGGAGCCATAAGACAGATCCACTGGTCGAGAGGGTCCAACTACTACACGCAAACCCTCAATACGCCTATGTCGAGCACCCCAATGGCAGGCAGGACACCGTTTCCCTGCGAGACCTGGCACCCGCTGGCTCGCCCACCGACGCCCCCCCTTCCACCGACGCTCCCCTCCCCGCACCGGCGGTCGACTCCGACAGCGTCCCCCCCCCCATAGCGCCCCCTCCCCCCAGCCAGCGCCGGCACCAATCACCCTAGTCACCCCGGATAGTCCCCCTGCTCCAACACGGGCAAAGGCTCAGACAACCGCGCTCCCGGATATACAACCACCGAGGATGACTGTATCCGCCGCACCACCGCCGGAGCTGAGAAGGTCGACACGGGTAATCAGACCACCCAAAAGACTGAACTTGTAATTCCACTTCATCCCCGACAGACTTTTTTTTTTAAACAGGGGGTGAATGTGGTGAATGATATCTGCATACATATGTCCCCTTAATGCGTAGGCCCCTTTAAGACCGGGTTTGGAACCCTGGGGGACTCCGCCTCTGGCTCCGCCCCCAGGAAGCTGTATATAAGGTTACATTCAGGAGGCAGCGTGCAGTGAGCACACTTCTCGGCAGCTGTCTGGTTCTCTGGTTATTAAAGCCTTTGTATTATCAAACTCCTCTCCTGAGTCAAAATTGAGGGTATCTCAAAGCCCAAAAGCCTGTTTGCTTTTTCAATCAAAATTTGGTGCACTGTGCACAGCTTGGGATTGGAGCTGGGTGTATTCATGAGGCATTAGTGGGTGTATAATATTTGCATTGTCCTGCTGATCACTGCTTGGCCAACTGTAAATAAAAGGTAAATTACCATGTCCTTGACCACACACAAATGGAGGTTATTGACTGGGTTTTTTTGTGCATTTTATTCCCGGGATTGATCCCGAACTAAAAACGATCATTTAGAGTAGCTGCGTTCAGCCCTGCCGATTCAGACGAGCAGCAGCTGACACATTCCTGTCAAACATTAAAGAGGGAAACCTGAGGATTCAAGTAACTGCTCCTTAATAATAGTTGCGGCCATGGCACAGGACAGTGCGGCTGTCATTGTCAACGTTGGAGTCATTCTCCATTGTGTGCCGTAGTGTCATGGGCCAGCATTTACTGTGAAAATAACTGGCGGACGAATCGCGCTTATTGTTGTTTTCATCTTAATGGTACAGCAACTCCAACTGAAGCACAGGTACATCACTGACTGACAACTACCGGAAGGCTGTCTCGCGAAAACCCCATCTCACTGTCTACCTTAGCACTGAAGTGAACTGAACAGTGTCAGGCTGTTGTATTCATGTGGTAGATACAAACTAAATTCATCGCAGAAAGTTGATTCTTTTCGTTTCAGGACTAAGTGCTGTTCCATTGTGTGTTCTGCGTTCCAGATGGGGTTAGAATCATAGAATCATACAATTTTACAGTGCAGAAGGAGGCCATTCGGCCCATCGAGTCTGCACCGGCCCTTGGAAAGAGCACCCCACTTAAGCCCACGCCTCCACCCTATCCCCGTAACCCAGTCACCCCACCTAACATTTTGGACACTAGCATGGCTAATCCACCTAACCTGCACATCTTTGGACTGTGGGAGGAAACCGGAGCACCCGGAGGAAACCCACGCAGACACGGGGAGAACGTGCAGACTCCGCACAGTTACCCAGCCGGGAATTGAACCCGGGATCCTGGAGATGTGAGGCAGCAGTGCTAACCACTGTGCCACCCCTTTTGGGCTTGTCTATTCTCCAAATTAAGCTGCCCGAGATTGGTCGCTTGTTATAACCATTACTCTTTATCAACAGCTACTGTGTACACAGTGGGACCTCGGCACGAGGTTGGGATTTCCTCTCCCTCCACATCTCTGTTACTCAATCATGTGATGTAACATAATCATTACATCGGCATCATGTGCTTCTGAGGTTAACCCTTTACTCTACACTCCCCCCCCCCCCAAGTCTTTATCCCATTTATTTACATCTTTCTACAATTACCATCGCCACATCAATCATTTCAGCGAATCCTCATGTAAAACCTTTAAACCCAGAACGATCAAGGACAGATCCAGTAAACTGCAAACACTGCTAAATGTCCTGACAAAGCTCAATCTGGGGAAATTGGAGATTTCCGCAAAATATTTCAACACCACCCTGTAATTCCAGACCAACATACTGAATAAAATATAAATGTTTAATCGAGTTTTGTGGCATCACAGGCCGCTTTTAAGTGTCAGGAACAAGGCCAGCATTAATTGCAGCAATAATATATTCCCGATGAGTGGATCAAGGGTCTGCAGCTTCTGAAAAGAAGCTCAGGTTTTTTTATTCATGTGCAATGTGATCTCTCCCAAAACAAGATATTTACATGAAACGGAATTAATCACAAGTTCTAGTGGGAATTGCAAATGTGGGGAAAGACTCTCTTTCACTGTGACCCTGATGCATTAAGAATCCTATTTAGTGCCTTTAGTATTGCAGTTTCTGATTTTTAAATCTATGAGAAGTTGTGAAACATGATGAAACAAAGTCCAAACTGTCCCCAACATACACATCCACGCACACAGACACAGTGACACACACACACAGACATACACACAGACAGACACACACATCCACGCACACAGACACAGTGACACACACACACAGACAGACACACAGACAGACATACACATCCACGCACACAGACACAGCGACATACACACACAGACACACACATCCACGCACACAGACACAGTGACACACACACACAGACATACACACACAGACACACACATCCACGCACACAGACACAGTGACACACACACACAGACATACACACAGACAGACACACATCCACGCACACAGACACAGTGACACACACACAGACATACACACAGACAGACACACACATCCATGCACACAGACACAGTGACACACACACAGACATACACACAGGCACACACATCCATGCACACAGACACAGTGACACACACACAGACATACACACAGACAGACACACACATCCATGCACACAGACACAGTGGCACACACACAGACATACACACACACAGACAGACACACACACAGACACACACATCCATGCACACAGACACAGTGGCACACACACATACATACACACACAGACAGACACACACATCCACGTCCGGTTTAATACAGAGGTGCATCCTTAGAAACTGATAGCAATAAATTGAGGCACGATCAATTGGACTAAAGACGATAGTTGAATCCAAACTGAGGCTTTATTGCTATCAGATGTGTGGCCTCCCACAGCAGCTGGCGAAATGGCTGCGAGCTGGAGGACACGCATATTTATACCCCGTCTCCTGTGCGGAGCCAGCAGGCAGGGGCTACAGACGAACCTGTAGTACAGGTTCTACCATACATCCTCTAATATAACAGCGGTTTACCACAACGTGCGCACAGACACAGTCACACACACACAGATTTACACACACTGACAGACATACACACTGACAGACACACATACGCAGACACGCAGACACACACACACAATCACAGAGGCAGAGCAACGCGCACAGTCACACACACACAAACAGACACAGTGACTCACAAACACATATACACATATGGACGTGTACAGACAGACATACAGATAGACAGACACACACAGACACAGTGACACACATAGACACAGTGACACACACAGACACAGTGACACAGACACATAGAGATACACACACACACACACACAGATGGACACATACACAAATAGACAGACACACACAGATCGACAAACACACACACATAGTCAGACACACACCAACACACACACACACAGATAGACAGATTAGCAGACACACACACACATCGACACACACATACACAATGACCTAGAGACACAGCTACAGCATACACAGTCACACACAGACACACACGGACACACAGTGACACACACACAGAAACAGACCCACATACAGACAGCCACACACAGCCGGCACACACCGAGCTGGATTTAGATTTGGCTGAAAAAGGCAGAAATGTAACTAATAAGAGTAAGGGGAGAAAACAGAAGGCACCTGATACTATGTTATCTCGATCTCAATGAGATATAAGCCAATGTATTGATCCATTTAATTATTTCTGCCAGATGTCAGAGCAGACTCAATCCCATGCTGAAACAAACCTGTTAAAGATGCAGCTGGGAATTCACATTCACATCCATTTGTGAAGATGAGCAAGCTGTTATTGGGCTGACCTAATTTGGGGAGAAAATTCAATTAACTTTTCATTTTCTTCCGAATCAGTTTTTGGTGTTGTCGCAGGGACGCTGAGCAACAGAGCCGGCCATTTCTTTCAGCTTTAGCATACTTAAAATATCGAATTTTATTCAGAAAATGGAACTGCTGCTGAAGCAGTCAAAGAGCGAATCTGCTTTCAAAGGCCAGTGGTCACGGGGGTATTAGGTACTTAAATTCAGTAAGCTCCCTTTTTCTTCAACCTCACATTTTGAAGCATGGCAAAAGTTAATTATTGCTCAAAAATAAATGTCAGGCATTTCAATGACAGTGCGACTGAAGAAAGTTTGATTAGTTGCTGAGTCATATTAAAATGGCAGAGAGTGAGCACAATGTGCACGACACTTTGGAATTCAATCAATTACATAAAGGAGGTTTGTAATTGGAAGATGTGAGAGATCCCTGAGTCATGGTTCCCCAAGGGTCAACCAGTGATAGAACGGTGAGGAATAGCAGCCTCTGGAATCTGGTCACCAGAGTCCATTCAGCAGATAGGAATGCAAAATGCCCAGATGTATCGTGGTATGCTTTAATCCAGAGATTAGCGCTGACATTGTGCAAAGAATAGTGTGATGAACGGTTACTGTACTACTGTACCCTTATCATCATGTAAGGTGATGTCCCCTTTAAGGCCGGGCTTGGAACCCTGGGGACTCTGCCTCCGGCTCCGCCCACCTGGGAGTCATATATAAGGGGCCGCCTTGTAGGCGGCACCCAGTAAGCACCCGTCTCGGCACCAGGCTAGTTCTTAGCTTATTAAAGCCTTCTTTACCATTTTACTCTCTAGCGTCGTTATTGAGGTGTTGCTAACTTTCCGTTGGTTCAATTGCTCTGTTTTATTACCTTTGCTCTCGAGTCGCCAGGTATCTTTATGATACCGGCACGAGGTTCAAGTCCGAGTAATGATCAATGACCTAATACACCGATTAGTAAGATTCAAATCAAAGCACATTTATTATACACAGTAATCGCTACTCATGCACAAATTCTACGTCTGAGCTACTTCTACAACTAACAGGCCGATACTTAACTTCGGACTGGCCCACCAGGTCAGGGGAACAAATGGCCTTTCGTTCGGGTTCTGAGTCTGCGGGATCCGAAGTTGGTACGGATTGGTAGCTAGGAGTGCCTACCTCGTAGCGAGCATTGAATTAAGACCATAAGACCATAAGACATAGGAGCAGAAGTAAGGCCATTCGGCCCATCGAGTCCACTCCGCCATTCAATCATGGCTGATTTCAACTCCATTTACCCGCTCTCTCTCCATAGCCCTTAATTCCTCAAGAAATCAAGAATTTATTAACTTCTGTCTTAAAGACACTCAACGTCCCGGCCTCCACCGCCCTCTGTAGCAATGAATTCCACAGACCCACCACTCTCTGGCTGAAGAAATTTCTCCTCATCTCTGTTCTAAAGTGACTCCCTTTTATTCTAAGGCTGTGCCCCCGGGTCCTAGTCTCCCCTGCTAATGGAAACAACTTCCCTACATCCACCCTATCTAAGCCATTCATTATCTTGTAAGTTTCTATTAGATCTCCCCTCAACCTCCTAAACTCCAATGAATATAATCCCAGGATCCTCAGACGTTCATCGTATGTTAGGCCTACCATTCCTGGGATCATCCGTGTGAATCTCCGCTGGACCCGCTCCAGTGCCAGTATGTCCTTCCTGAGGTGTGGGGCCCAAAATTGCTCACAGTATTCTAAATGGGGCCTAACTAATGCTTTATAAAGCTTCAGAAGTACATCCCTGCTTTTATATTCCAAGCCTCTTGAGATGAATTAAGACTTACTTTGTTTGGTGGTCACTGCACCGTTCACGGTCAATGTTGGTTCGTGTTGTTGGGTGACCCGGGCAGGATGCAGAGGTGAAGAGGGCTGAAGAGAGAGAGATTTGAACTTGGGGCTTAACTCTTATAGTCCCCAGGGGCTTCCGGCCTTTCGGGGCGGACCCTGTACTTGGTCCCAAGTGATTGGACTTTGTCCCAATCGCTTGGTTCGATTTTCTCCAATACTGGAGAGGTTCCCTGATCGATGGGCGGTCTTGAGGTGCTCGTTCACCTCCTTTGTGTTGGCTCCTGCTGGCGCCGAGGAGTCAGGCTTTGCTTTGTGTGTCCAAAATGTTACTTATTGTTCCCGAGGATTGCTCATCAGTATGCAGATGGCTGCTACTTTGTTATGCTGGTGGTCGCTGGTATCGATGTTGTCTGGCCTTTTGCAGGGTTTTAATACACAGCAAACCTGCAGCTGCTGGTTTCTGTCTATGTTGGCTGACTTTCCCATCAGCCTTTGCCGTTCGCCATTTTAAATCGGGAGTTGGCCAATTTAGATGGCAACAGAGGGTACAACAAATAGCAAAACTGGGTTTAGGTCCAAGTTGAGTGCAAAGGAAACTTTACACAATGAGCAACAAATGAAGAACATTCCTCCCCCCTTTCTCTGGCTCAGTTCGAGAGTATAGCCTCCCCTCCACACCCACATTGCATCAATGAAAACGATTAAGGGAGCCAGTTTCAACAAAATGCTGGATAAACTCAACGGATCTGGCAGTATCTGTGAAGAGAGTAACAGAGTGAACGTTTCGAGTCCATATAACTGTTCAAAGCTGTTTCTCGCCCCACAGACGCTGCCAGATCTGCTGAGTTTACCCAGCATTTTCTATTTCTATTTCTGATTTCCAGCATCCACAGTAATTTGCCTTTAGTTTCAGGAACATATATGGGCTGGATGCTCCGTTTCTGTGACTTAGGGCGGATTCTCCGCTTGCCCGATGCCGCTATCGTAATCGGCGAACGGGCGGAAAATCTCTTTTTACGACCGAATCGGGGTCGGCGCCTGTTTTCCGATGCTCCCCCTCCAAAACAGCGTCATCAAGGACGATGCCGCACGCCACTGGCACGGCCTCAGGACGTTACCTGGAGGCCCTCCCCCGATGCTCCGCCCTCGATGGGCCAAGTTTGCGACGGCACGGGACACGTGTGCTCTCAGCTTTTGTGAACCCGGTGTGGCGGCTGCGGACCATGTCCAGCGCCACCACAGTCGGGGGAGGGAGCCGTGCTGCAGGCCGGGGGGGGGGGGGCTTCGGCGAGGGATGAGGGACTGGTGGGGGGTGGTGAGGGGATTTCCAGTTGGGCACTCTCTGTCAGTTCGGGTCCGCGTGCGGCCGGTGCCATGACCATGCGCGGCCATGGACCTGGCAATTCTCCAGGCGTTTATACCGGGAAGGCCGTGCGTTTTACATGGCGCGGCCGCTAGCTCGTCACCGGTCGTAACATCGATACGGGGGCGGCAGTAACTTTTTCGGCATAAAACCAGACACTTCCTCTGGACATATCCGCAAAATCGGAGAATGCAGCTGAAGGTTTGAAGCCGATGGAGAATCCGTGGACTTTTACGACAAAACAACCGGCGCTGCACCTGGGCCGATTCCGCTACCGTTGAGGGGCTGGCACCAGTGCCGCGGGGAACACACTCGATTCCAATAAAAAACGGTGCGGGATTCGCCGGGTCCGTGATTGACACTCGTGAGGCTGACAAGCTGCAGCCGCACCTACACATTACACTCCCCAGACGCACTCATCCCAGCCAACAGGGTGGCACTGGTTGTGCTGGAGTGTGCCCATCCCGCTGATGGGTTGTCTGCGGCCAGAGGGCACCCAGGGGGTGCCCTGGGGAGACACCCATACGACCCGTGGCCCCTGGTTCAAAGTGGGCCGTTAGCGGCGTGCACAGCTGCATGGCTGCCTTTCCGGCTGCGACGATGGTGTTCCGTGCCCCCCCCCCCCGACCCTACAGCCCCCCTCCTGGCCAGCCCCCCACTACTCCCCCCCCCTCCCCACCCTGGCAGAGTTAGGGGCTGGTTTAGCACACTGGGCTAAATAGCTGGCTTTAAAGCAGGCCGAGGCAGGCCAGCAGCACGGTTCAATTCCCAGACCCGCCTCCCCGAACAGGCGCCGGAATGTGGCGACTAGGGGCTTTTCACAGTAACTTCATTTGAAGCCTACTTGTGACAATAAGCGATTTTCATTTCATTTTCATTTTCCCCAGCCAGCGGCACGACTGTCAGTTAACTATGGTGATGTTGGACACCTTCCGAACCCCCTCTCTCCCCCTCAGTAGCCGCCACGCCGGTTTTAGGATTTTAAAAGCACAAGTGAACCACAGCATCGGGAACTCGGTCCATTGGAGGCGGAGAATCGCGAAGGCCCCTGAGAATATCTGGTCGGGCCCGCTAGTGATATGTAAACGGTGCCTACTGAACATGCGGAGTGAAACGCATCGAGGCCGCTGTCGAGGTGAGAGGATTGTGATTTGGTGTCAAATCGTCACCTGCTGTGATTTTGGCGTCGGATGCTATTCTCTGCCCAATCGTATTTCCCGATTTCTCCGTCTGCTAACGGAGAATCTCACCCATAACCTTTTGTTCCCAAAGAAATTCCAGCATTGGATTTAAAATGACATCTCAATGAAAGGGTGACAACGAGGATTATACTCCCCCCCCCCCCCCCCCCCCCGCCAAAATTTGCACTTCTAGTGTCTACAATCTTGAGGGTTAAGGTCCAAAGATTCAATTGCACTCGTCTCACTTTCCAGGACACCATTAACATCACTGCCGCTCTTGCATTAGATTTGGTGACACTTGCTCTGGAGAAACAAATATCTGTTAACCTCTTCCAAGTACAACAAGATCTAGGCTGGAATTTTCTGGCTGTTACGATTCGCTATTCCCTCCGGCAGCGCATCCAGAGAATCCAGCCCCATGGCATGGTAGCACAGTTGTTAGCACTGTGGCTCCACAACACCAGTGTCCCAGGATTAATTCCCGGCTTGGGTCGCTGCCTGTGTGGAGTCTGCACGTTGTCCCTGTGTCTGCGTGGGGTTTCCTCCGGGTGCTCCTGTTTCCTCCCACAAGTCCCGAAAGATGAGCTTGTTAGGTGAATTGGACACTCTGAATTGAATTCTCCCTCAGTGTACCCGAACAGGCACCGGATTGTGGCGACTAGGGGCTTTTCACATCAAGATTACCACCAACACCACCATCACCACCAAAAGCATCACCACCATCATCAAGACTTCACCGCTACCAACAACCCCAACATCGCCACTAACAAAACTACCACTGCCAGCAGAACCACCACGATCACCACTTACAAAACCACCATCAGCATCATCAACATCACCGTCAGCACCACCACCATCACCATCAACACCACCACCAACGCCATAAATGCCACTATTATTGTCACCTTCAACACCACCATCGCCACCAGAACACCATCACATCAACACCAACACCGCCGCCACCACCATACCCATCAACAAAACCACCACCACCACCACCAACGCCACCATCGCCACCACTGCTACCACCGGCACCACTACCACCAGCACCGTTACCATTGCCACCAGCACCATGTTTCCCTCCAAGTCACTCACCATCCTGACTTGGACGCGATGTTGCTGATCCTCACTGTCACTGGGTCAACGTCCTGGAACTCCCTCCAAACAACACATGAACTGCAGACGTTCAAAGAACCAACTCACCACCGGCTTCTGAAGGGCAATTAGCTACGGGCAATGAACGCTGGCCTGGCGGCAATAAAAAAAAAACCACACTGGTTTAGCAGGTAGGAAGCAGGCATATGTGATGCTGCGTGATCCGAATAAGCCTATAATCAAGAACAGTATTCATGTCTAGTTTCACACTTCACCAACTAGTTTGGGATTAAAATCACAGTGGGTGTCACTCTGAACGATGAGAAGAATTGACACTGGAACAGTGTCAGATGATCTGTAACCCACCTGGGTTCAAACAAACAACACAGTGATAAATTACTGTTCTGAAATGTGTTCAGTCATACATAACGTTTGATTATAGGATCAAAATTATATTAGGAATGAGACACAGGAAATAGTCCACTTAGAAATGGGGTCACTGCTGAATATTATCTTCTGCAACCCTCTTGAAAGAAAAGTTAAAGGTTTCTAGAATCGTTTTTTTTTTGCTCTCCTTGTCAGAATTAAAATAGATAATCAAAGTTTCTAAATGTGGACAAACCTTCACCCGGATTTTAGGTGTGATTGGTTTTGTCGAGCAGGTGTGGGAAATGCAAGTTGTGGCAATTCTAGGCGCCCCATTCTTTTTCAACACTTTCAGGTACTTTCCACTGGAAAGTGACATGCGCCCTTCTTTGGGCAGATGTGTTAGAATGAAACGTTAAATGATGGTAACATGTCACATTTTATATTGATAATGCATCAGTCAGGCTGTGCACTATTTCCATTCAGGATCAACAATACAAAGTCATTTATCCATTACTGCCCCTGGACTTTGTTTTTGCCTCTCCCAGCAGATGTCATGGCTGCACGGATATTTGTAAGGTTAGGGAGGGGAACACGTTGAGCTGGATTATCAATGTCCCGCCATGCCCGCAGTACTTTTCCTGGTGGGATGGAGAATCGGGCGTCGGGCGGGGGAGATTTGACATCCAGAATCGAGGCTTGCAGGCTTGTGGAGGGGTTCAGACCAGACGCAGGTCACAGATGCTCTTCTTCCAGGACTGAACACGTGGAGCTGCGAGGTAAGAGTTACAGCAGTAATTCTTCACATTGACCCTGTCTGGACTGTCTTCTCGCTTCCACACAGGGGTCCCTTTCCTGGGGGTTTGGTGGCCTTTGGGAGGGGGTCCCTTTAGTCAGAGGTTCCCTAGGGTGTTTTTTTTCCCCAATTGCAGGTGTCCCTCGGGGAGCGGGGTGGGGGGGGGGGGGAGGGATCTCCCTCTTGCAGTGTCCTGGCAGGTGGTCTCCCTGTTACAGGGGGTGGGGGGGGGGGTCCTTATTGCGAACGTCCCGGCGGAGCTCCTTATTACAGGGGCCTCTGGGGGGGTTTCTTTCATTACAGGGTCCTGGGGGAAAGGTGGGGGGCAGGTCGGGTCACCCCAGTACTTGAGGGAAAGGGCGACACCCGGGCAATCTGGGTGGTGAGGGTTTGCTTTGCAGTGCGGGGGGGGTGGGAGGGGGAGTTCAGGGTTGATGTGCGGTGCGGGGGGGGAGGAGTTCAGGGTTGATGTGCGGTGCGGGGATGAGGAGTTTGGGATTGATGTGCAGTGCGGGGGGGGGGGAGGAGTTTGTGGTTGATGTGCGGTGCAGGAGGGGAGGAGTTTGGGGTTGATGTGCGATGCGGGGGGGGGGGGGAGTTTGGGCCTGATGTGCAATGCGGAGGGGAGGAGGAGTTTGGGGTTGATGTGCGGTGCGGAGGGGGGAGGAGTTTGGGGCTGATGTGCGGTGTGGAGGGGGGCAGGAGTTTGTGGTTGATGTGCGGTGCGGGGGGGGGGGGAGTTTGGGCCTGATGTGCAGTGCGGGGTGGGAGGAGGAGTTTGGGGTTGATGTGCGGTGCGGAGGGGGGGGAGGAGTTTGGCGTTGATGTGCGGTGTGGGGGGGGAGGAGTTTGGGGTTGATGTGCGGTGCGGGGGGGGGAGGAGTTTGGGGTTGATGTGCGGTGCGGGGGGGGGAGTTTGGGCCTGATGTGCAGTGCGGGGTGGGAGGAGGAGTTTGGGGTTGATGTGCGGTGCAGAGGGGGGGAAGAGTTTGGCGTTGATGTGCGGTGTGGGGGGGAGGAGTTTGGGGTTGATGTGCGGTGCGGGGGAGGAGGAGTTTGGGGTTGATGTGCGGTGCGGGGGAGGAGTTTGGGGCTGATGTGCGGTGCGGAGGGGGGGAGGAGTTTGGGGCCGATGTGCGGTGCGGGGGGTGGCCCACTGCGGGATTCGTTTTGGGAATCCATTGTATTTTTCGGCATGCAGAAATTTTAATGGAAAGGGAAACGGAATTGCTTCCTGATTTGCGCTCCCATGGGGCATGGTAAATCGGTTACAATTCTCCTCCAGCGGAAGTAGTCACCCGTTGTCTTCAGCCATGACGTTCCAGCCAGGATGGTGCAGGGCATTTCAGATATCTTTCCCTGCCCATCAACATTGCACATTTGTAGAATTGATTTCTGGGCAGTGCCCGTTGCTGAGGGCAGTGAAGTGGGGTTTAAATAAATAAGCGATATCATCTCAGGAAAATTGTTTTTGATAAAAGTTAAGAGCATTCTCTCCCCCTTTGATGGACACTGATGTACCGAACTAATTCCTTCCTCTCATATCTCTTCTCTGTCAGGCGATCGACCAGACAGAACCAGTAATGCCACGAAGAGTTCACCGCAGTAATTAGAATAAGCCTGATACTTGAGTAATCTGTCCTGGCTATGGGGGAGAAAGGTGAACAGGAGGTGATCGCTCCTCCAGACTGATTCAATCCAAATAGGAAAATCCAGATTCTCATGCATCCAATAGATTAGTGACCAAACACCCCGGGAGGGATTTTCCCTTGCCCGACGCCGATATCGTAATTGGCGGTCGGGCGGAGAATCGACTCTGACCCCCAAATTGGCCCCGGCGCCAGTTTGACGCCGGGCAGCCATGCTCCGTCCCCTCGGAAATGGTGCAAAATTACGATATAAAATCTTTCAAAATAAATATCAATATAAATATTATTGATGTCTTTCTTTAGGAGGTTGCTGCAGACTGGGGCTGGTTTAGCACACTGGGCCAAATCGCTGGCTTTGAAAGCAGACCAAGGCAAGCCAGCAGCACGGTTCAATTCCCGTACCAGGCGCCGGAATGTGGCGACTAGGGGCTTTTCACAGTAACTTCATTTGAAGCCTACTTGTGACAATAAGCCATTTTCATTTCATTTCAGAATGAGCGATGACCATTTTGTAAACTAACCTTTTCCTTCATTATACGAGGAGCCCCCACTCTCTCCACTGATTCACCCTTTGGTTTTAATCAAAGCTTTTGCCTCCTAGAAATATATACTTGTCTGTTCTATCAAAGGGATCAAAACCCACCACATTTAATTGGAAGAGGCCTCTGAATTATTCAGTGCAATCCAGTTTTGATGCTAACTATATTTCAACTCATTGCAGTCTTGCTTCTGAAATATTGGGTTGTACACGGATCTGAAACTATGCCTTCCAGTGCTGATTAACCAGCTGATAAAAAGAATCAACATTTTGACTTTTCGTGTTTCCTACGCTGAAACATATGGTGAGATGTTCCAGCTGTTCACACTGGCGAAATGGTCCAGTGGTGCCCCCCCCCCCCCCCCCCCCCCCCCCCTGCTGCGGTGGCGTGTGGCAGATTCAAAGGGAAATCCCATTGACAGCAGCGGGACCAAAAGGTCCCACCGCCGGCCAAAGCCAGGCCACCCCCCCTCCACCGAGAAACACGCAGCCGGGAGGCCAGAGAATCTTTTACAAATATTGAAAGAGAGAAATTTGGAAACCAGTGTCATGCTTTGATATTTTCAAGTTGTTATTCGGCAAAGTAATTTTAATTGTTACAGAGCAAATAATTCTGCAGGAAGAGTCTCCTCCCCATTAACTGTTAATTATCCCCAGACAGTGTTAGAACAAAGAACAATACAGCACAGGAACAGGCCCTTCGGCCATCTAAGCCTGTGCCGACCACGTGTCCTATCTAGACCACCGCTTGTACCTTTCTATACCTGTGGTAAACCACTGTGTTCTTATATTAAGGGTTGTACGGTAGAACCTGCACTACAGATTCACCTGGGCCCCTGCATGCTAGCTCCTCCCAGGAGCAGGGTTATAAATATGCGTGGCCTTCAGCTCGCAGCCATTTCGCCAGCTGCTGTGGGAGGCCACACATCTGATACTAATAAAGCCTCAGTTTGGATTCAACTTCGTCTCCAGTCAAATTGATCGTGCCTCAATACACCATCTGTTAATGTGCCTATCCAGATAAGTCTTAAAGGTCGCTAACGTATCTGCCTCAACCACCTCACTTGGCCGTGCATTCCACGTCACCACCACCCTCTGTGTAAAAAAACTTCCCCCGCACATCTCCACTGAAACTATCCCCGCTCACCTTGAACTTGTGCCCCCTTATATTTGTCATTTCCGCCCTGGGAAAAAGCCTCCAACTGTTCACCCTATCTTTACCCCTAATAATTTTATAAACTTCTGTCAGGTCGCCTCTCAGTCTCTGTCTCTCTAGGGAGAACAATCCCAGTTTATTCAATCCCTCCTCATATCTCATACCCTCCATACCAGGCAACATCCTGGTAAACCTTTTCTGTACTCTCTCCAAAGCTTCCACGTCCTTCTGGTGACCAGAATTGGACACAGTATTCCAAATGTGGCCTAACCAACGTTCTATATGACTGTAACATGATTTGTGAGCTTTTATACTCGATACCCCATCCTCTGGAGGCAAGCATGCCATATGCTTTCTTTACCACTATTTCCACCTGTGCTGTCACTTTTAAGGATCTGAAGACCTGCACACCCAGATCTCTCTGTGTCACTCTGCTCCTGATGGCTCTGCCATTTATTTTTATAGCTCTTCTTGACGAATGTGATATAAAATAGTTACTTTAGAGATATTAGTTACTGTAATGTAGAGATAGGCCAGTCTCATTCTGGTGAGTTCACAGACAAAGGATTTCAGACCGCATGGCAAAGCAAGGAGGAGGTGTGTCCACCAAAGGAGGAGAAAAGGATGCTGGGTAATAGGGGCCAGAGGAAGGGATTGGAAGTGAGCCAATCAGAATATATCAACAGGTCAGGAGGGGTATAGGATGACCTATGGGAATCGTGTATGTGAAACTTGTTGCCATTTGAATGTATCAGGAGAGACTCCTTTGTTCTACAACCTCACTTGATTCCAGAAGTCTATGAAGCAGGATGTGCTTTGTGCTCCTGAGAATTGAGTAAAGCTTGCAAGCTAAATAAAATAACTAATGCTGTACCTGCAAATCCATCTCGACTTTTATTGAGGCCAGACTGACGGGTAAAGAAACTTGGGATTTGACACTCTGAATTGGATCTACCAAAATGCATCACCTCGCATTTGTCCGGGTTAAATTCCATCTGCCATTTCTCTGCCCGATTTTGTAGCCTATCCATATCCTGTTGTATTCTCTGACAATCTTCATCACTATCCGCAACTCCTGCAATCTTAGTATCATCCGCAAACTTGCTAATCAGACCCGCTACATTTTCTTCCATGTCATTTATATATATCACAAAGAGCAGTGGTCCCAGTACTGATCCCTGCGGAACACCACTAGTTACAGACCTCCATTCGGAAAAACACCCTTCCACTGCTACCCTCTGTCTTCTACGGCCAAGCCAGTTCTGGATCCATCCAGCTCGTTCACCCCTGACCCCGTGTGATTGCTTCCAGCTTTCTCAGCCATTCACTGGATGCATGATTGAAATTTGTATGATAGTTGAAACTTCGTTACACCCTGTTACACCACGTCATATTCCCGTAAAGACCACGGGGAGATGGACATTTTACTTTTAAAAAGCACTATGTAATATGGACTGTACCTGCACAAAATGGTTCAGGAGATTCTTTTGTGGTTTCTGTGCAAATACAGACAGACATATCGGAACGCAACTCTGGGAAGTTGTAGAAAATGCGGCTGACCTGCCCGGGTATTGATTGACCCCCCCTTCACCATTTCAATGGAGGAGATTTTAAATAACAATGCCCGCTAGACCCTGCCGACCCCATGAAGAAGGAATTTCAAATGAAGTCATCCGGGAGGATTTTTTTAAATCATAGAATTTACAGGGCAGAAGGAGGCCATTCGGCCCATCGAGTCTGCACCGGCTCTTGCAAAGAGCACCCTACCCAAGACCAACACCTCCACGCTCTCGCTATAACCCAGTAACCCCACCCAACACTAAGGGCAATTTTGGACACGAAGGGCAATTTATCATGGCCAATCCACCTAACCTGCACATCTTTGGACTGTGGGAGGAAACCGGAGCACCCGGAGGAAACCCACGCACACACACGGGGAGGATGTGCAGACTCCGCACAGACAGTGACCCAAGCCGGAATTGAACCTGGGACCCTGGAGCTGTGAAGCAATTGTGCTATCCACAATGCTACCGTGCTGCTCCCACAATGCTACCGTGCTGCCCAATAATCATAGAGAGAATATTGATGGGTCACCAAACATCCTCCATGTGTGCCAATTACAGCAGCTTCAACCCGCTGCGTGGCAATGGAATATATCGGGGGGGGGGGGAAAACGTTTCCGATGCTCTGCTCCCCCGCTGGAGATAGCATCAAGGTTCGCGTACCCCATCCCTCTCCAGGAGGAAGCTGTTCACGGGCTTTACATTGGATTCTCCACACCTCAGTGATTATCTGGCCGTCAGAGTCAGGATTCACACGGGCGTGGATTGGTACAAGTATTTGCCAGCGTAGCTATGATGTGCTGGATCTCACAGTGGACCTCAAGGTAGGTGCCCCCAAAGTCTATTGGAGGGCTCCCCTCACCCCCCCCCCCCACAGTGCAAATCCTGTCCACCCCACACCTCAGTCCCCCTACTAGACTGCCCACAGAGACTCCCACCAGCACCAGCTCACCCCACCAGACGTCCCCACCAGACTCTAGCAGACCATCATCAGAGACCCCTACAAGAGACCCCACCAGAGATTCCCAACAAAGATCCTCCCCAAAACAAGGAAACCCCCATAATGGAGAACTCCCATAACAGGGAATTCCCCATATCAGAACCCCCCCCACCCCATAATAGGGGATTCCTCATAGCAGAGAACCCCCCCCCCCTCCCCTTTCATCAGAAGAGTAGTCCAGGCAGAACCAGTGAAAAGAATTACTGCTTTTTCACTCACCTGTGCCTTACACCTGCTGTCTCTGACAGATGTCTAGAAATCAGCAGCTGTAACTTAATAGAAAGTCAAAACCACATCACAATGCTGTAAAGTCTCTCAGATCCTTTGATCTGCAAGGCTTCTATTCACTTCAAAGAGAAATAGCTTTAAGTAACCTGTAATTGACAGCTTCCTGACAGCCAGACGCCTGGGCTATTTAATTCAGTTTCCCTTCACGCTTGAATGTATCTCAAGTAGCCTGCTGTGAAACTAACCACAATGTTTATAAACATCTAGCTATGATTGACAGCTCATGGCCACACCAAAAGCAGTCTGCATTGTAAATTCCATGATTCTCTGATAAGTGCTTTCTGCTGAGGAATAAAAAGGAAGTGAAAGCAAATAACCCCAGGGTATTTGGGGAACCCCCACCCACCCACTGCAGCCTGGTAGTTGCAGAGCGGCACATTAGCTATGGGATGAACCCCTTGACCCCCCCCTCCTCAGGGTCCACGGCACCAGGGTTGCGTGTTGCACTTTTCCGTACACAAACCAAAGCCCGCCCGGTGGATTTCCTGCTGTTGGGGTCAGGTAGGGGGAAGGGAGACCATCGGACGCCGGCCGGCACCGATCCTGGTATTTGGCCGGCGTCCGATGTTCGGGATTTCCGATCGCATCAGCGTAGAATGGAGAATCCAGGCCAGACCCCATTCATCTTTTGAAATTCCGCGTGAAGTAATTAGGTTTACAATTGCCAGTTTTGGGTATTAATAGTGTTTTATATATATATATTAAAGCAGGTCGAAAAGTTAACACATGAAAGTAAAAACAGCCATTATAGTGCTCATTGCAACTGCAGATGTTGACGTCAAATAGCGGGGCTGGATTCTCCGAATATTCAGCAGTGTGGTTCTTGCCTGCACCCCGTCCGCAGGTGGCGGGATCTTGCCGTTTGCCAATGGGATTTCCCATTGAAGACAATGCTTGCCGCCAGGGAACACACGGGCGGGGGTGAGCTGCCAGCGGGATCTCGACCTCTGTCTACGCAGGCCAGAAGCAAATGACGTAGCTGTGTGGGGGAGCAGGGGGGGCAGAGTGAAAGTAAAATGAAGGAAGTTGTATGCCCTTCAGAACCAGGTAAGAGTCAGATTTAGTACAAATCTCCCGCTGCTCCACAATGCACTGGGTGGCAAGGAGAAGATGAGGCAATTTTTAAAAGTACACACACAGACTATTTATAGTCTGATGTGGTCATGCTGAAAAGTAGCAGCTGTCTGCTTTTAAAGGGGATGGATCAATTAGGAGTGAAATCTGGGAGAGCTTAATAGGGTGCCTCTCTACTCAAATCACAATTAAACTTGAAGCATTTAATCGACGAGAAAATAATGTAACATCTTCATAAAGATCTAAAATATCAGCAGCTGGCTGAAGTGCAAGATACATCAGCGTATAAAAAAGATCACTGAATGCAAACGGAACGTGAGAAATGGGAGGAGAGGCTAACCTCTCGCCCCCTCGAGCCTGCTCTGAATTCCAAATGATCTGATTGCGGCCTCAAATCGAATCCCCACAAGCCTTGACTCCCCTATGTGTAAAAAATGTGTCAAACTCAATTGGATATATTCAATGACACAACTCTGTTCTCTGGAGCGTGGGTGGGAGGAGGGGGGAGGGTGTATGGTGAAGGGGGTGGGGGGTGGGTGGTCAGGGATGCCAATACCACCCTGGTCAATTCCAGTCCCACTTGACCTGAAGTTGCGACAGCAGTGAAACTCGATGTCACCTTAAAAGACCTGAAGACCTTGGCTGAGCCCAATAAATTAGTCATCGGGTTTATTACTTCAACACAAGCTACCTTGTGTTATGTACAGTTTTGTAATTAAGCTGACAGAAAATGTAACTGACTTGTTAATACCTCTTTCCCAATCCCCCCTCTTTCTAACTACCCCCATTCTTTACATACACACACACAAACAACGCAGAGGAGAAAGGATGGTTGAAAAGTGAAGAAAATATTGATTAAAAAAAGGATAAAGGATCTTCGATGCACTGGGATGACTACCAGTTAAGTTTTAGTTTCAGTACCTCTTCCTTCTAGACTTGAGATGGTTTTCTCTGGCAGAGTTGTCGATTTTTTCTGTCGATTCAGAATCACTTCAAGTGACAGCAAAGTGAACTCAAATCACAATTAAACTTTAAGCATTTAATCGACGAGAAAATAATGTAACATCTTCATAAAGATCTAAAATATCAGCAGCTGGCTGAAGTGGCGGGCGCTCACTGGTTTGAGAACAACTTAGCAGTTCTTTTAGCAAGAGACAGAGAGAGAATCTGTTCCTTCGCCTTCCAAGGTGTAATCACTTCTGCAAAGCTCTCACAGAAAACATCACGCAGGAACCAATCAGTGAGTGCTGTCAGGCGCAACACTTTCTCTGGGCAACCCACCCGTTGTCAGGTAGCCAATCAAACCTGTCATAATATCATGGTGCAGACACACACACTGGTGGACACACAGTGGGACCAATCAACACACACAACACCGCAGCCAATCACCAGTTAGAGCACACGCACTATAAAGACAGGGGGCATCAGAGTTCTCGCTCATTCGAGCTGCAGCTAGCTAGGAGGACAGAGCTCACAGCCTGCAGCACAGACATTCACCATGTGCTGAGTGCATCGACTGGTTAGGACAAGGCATAGGTCTTTAGTTCAAGCTAATATCGTGTTAACCCACAGTGAAAGTATGTTAAACAGTTTCTGACTTAATAAAATAGTGTTGCACTATTTCAAGTGTTGGTGACCTGTATGTGTTCCACGGATCCAGAGCACCCAACACAACAGAACCGACTTCCGCAAAAACTGGTTCCTAAGATTCACTCAGTGCCGATGAGTCCGGTTTTTCCTCTCCAAACATAAAACCTGGGAACACACTGTCCTGGCAAGCGCTCTTCTGCTTAAAGGCACATTGCGATTATGGGCCCACAGACCAACAATAATAAAATTAACCAAATGGAAAAACAGGAAATAAACAGGAAGAACTCTTTCTGTGGGTGAACGATGGGAAGCTGGCCAGAGAGCATTGGAATAGTTCAGCCTGGAGAGGAGAACATTCAAACTACATTCAAAACTGTAAGTTCAAATCCACCAACAAAAATCACCAAACCTGGATTCTAAACTGGCGTGAAATCTCATGTCAAGAAATATCAATCCACCTGGAGGAACTGGTGCCTTGAATTTCAAATAATGTTCTTCACTCAGATGGAGACAGGGAATCGGAGCCACCAAAACAGTTAGGATTAGCTGTCAACATTGATCAATATTTTTAAAAAATATCAGTCTTTGTGGCAGGGTGTAGCTTAATACTGCACGTGTGATACAGCCCACTGTAAATCAACATTGTATCTTCACCCAGACCTCAACCACCTGAATTGTCAATGAGGACGTAGCATTCTGGAGAGAGACTAAATGTTGCCGTTCGGGAGGTCGTGATCGAACGGCCACGCTGGGCCTGAAAAGTAGCGGGCCGTAGTGCAGCATAAGAACAAAGAACAAAGAAAATTACAGCACAGGAACAGGCCCTTCGGCCCTCCCAGCCTGCGCCGATCCAGATTCTTTAACTAAACCTGTCTTCTATTTTCCAAGGATCTACTTCCCTCTGTTCCCCGCCCGTTCATATATCTGTCTAGATGCATCTTAAATGATGCTAACGTGCCCGCTTTTACCACCTCCGCTGGCAAAGCGTTCCAGGCACCCACCACCCTCTGCGTAAAAATCTTTCCACGCACATCTCCCTTAAACTTTCCCCCTCTCACCTTGAAATCGTGACCCCTTGTAATTGACACCCCCACTCTTGGAAAAAGCTTGTTGCTATCCACCCTGTCCATACCTCTCATAATTTTGTAGACCTCAATCAGGTCCCCCCTCAACCTCCGTCTTTCCAACGAAAACAATCCTAATCTACCCAACCTTTCTTCATAGCTAGCACTCTCCATACCAGGCAACATCCTGGTGAACCTCCTCTGCACCCTCTCTACAAGCATCCACATCCTTCTGGTAATGTGGCGACCAGAACTGCACGCAGTATTCCAAATGTGGCCGAACCAAAGTCCTTTACAACTGTAACATGACCTGCCGACTCTTGTACTCAATACCCCGTCCAATGAAGGCAAGCATGCTGTATGCCTTCTTGACCACTCTATCGACCTGTGTTGCCACCTTCAGGGTACAATGGACCTGAACTCCCACATCTCTCTGTCTCAATTTCCCCAAGACTCTTCCATTGACCGTATAGTCCACTCTTGAATTAGATCTTCCAAAATGCATCACCTCGCATTTGCCTGGATTGAACTCCATCTGCTATTTCTCTGCCCAACTCTCCAACCTATCTAGATTTTGCTGTATTCTCTGACAGTCCTCCTCGCTATCTGCAACTCCATCAATCTTAGTACCGTCTGCAAACTTGCTAATCAGACCACCTATACCTTCGTCCAGATCATTTATGTATATCACAAATAACAGTGGTCCGAGCACGGATCCCTGTGGAACACCACTAGTCACCTTTCTCCATTTTGAGACACTCCCTTCCACCACTACTCTCTGTCTCCTGTTGCCCAGCCAGTTCTTTATCCACCTAGCTAGTACACCCTGAACCCCATACGACTTCACTTTTTCCATCAACCTGCCATGGGAAACTTTATCAAACACCTTACTGAAGTCCATGTATATGACATCTACAGCCCTTCCCGCATCAATTAACTTTGTCACTTCCTCAAAGAATTCTAGTAGTTTT
Organism: Scyliorhinus torazame; assembly: GCF_047496885.1. NCBI lineage: Eukaryota > Metazoa > Chordata > Chondrichthyes > Carcharhiniformes > Scyliorhinidae > Scyliorhinus > Scyliorhinus torazame. The sequence goes on from NC_092712.1 coordinate 317,662,069, forward strand.
GTAAGACATGACCTTCCCTGCACAAAACCATGCTGCCTATCACTTTTAAGTCTATTTTCTTCCAAATGTGAATAGGTCCTATCCCTCAGTATCTTCTCCAACAGTTTGCCTACCACTGACTTCAGGCTCACAGGTCTATAATTCCCTGGATTATCCCTGCTACTCTTCTTAAACAAAGGGACAACATTAGCAATTCTCCAGTCCTCCAGGACCTCACCCGTGCTCAAGGATGCTGCAAAGATATCTGTTCAGGCCCCAGCTATTTTGTCCCTTGCTTCCCTCAGTAACCTGGGATAGATCCCATCCGGACCTGGGGACTTGTCCACCTTAATGCCTTTTAGAATACCCAAAACTTCCCCCTTCTTTATGCTGACTTGACCTAGAGTATTTAAACATCCATCCCTAGCCTCAACATCCGTCATGTCCCTCTCCTTGGTGAATACCGATGCAAAGTACTCATTAAGAATCTCACCCATTTCCTCTGACTCCACGCATAAATTCCCTCTTTTGTCTTTGAGTGGGCCAATCCTTTCTCTAGTTACCCTCTTGCTCCTGATATATGAATAAAAGGCTTTGGGATTTTCCTTAACCCTGTTAGCCAAAGATATTTCATGACCCCTTTTAGCTCTCTTTCTTGCGCGTTTGAGATTTGTCCTACTTTCCCGATATTCCTCCAAAGCTTCATCAGTTTTAAGTCGCCTAGATCTTATGTATGCTTCCTTTTTCATCTTAGCTAGTCTCACAATTCCACCCGTCATCCATGGTTCCCTAATCTTGCCATTTCTATCCCTCCACAGGGACATGTCTGTCCTGCACTCTAATCAACCTTTCCTTAAAAGACTCCCACATTTCAAGTGTGGATTTATCCTTAAACAGCTGCTCCCAATCCACATTCCCTAACTCCTGCCAAATTTTGTTGTACTTGGCCTTTCCCCAATTTAGCGCTCTCCCTTCAGGACCACTCTCGTCTTTGTCCATGAGTATTCTAAAACTTACGGAATTGTGATCGCTATTCCCAAAGTAATCACCGACTGAAACTTTAACCACCTGGCCGGGATCATTCCCCAATACCAGGTCCAGTATGGCCCCTTCCCGAGTTGGACTATTTACATACTGCTCTAAAAAACCCTCCTGGATGCTCCTTAGAAATTCTGCTCAATCTACGCCTCCAACATTACATGAGTCCCATTCAATGTTGGAGAAGTTAAAATCTCCCATCACGACCACCCTATTGCTCCTACATATTTCTATAATCTGTCTACATATTTGTACCTCTACTTCATGCTCGCTTTTGGGAGGCCTGTAGTAAAGTCCCAACAATGTTACTGCACCCTTCCTATTTCTTAGCTCTACCTATATTGCCTCAGTGCTCAAATCCTCCATCGTGCCATCCTTAATCACAGCTGTGATATCATCTCTGACCATTAATCCAACTCCTCCACCCCTTTTACCTCCCTCTCTATCCCTCCTGAAGCATCCATACCCTGGGATATTTAGTTGCCAGTTTTGCCCTTCCCTCAACCAAGTCTCAGTAATACCAATAACATCATATTCCCAGGTACTAATCCAAGCCCTAAGTTCATCTGCCTTACCTGTTACACTTCTCGCATTGAAACAAATGCACCTCAGACCACCTGTCCCTTTGCGTTCATCATCTCTTCCCTGTCTACTCTTCCCCTTAGTCAGATTGAGTTTATTATCTAGTAACTGACTGGCTTTAGTTGCTGTCTCTTTACTGACCGCTAGCTTCCTAATCTGGTTCCCATCCCCCTGCCATATTAGTTTGGTTGATATGGTTGATAGAAGCTGGGAAACCCCATTCTGAGGATATACCCAGCTCGGAACTCCTCAAGGGATCTAACGCAATCTCGCGAGATGTTGCGATGTGAATCTCCCCCGTTCTGGGCAGGATTGGAGGCCACCAGGAGCTTCTTGTCTGGGCAGGGTGGTACCCTGGCTCTGGTGCCAGCTGGGAACCCTGGCAATGCTAGCCTGGTACCCTGGCAGTACCAGCCTGGCCATGTCAAATATGTGCACGCCTGGCACTTCGAAGGTTCCCAGATGTCACTGGCAAGTGGTCACTGCCATGGTACCAGGTTGGCATTGCAAAGCTGGCATTTATCGTGCAGCGGTGAGGGTGTCCTGTGTGGCTCATAGCATCATACAATTATAGAATTTACAGTGCAGAAGGAGGCCATTCGGCCCATCGAGTCTGCACCGGCCCTTGGAAAGAGCACCCCACTTAAGCCCACGCCTCTACCCTATCCCTGTAATCCAGTAACCCCACCTAACCTTTTTTTAGACACAAAGGCCAATCCACCTGACCTGCACATCTTTGGACTGTGGGAGGAAACTGGTGCACCCGGAGGAAACCCATGCAGACACGGGGAAAACGTCCAGACTACACACAGACAGTGACCCAAGCCAAGGCTGTTGGGCTGTGTGGTGTGGAGGGATGGGGAGGGTTGGGGGGGGGGGGGTGGGGGCTGGCGCCTGGGGTGCCTGGGAACCCTCATAGTGAGGTGGGGCTTGGAGCGTCGGGGGCTCCAGAGATCCAGACACCATTTAAAAATGGCGTCCCGATGACTCGACACACTGAGGAGTTGCGGTGAGCGGAGTTCCTCAGTGCAGGAAGCGGAGCGATGTGTGGCCTTGGCTGCGCGTTCCCTGCTGAGGCCTCCTGTCTAACCCGGGTGACGTTTGATAGCGTTGTGTTTCTCAGCGCTGTGAGCGCCAGGAAGCACGTGGCTAAACGTGCTCGCTATGGGACTGTGTTCCCATTTAGTTCAATCGCGCCCTAAGCGTTGCCACCAGGACTGAATTGAGTGCGTGTCGCATTCCCGTTGCGGGCGCTATTCAGGAAGCAATTTAGGACATGTAAGTAGGCCAGCACTGAGCCCACGTGAATCTACAACAATTCTCATTCCCGCTGGCATCTGATTCGCTGGGGCCAGAATTGGCACTGCACAGCCTGGCAGGCTGGCTCTATCTCTAAGCGCTCCGCTCCTCTGACGCTATCATTCCAGCCAAGAAGATGGCACAAAGGAGACCTGCCCAGAGCGTGACTGAGACTGAGCTGGACACAATGCTTGGCGCGATGAAGGAGAGAAGAGGCACCCTATTCCCCAGGGTGGGGCGGAGACCAAAGCCCACCATCGTGACAGAGCCTGGGAGAAGTGGTTGAGGCGGTCAGTGCTGCCAACTCACCAGGAGGACTGACACTCTGTGCTGAAAGAAGGTGAACAACCTCATTAGGGCAGCTCGGGTGAGTCACCCCCTCTGTGCCCCCAGCATCACTCCTGCCTCTCACTCCTCACATCAGCCGTCACTCCACTAGAGGACAATCAACACCCAACTGGCTGCATCTCCCTGACATCACACCCTGCACAAAACCCCAACACCTGTACTGTCCTCTTTGGCCAGGTGCCTTGCACACACATGCTACCAGCTACAGACCCCAACAGGATGACCAACAGGGGCTAACTCGCCCCCAGGCACATCCTCAGCACCATCTGGGGAAGATACCGACCTTTTGTCACAGCTGTCACCTGTCCCCTCCACCAACGCAGAGACAATCACTTCAGTGGGGCATTTCAGTGAAGCGCCTCTTGGGTCATCTTCTGGTGCACACGACACACATGCTGCAGCAGATCAGGCAGAGGTAAGGGTCGGTGTTCTCTGACCCCGCGCCGGGTCGGAGAATCCCCGGGGGGCCGCAAGAATCGAGCCACGCTGCCCCGACGCCGGCTCACCGATTCTCCGGCGCCGATTCTCGGGCGTCCGCAGGATCAGCGCCGCGCCGGTCGGGGACGTTGAAAGCGCCCCCCACCCCCACCCCCCACCCCCACCCCGGCGATTCTCCAGGCCTCAACGGGCCGAGTGCCGCTGAGTTCGGCCGAGTCCCGCCAGCGTGGGTCACGTATGGTCCCACACGGTGGGACCTGGGAGTTCTGTCTGCGGGGCCTGTCCTTGTGGGGGGGACGGGGGGGAATGTGACCCAGGGGGGGGCCTCCATGGTGGCCTGGCCTGCAGGTAGTGAATCTGTAGAATTCTTTACTGCAGAGAGCTGTAGAGGTTAGGTCATTAAGTATGTTCAAGGCTGAGAGAGACAGATTTTTAATCAGCAACGACTATGGGGATAAGTGGAGTTGAGGATTATCATATCAGATCAGTCATTGAATGGCGGAGCAGACATCTGATGGGCCGAATGGCCTAATCCTGCTCCCATGTTTTATGGTCTTCAGACTGTCACATCCCATGAACAATGAAAAGAAAATCCACAAAGGGATTTCAAAGTCGGAATGAAACCTATCTACAAAATAATTCTGGTATTCTGTATCTTCCTTTCCAGCTTGAGATATTTTCTTTCTATGATATGTATTTTCTTTTCAAAATGTTTTGTAACCCATGTTTTTTTTTAGCACTTCTACAAACAGCTGTAAAGACCGTCCCTAATAGGTTTAGCTGATGGCTGTTCACGTAATCCATCTGTTAATTGCTCGTGTTCAAAACGCTATTATTAATTTATTATATTGTCCTTTTATCTTTAATTATCCTTTCCTCTCTGTCCTCTTTAAAGATGATTTCTAGAAATCATTTCCTGCTGCTTTCCTGAATCTTTTCCCTCACCGCCCAGCCTTTCACCTCTTCTTTTAAAAGTATTTGATCACCTGGTGTATTTATTTTGTTAATCGTAACCTTTCTTTTCCCTCGCTTCTTTTTTCCACCCTCCAGACACCAGTGTCTTTCAGTATTCCTCTTCTTCAAACCTCCATCATCTTACTTTTACTTGGTGTTAATAAGTCACCGAATCTAGCCTCGCTGCCCCACCATTGTTCCTGAAGAAGGCTTCATCTCTTTAATCCATCATTTCTCCAAATTCCCTCCATTCAGGTAAATCTCCGATCTCCCCTCCAAACGCCTCATTCAGTCCTCCAGCTGGAGCCCACGAGAGTAGTCAGCACATTGCACATATATATACATGTGTGGACATTTTCCTCGAATTCCCTTTCAGTCGTCATTTGAACAAAAGTAAACTTGCATTTGTGTCGCACTTTCTGTGATCATTGGGCATGTCAAAGCGCATCTCGAAGCACTTTTTGAAGCGTAGTCAGTGTTGTAACGCAGCTGCCAATTGAGGAACAGCAAGTTCGACCGAGTGGTCACGTGATGATGTGGTTATGTAAGAGGTCACATGACGAAAGTGCTGGGGTCCCCCCCCCTCCGGTCACATGACGAAAGTGCTGGGGTCCCCCCCCCCCTCCGGTCACATGACGAAAGTGCTGCCCCCCCCCCCCCCCCCCCCTGGAGCGTACAAGCATGTAGTAGCTGCTCAGCGGGTGAATAAACTATTGTTTGTTACAAGTCCTTGGTCACCAGTCTTTGGGAACCTAGCGCTCCTACCACAATGACCAATTCATCTGCTTTTATGATAAGACCATAAGACGTAGGAGCGGAAGTAAGGCCATTCGGCCCATCGAGTCCACTCCACCATTCAATCGTGGCTGATTTCAACTCCATTTACCCGCTCTCTCTCCATAGCCCTTAATTCCTCGAGAAATCAAGAATTTATCAACTTCTGTCTTAAAGACACTCAACGTCCCGGCCTCCACCGCCCTCTGTGGCAATGAATTCCACACACCCACCACTCTCTGGCTGAAGAAATTTCTCCTCATCTCTGTTCTAAAGTGACTCCCTTTTATTCTAAGGCTGTGCCCCCGGGTCCTAGTCTCCCCTGCTAATGGAAACAACTTCCCTACGTCCACCCTATCTAAACCAGTCATTATCTTGTAAGTTTCTATCAGATTTCCCCTCAACCCCCTAAACTCCAATGAATATAATCCCAGGATCCTCAGATGTTGTATTGGCGGGGGATTAAAGTTGGCCAGGACCCCGAACGCCCCCGTGTTTCTTTGAAGAAGTGTCATGGGATCTTTCACTTTCACCTGCAGGCAAATGGGGCATTGGTTTTAACATTTTACCTGAAATATGGTACATCCAGCAGTGCAGCATTCCCTCGAGTGCCAGCCGTGATTTTTCAGCTCAAATCCTGGAGTGGGCTTGAATACAGAACTTTGTGATTCAGAGGGGAGAGTGCTCCTAGCTCAGCCACTGTTGACCTTTTCATAGGTAGGTATTTAGGGTCTAACAAAAGTGGTTCTTCTTGAATTTTAACCTTGAGTTTTCTGAATTCTTCCTTGAGAGGTAAGAATCATTTTCCCCACTATCTTCTCAATGCAATTCATTATTTTAAACACCTAAATCAGGTGACCCATTACCATTCTCCTCTTTAGCTAACACAACCCAAGTCTTTCATCATGGCTAAAGGTCTTCAAGCATAATATCTCCAAGACCAACGTGCCTGCTGTGAGATGAACAAAACTTGACAGGGTGGATGAGGAAAGGTTGTTTCCTCTTGTCAGAGAATATAGAACGAAGGGTCCATGTTTAAAACCATGGGGCCATCCACTTAAGACAGAGCTGGTGAGTTTTTTCTTCCACTCGGAGTGTCGTGAGTCTTTCAAACTCTCGTCCTCAAAATATGGTGGCAGCAGAGTCTGAATATTTTTAAGGTTGAGCGAGATAGACTCTTGATAAGCGAGGAGGTGAAAGGATATCAAGGGCGATGCACGACCAATGACCACTAAAACGAGGTTGTAGTCCAACTGAAGGCTTTAATAAGCTAGATGTTTCCCCCAGCAGCTCAGGTACAGAATGAAGACTGCTGGGGAGGCACAGGCTCTTACACCCTGCCTAGCAGGGCGGAGCTACCATACAGCTTGACCAATAGGAAGCATACAATTTCTACCAATGGTGTTCCAGCATTACCAGGTACCGTAATAGCTCTACTGCCACATTCAACCCCTATTAAAAAAGAGTCCGGCGGGGGTGGTGGCCTGATACTATAAACATGGCAACGTGGTAGAATTAGTTATGGAGGTACCTTAATACCTCTGTACAGATTTTTGTAACTATTTACAATTCTAGTAACTATTTACAATTTATGATTTAAATTTTAAATTAAAATGAAGCAATCAGTCGATCGGGGGCCCTGGTCGTCCTTTGTGATCGTCGGAGCTTCGGTGGTGACTCCGGTGGAGGCTCGGGCGTCTGTGACTCCAGGTGCGTGGCCTTGATCTCTGTGGCAGCTTCGACACCCCGAGGTGGGGAAAATGGTTGACCTGGGAAGGGAGCGCCTGCGGGGTGCGTCGGTGGGTGGGGGGGCCTAGCCGGGGCCGGCGGAAGGACCGATCCTCCTGTAAGGTGCCCCGGTGGAGGGGAGGGTGGGACTGGTGGCTGTGGTGTGCATGGGATTCCGGCGGGCGCCAGGTCTCATGGAGACCGTATCTTGTCGGCCATTGGGGTACGCCACGTAGGCAGACTTGGGGTTAGCGTGGAGAAGATGGACATTCTCGACCAACTTGGTCTGACCTGTGCGCCCGCACCTGTTTTCGGAGCAGGATCGTCCGGGAGCTGACAGCCAGGTCGGGAGCGAGGTCCCAGAGGAGGACTTCCTGGGGAAGACAAGGAGACTTTCGTGAGGTGTCTGATTGGTGGTCATGCAAAGCAGTGACCGGATGGAGTGGAGGGCATCCTGGAGGACTTCCTGCCAGCGGGAGACTGGTAGATTCCTGGACCGTAGGGCCAGTAGAACAGTCTTCCAGACCGTTCCATTCTCCCTCTCTACCTGTCCGTTACCCCGGGGGTTGTAACTGGTCGTCCTGCTCGAGGCGATGCCCTTGCTGAGCAGGAATTGACGCAGTTCATCGCTCATAAAGGTCCTATCACTGTGTATGTACGCGGGGAACCCGAACAGTGCAAAGATGCTATGGAGGGCTTTGATGATGGTGGTTGCGGTCATGTCAGGGCAGGGGATGGCGAATGGGAACCTGGAGTATTCATCAATCACGTTCAGGAAGTACGTGTTGCAGTCGGTGGAGGGGAGGGGGCCTTTGAAGTCCATGCTAAGGCGTTCAAAGGGACGGGAAGCCTTTATCAGGTGTGCTTTCTCTGGCTGGTAGAAGTGCGGTTTGCATTCCGTGCAGATTTGGCAGTCCCTGGTGACTGTCCTGACCTCCTCGATGGAGTAGGAAGGTTGCGGGTCTTGATAAAAGTGGAAAAAGCGAGTGATCCCGGGTGGCAGAGGTCCTCTTGGAGGGCTCGGAGGCGGTCCACTTGTGCGGTGGCACATGTGCCGTGGGACAGGGCATCAGGAGGCTCGTTTAGCTTCCCGGGACGATACAGGATCTCGTAGTTGTAGGTGGAGAGTTCGATCCTCCACCGCAAGATCTTATTGTTTTTTATCTTGCCCCGCTGTGCATTATCGAACATGATACAGGATCTCGTAGTTGTAGGTGGAGAGTTCGATCCTCCACCGCAAGATCTTATCGTTTTTTATCTTGCCCCGCTGTGCATTATCGAACATGAAAGCAACCGACCGTTGGTCAGTGAGGAGAGTGAATCTCTTGCCGGCCAGGTAATGCCTCCAATGCCGCACGGCTTCTACTGTGGCCTGGGCCTCCTTTTCTACTGAGGAGTGGCGGATTTCGGAAGCATGGAGGGTACGTGAGAAGAAGGCCACGGGCCTGCCCACTTGGTTGAGGGTGGCCACCAGAGCTATGTCAGACGCGTCGCTTTTGACCTGGAAGGGGAGGGACTCATCGATGGCGTGCATCGTGGCCTTTGCAATGTCTGTTTTGATGCGGCTGAAGGCCAGGCGGGCCTCTATCGACAGGGGAAAAGCTGTGGATTGGATCAGGGGACAGGCCTTGTCCGCATAGTTGGGGACCCACTGGACGTTGTAACTGAAAAACCCGAGGCAGCATTTTAGGGCCTTGGCGCAGTGAGGGAGGGGGGACTCCATAAGGGGGCGCATGCGTTACGGGTCGGGCCCTATAACTCCATTTCGCACTACGTAGCCGAGAATGGCTAGGCGGTCGGTGCTAAACATGCATTTATCCTTGTTGTATGTATGGTTAAGGATCTTTGCGGTCTGGAGGAATTTTCGGAGGTTGGTGTCGTGGTCCTGCTGGTTGTGGCCGCAGGTGTTGACATTATCGAGATACGGGAATGTTGCCCGTAAACCATACCGGTCAACCATTCGGTCCATCTCACGCTGGAAGACCGAGACCCCGTTGGTGACACCGAAGGGAACCCTTAAGAAGTGATAGAGCCGCCCATGTGCCTCGAAGGCAGTGTATTTGCGGTCACTAATGCGGATGGGGAGCTGGTGGTAGGCGGACTTGAGATCCACCGTGGAGAAGACCTTGTATTGCGCAATCCTTATAATGCGCAATCCTATTCACCAGGTCGGATATGTGGGGGAGAGGGTACGCGTCCAGCTGCGTAAACCTGTTGATGGTCTGACTGTAATCGATGACCATCCTATGCTTCTCCCCGGTCTTTACCACCACTACTTGAGCTCTCCAGGGACTGTTGCTAGCTTCATAGAACATTGAACATAGAACATAGAACAATACAGCGCAGTACAGGCCCTTCGGCCCACGATGTTGCACCGAAACAAAAGCCATCTAACCTACACTATGCCATTATCATCCATATGTTTATCCAATAAACTTTTAAATGCCCTCAATGTTGGCGAGTTCACTACTGTAGCAGGTAGGGCATTCCACGGCCTCACTACTCTTTGCGTAAAGAACCTACCTCTGACCTCTGTCCTATATCTATTACCCCTCAGTTTAAAGTTATGTCCCCTCGTGCCAGCCATTTCCATCCGCGGGAGAAGGCTCTCACTGTCCACCCTATCCAACCCCCTTCAATGACACCTTTCCTCAGTAGTCTTTGGACCTCTGACCTAATAAAGATCCGATCTTGGGCACTGTACAGTTTGCTCCTGGTGGCGCCGGGTTTGCAATCTGTGGTGAGGTTCGCAAACAGGGAAGGCGGATCGACCTTGAGGGTTGTGAGGCCGCAGACAGTGAGGGGGGGGGGGGGTATAAGGCCGCCAAATTTGAAAGTTAGACTTTGGAGATTACACTGGTAGTCTAAACCTAAGAGTGTGGCCGCGCAGAGGTGGGGAAGGACGTAGAGCCGATAATTTTTAAACTCCCTTCCCTGGACTGTGAGGTTTGCTACACAAAACCCCTTTATCTCAACTGAGTGGGAACCGGAGGCCAGGGAGATTTTTTGGTTAACGGGGTGGACGAGGAGAGAACAGCGCCTTACCGTGTCGGGTGTATGGAGCTCTCCGTGCTCCCAGAGTCGATTAGGCAGGACGTCTCATGCCCGTTGATAAATACAGTCATTGTAGCAGTTGAGAGTGTTTGAGGCCGGGACTGATCCAGAGTCACCGCGGCTAATCGCAGCAGTTGAGTATTCTCTTCGGGCAGTGTGTGGTCAGCCTGGCTGGGGTCCTGGGGGTCCATCCAAGATGGCGGCTCCCGTTGGTCGCACAAGGCTGGCTGTGCACAAAATGGCAGCGCCCATCCATCTAACGTGGCATCCGCGGGACAAGATGGCGGCGCCCGGGGGCCGCATGTGGCCCTGGAGTGGGAAGGTGGCAGCGCCCGCTGGCCGCCCTGGGACCATGGGGAGGTTTGTGGTGGCGGTCCGCATTCGCCACTGGAGACCGCGGCAACCGCACGGGCCTGGCACACCACCATGAAATGGCCCTTTTTACCGCATCCCTTTCAGGTGGATGCGCGGGCCGGGCAGCGCTGGCGGGGGTGCTTGGCCTGCCCTCAAAAGTAGCAACGGGGCCCCCCCGGGGCTGCCAGGCCGCCTTGCAGCACAAGCCTGTGGGGGATGGGGGATGTCTTGGGGTCGGCTGCGGAGGGGTTCCACGCTGCGCGGGGGGGCTGCCGCGCGGTCGGGAACGTAATCGCGGGCATTTCTGGAGGCCACATCCAGGGAGCCTGCCAGGGCCCTTGCCTCCTTGAGACCTGGAGTGTCTTTTCCAGCAATCGCTGGCGGATTTGGGAGGACAGCATACCTGCCACGAAAACGTCCCGGACCAAGAGTTCAGTGTGTTCGCTCGCCAAAACTTGCGGGCAGCTGCAGTTTCTCCCCAACACCAGGAGTGCACGGTAGAATTCTTCCAGCGATTCCCCGGGGATTTGTCGCCTCGCCGCTTGCAGATGTCGGGCGTAGACCTGGTTTACCGGGTGAATATAATGTCCTTTTAGTAGCTCTATTGCCGCATTGAAGTCTTCCGCTTCCTCGATGAGGGTGTAAATCTCCGGGCTCAGCCTCGAGTGCAGGACTTGCATTTTCTGTTCTCCCGTGGGTGTGTTTTCGGCCGTTCCGACATAACCTTTAAAACACGCCAGCCAGAGCTTGAAGATTGCCGCTGAGTTCGCCGTGTGGGGGCTGTGCTGCAGACACTCCGGCTTGATTTGGAGCTCCATCCTTTTAAATCTAGCTTATTAAATTGATGCACGATCAATGACCACTAAAGCGAGGTTGTAGTCCAACTGAAGGCTTTAATAAGCTAGATGTTTCCCCCAGCAGCTCAGGTACAGAATGAAGGCTGCTGGAGTGGCACGGGCTTTTATACCCCGCCTAGCAGGGCGGAGATACCATACAGCTTGACCAATAGGAAGCATACACTTTCTACCAATGGTGTTCTAGCATTACCAGGTACCGTAATACCTCTACTACCACAGAGGGTAGACGGAAATGTGGGGTTGTGATTACGATCAGATGAGCCATGACCTTATTGAAAGGCAGAGCAGACTGGAGGGGCCGAGTGGCCCCAAACTCGTATGTTTGTCTGTTCATAAAACTGAATCCAATGCTTCATGTGAGATAGTTCTCTGGTTATTCATCAGTCTTTCAGTACCCCAAATCATTCTCGGTTCCTTGAGATACCTTCCCTCTGAGTCCTCTAGGACACCGCTTACCAAACCTGTTCTCCATGGACTAGTGCCAACTTTGACTGGGGTTCATTTCTTGCTCATGTTTGCAGACCCACCGCCCGATTACGGATTGAAACCTGGTAGCTCCAACCTCGACACACGATTCTGGCACCGAGACAATTCGTTCAGGCTCATCCGGAATGATGAGATGGACCCCAATTCGCCCCAATCAGGTTTTGCACGGTTACTACAGACAAGCGTTTGGCAGCCGGGCGAAGAGGATGACATAGAGTCTGACTCTCACCAAACAAATCCCTTTGCGACCCTGTTCGCTGTTGAGCAGTGAGGTGTCCAGATGGTGGAGAAAAAGGAACCGCTGGAGAGATACGGTGACCTTTCTGATGGAACCTGCACCATGTTTGTTGTATGTTTGTTCGTTAGTGCTAATATTAAGTGTTGTTCATAAACTCAAAAGTTTTCACGGCCCCACATCACCACTCCTTTAATGCCCCCTGGCTCTTAATGGAACAGGTTTGTCCCCAGACAAAAGTTCAGAGGAACTAGTTTGTCAACAGAAACCAGTTTAAAGGTACAAATTTGTCGCCAGGCAACCGTTCAGAGGAACCAGTTTGGTGACAGATACGACTCATAGCTACTCTCCTGATTCAAGAGGAAGCCCGCACGATGACCACATTCTTACCCGTTCTTGCCGGTTGCTCAGGCAGTGGAGAAACGGCACTGGTCCCCGCCCTGCCTGAAGACCCCCCTATGGTCAGCTACGCTCGGGTAGAGCACAAACTGCATTGATCACCATCCTACCCGGGGATTCCACCCTTTTCTCAGCCCATACGCACCCCATTTTGGCACTTTCAGTTCGAAATTCTTTTGTTTGGTTTTGGCAACCCTTAGGTTGCTTCCAGATGCTATTTATATCCTAAAACACGAGGATGGTAGATCGCACAGGCTGTGAGACAGCTCGCACTATGGCAGTATTTTTCTCGGATGTCTTGTCCCAAATATTTTTTTTTTTAAATGAGGGAGTCACAGATGGTGACCAATTATAAAGGGAAATTCATAGAATTCATAGAATTTACAGTGCAGAAGGAGGCCATTCGGCCCATCGAGTCTGCACCGGCTCTTGGAAAGAGCACCCTACCCAAGGTCCACACCTCCGCCCTATCCCCATAACCCAGTAACCCCACCCAACACTAAGGGCAAATTTGGACACTAGGGGCAACTTATCATGGCCAATCCAACTAACCTGCATATCTTTGGACTGTGGGAGGAAACTGGAGGAAACCCACGCACACATGGGGAGAACGTGCAGACACCGCACAGACAGTGGCCCACACCGGAATCGAACCTGGGACCCTGGAGCTGTGAAGCAATTGTGCTATCCACAATGCTACCGTGCTGCCCTTTGGCAACAAAGGACAGACAGACAGGCATACGAGATCTTAAGCAAGATAATAACACAGTTCACAGAACTCCAGAACCTCAGGAACCCCAGGGGAAGACAAAGAAGACGACAGAAAGACGGAAAGATGAAGACGACCTCCATCCTTTTCACCTGGATCTTAGCGGGATCCCTTCAGTTGCGCGCGGACGCTACCCCCCTGACCCCTACCACACAAGCCGTAAATGATTCCCACCCCTGCAAAACACAGAACCCTGCGACAGCTAACAGTACCCCGGCCTGGTGTGATAGGTTTATCACTATCATATGTAGTAGAAGCCCTCTTAGTGCTGCCGATACTTTGCAGTGTCGTGCAGACACTTAGAGTCAGGAAATAGCGAAGGAGAGCCTACCGCTCTCGCACCCCGGTTACAGGTTTAGGTCCCCCATATTCGGATTCCACCAAACCCCCAAACCCATTGAGACGGATTAAAGTACATCCATTTCTCCTTATGTATTCTGTGAAATAAAGAAATGTAAACCTCTGTGTCTGACTGCCAGGCCAGAGAAATTTTTGTGCTGCTATTTTGTACAGTTTAAGATGTTGTAGATTTTTGGATTGTTTGAACGAGGATAGTTTATTGAGACTAGTTAGAGGTTCCAGTTTTTTTATTTTTCTGTAATGCATGTATTAATGTCATAGCGCCCTGTAGAGTTTTATAATAAAGTATGTATTTAAAATGATTTAGGTAAAATTGTGTTTCATAGGATAGGACAGAGTAGAGCCTGATTATGGGTGTCCCTTTTGGTCAGACGATGAAGACGACGCAGTAATGTGATCCTTCACGCTTCGCGTTGAGGATCACAAGGAGGGTGTGTAGCCATCTGGAATGGCCACGTCCCGATTACAAAATGGACACTTGCAAAGAATGCAGGGAAAATTGGACAATACCGAAAAAGCAAGCAGGTGCAAGGTCTGTCTGTTGATTAGAGCCTTAGCTCTCAGACAGGACCGGTACTGCTAAGCCATCCACATACTAATGAGCCATCCCCGGGAACAAAAGGCAACATTTAGGTAAACAATGCAAAGCCAGACATCCCGGCGCCAGAGGAGACTAAAACAAAGCAAACCAACGGCCACCTAGGACACGCCCAGCAACCAGCGAACCCACCCCTCTATTGGAGGACAATCGATAAGGACAATTGGGAAATGGCCCAATTAATTGGGGCCAAGTTCAAGGCCCGCCCAAAAGCGCGCAAAGCCCTTTTGGGGTATAAAAAGGACTCCCCAAGAGAGGATCTCTCTCTTGGCCTTGGCTCTCAGCGAGGAGCGACCTGCCTAGCAGCTACGCCAGACCAAGTAAGTTCCAAGTCAACGCACGCTACGAGATAGACTCTCCTAGTTGCTACACTGTAAACAGCTCAACCCAGCGGCCTCAGAACCGAGCAACGACCATTGTTCCTCTGACTGAGTGGGCACCCAAAGCTAAGTATAGGCTTTTAGTAATAGTGATAGTTTAGGTTGTAGAGTTTATGCATGAGTAGATTTGACTGTGTTTAAATAAATGAGCATTGCTTTTGAACTTACTAACTGGTGTATCGAGTCATTGATCAGTATTCGGTTCTGAACCTTGTGGCGGTGTCGAAAGATACCTGGCGACTCTTGAGCAAACGTAATTAAACAGAACCAAATTAAGAAACAACAGCAAGTTAGCAACATTTACACATTGTTACACTTTAGTCTTTTTTCTGCTGCCGTTCACAATATGAAAAGGTCCACCTGTCCACTTCTTGCATTCCGTCTGACTGATTTCCGATCCTTTGGGCTGCACCACTATAACCTGTCAGCACAATTCCTTTACCTGAAAATCATGATGCATTAATGAATAGAATCATGTACAATTCTTCCCGGCAGTAACACTGAATCCAGCTAATAGTGGTTTCCCAAAGGTAGGGGAGTCTAAAACTAGAGGGCATAGGTTTAAGGTGAGAGGGGAGAGATTCAGAAGGGCCCAGAGGGGCAATTTCTTCACTCAGAGGGTAGTGAGTGTCTGGAATGGGCTGCCAGAGGTAGTAGTAGAGGCGGGTACAATTGTGTCTTTTAAAAAGCATTTAGATAGTTACATGGGTAAGATGGGTATAGAGGGTTATGGGCCAAGTGCGGGCAACTGGGACTAGCTTACTGGTAAAAACTGGGCGGCATGGACTGGTTGGGCCAAAGGGCCTGTTTCCATGCTGTAAACTTCTATGATTCTATGATTCTATTCAATTTTATTTGCATGAACCTTTGGTATATTACTGATTTCTAACATTCTGTGTATTGTGAATAGGAATGGGTTATGATCAGCATTGTGTTCTATTTACAATGGCCAGGTGGTGGATGGAACTGGAGCCTAATCTTTACACAATTGCAAGTTTGCGTTTACGGAGGCACAGGTTACAAGCATGCGCCTCCTAGCCCACCATCCACAGTTTTGATCTGCTCCTATATAAAGGAGCGCAAGTGAATCCCAGTTAATGTTCTGTCATATACGGCGGGGTGAGGGGGGCAGGGACGGAGGAGGACCACCTTGTAAGCCTGCTCCTGGGCCTGCGAAAGATGGCCGTCAAGTGGTCCAGGCAGCGGGTGCTCGGCGGGGTTGTCTGAACCCACTATCTGGCTCTTTGCCGCAGCTATGTGGACCAGGAGAGGGAGCACGCGGTATCCATTGGTACACTTGTGCCCTTCCGCGACTAATGGATGTCGTGAGGCCTGGGGTACATCATCACTCATCGAAATTGTATTTTGGCTTATTTTCCTTTGACATTTTGTTTTAGTTACAATGGCCTACCAGGGCTGTCACACCTTCTCATTTTTGTTTAAGTTATTGATTTATATTAAAAGTGCATACTCTGACAAAGAATCATAGAATGTTACAGCACAGAAGCAGACCATTTGACCAATTTAGTTACGGGTAATGTTCTCCCCATGGTTCCCAAATGAAGTTAATCGATTCCCACTCTTCTGTTTTCACCTTTTAATATTTCTGTTGAGTAAGAACATAAGACTTCGGAGCAGGAGTCTTCACTTCCGCCTCTCGAGCCTGCTCCGCCATTCAATTCAATCATGGCTGATCTCATCTCAGCCTCATCTCCACCTTTCTGCCCGCTCCCCATAACCCTTCACCCCGCTACTAATTAAAAGCCTATCTATCGCCTCCTCAAATTTGTTTAGTGTTCCGGCATTCACTGTACTCTGGGGTAGAGAATTCTAAAAATTCACGACCCTTTGCATCAGTTAATTCCTCCTAATTTCTGTTTTAAATCTGCCATCCCTCAGCCTCTCATGACCTCTCATGTCCAGCAAGGGGAAACAACCACTCCACGTCTACCCTGTCAATCCCCTTTAGCATCTTTTATATCTCAACTAGACCGCCTCTCATTCTTCTAAACTCCAGCGAGTATCGGCCTAAACTGCTCAATCTCTCTTCATACGGCATTTGACCGATTTAGTCATGGCTAATAATCACCCCACAGCTCCCAAATTAAGCTAATCTATTTCCACTCTTCTGCTTTCCTGGAATCAATCCAGTGAACCTTCTCTGAACTGCCCCGAATCCTTCACGTCCTTCATCAAGTAAGGGGACCAAACTGCGCAGTCCTGCAGATGCGGTCTCATCAATGCTTGATACAATTGCAACAGCACTCCCTTCCCAACGTTTAGACTCTATTCTATTAGCGATGAATGCCAAAATCCCATTTGCCTTCCTTATTACCTGCTGCACCTGCATACTAACTTTCTGTGATTCATGCACGAAGACACCCAGATCCCTCTGCAACAAAACATTTTGAAGTTTCTTTCCATTTAGGTAATAAATTGCCTTATTTTCCCTCTGACTAAAATGGATAACCTCGCGTTTACCCACGTTAAATTCCATCTGGCAAATGTTGGCCCAATAAACTAACCTATCCATATCCATTTGTAAATTTCTTATTTCCTCATTGCAACTTGTTTTCCCACCTATTTTAATGTCATCTGCACATTTGGCTATAATACATTCTATCCCTGTATCCAAGTCATGAACATAGATTATAAATATCTGGGGCCCAAGGACCGAACCATATGGCACCCCACTGGTTACATCTTGCCGACCAGGAACTCAAAAATGGACTTAGGAGAGCTAAAAGGGGGCATGTAAAAGCCCTGGCGGGAAGGGTTACGGAAAACCCCAAGGCGTTCTACACTTATGTGAGAAATAAGAGGATGATCAGAGGGAGAGTAGGGCCGATCAGGGTTAGTGCAGGGTACTTGTGTCTAGAGTCTGAGGACATAGGGGAGGCCCTAAATGAATATTTTTCTTCAGTATTCACGAGAGAGCGGGACCTTGTTGCTCATGAGAACAGCGTGAACCAGGTTAATATGCTCAAACAGGTTGATATTAAGAAGGAGGATGTGCTGGATGTTTTGAAAAGCATCAGGATAGATAGGTCCCCTGGGCCAGGCGGGATATATCCAAGGGTACTACGGGAAGCAAGGGAGGACATTGCTGCACCTTTGGCAATGATCTTTGCATCCTCACTGTACACTGGAGTCGTACCGGATGATTGGAGGGAGGCAAATGTTGTTCCCCTGTTCAAGAAAGGGAATAGGGAAACCCCTGGGAATTATAGACCCATCAGTCTTACGTCTGTGGTGAGCAAAATACTGGAAAGGATTCTGAGAAATAGGATTTATGATTATTTAGAAAAACATAGTTTGATTAAAAATAGTCAGCATGGCTTTGTGAGGGGCAGGTCATGCCTCACAAGCTTCGTTGAATTCTTTAAGGATGTGATGAGACACATTGATGAAGGTCGGGCAGTAGATGTGGTTTATATGGATTTCATTAAGGCATTTGATAAGGTTCCCCATGGGTAGGCTCGTTCAGAAAGTCAAGGGGCATGGGATACAGGGAAATTTGGCTATCTGGATACCAAATTGGCTGGCCAAAAGTAGACAGCGAGTGGTAGTGGATGGAAAGTATTCCGCCTGGCGGTTGGTGACCAGTGGTGTCCCGTAAGGATCTGTTCTGGGACCTCTGCTCGTTGTGGTTTTTGTAAATGACTTGGATGAGGAAGTGGAAGGGTGGGTTAGTAAGTTTGCTGATGACATGAAGGTTGGTGAAGTTGTAGATAGTGTTGAGGGTTGTTGCAGGTTACAACAGGACATTGACAGGATGTAGAGGTGGGCTGAGAAGTGGCAGATGGAGTTCAACCTAGATAAATGTGAAATGATTCATTTTGGAAGGTCGAATTTGAATACTGAATACAGGGTTAAAGGCAGGATTCTTGGAAGTGTGGAGGAACAGAGGGATCTTGGGGTCCACTTACATAGATCCCAAAAAGTTACCACCCAGGTTGATAGGGTTGTTAAGAAGGCGTATAGTGTGTTGGCTTTCATTAACAGGGGGATTGAGTTTAAGAGCAACAAGGTTTTGTTGCAGCTTTTTAAAACCCTGATTAGACCATACTTGAAATATTGTGTCCAGTTCTGGTTGCCTCATTATAGGAAGGATGTGGATGCTTTAGAGAGGGTGCAGAGGAGATTTACCAGGATGCTGCCTGGACTGGAGGGCATGTCTTCTGAAGAAAGATTGAGGGAACTAGGGCTTTTCTCACTGGAGCGAAGAAGGAAGAGTGGTGACTTGATAGAGGTGTTAAAGGTGATGAGAGGCATGGATAGAGTGGATAGCCAGAGACTTTTCCCCAGGGCGGAAATGGCTGTCATGAGGGGACATAATTTTAAGGTGATTGGAGGAAGGTATAGGGGAGATGTCAGAGGTCGGTTCTTTACACAGAGAGTGGTGGGTGTGTGGAATGCACTGCCAGCAGAGGTGGTGGAGTCAGAGTCATTAGGGACATTTAAGCAACTCTTGGTCAGGCACATCGACAGCAGCAAATTGAAGTGGTGCAGGTGAGGTTGATCTTAGATTAGGATAAGTGGTTTGCACAACATCGTGGGCTGAAGGGCCTATACTGTGCTGTCCTGTTCTATGTTTTAGATAAAGACCCCCTTTTCCCCACTCTCTGCTTTCTGTTGGTTATACAAGTATATATATATTACCCCAACCCCATGGGATATTTTCTTGTGTTTTAACCTTTTTTGTGGAACCTCATCAAATTGTTTCTGGAAGTCCGATAAACTACTTCTTACAGGATTCCCATCATCCACTTTACTTGTTTCACCTTGGAAGAACTCTAGCAAATTAGTCAAAAATGATTTACCCTCAGAAATCAGCACGGTAGCATAATGGTTAGCACTGTTGCTTCACAGCTCCAGGGTCCCAGGTTCAATTCCGGCCTCGGGTGACTGTCTGTGCGGAGTCTGCACGTTCTCCCCGTGTCTGCGTGCGTTTCCCCCGGGTGCTCTGGTTTCCTCCCACAGTCCAAAGATGTGCAGGTTAGGTGGATTGGCCATGATAAATTGCTCTTCGTGTGCAAAACGGTTCGGTGGGGTCACTGGGTTATGGGGCAAGGCGGATGCGTGGGCTTAGGAAGGGTGCTCTTTCCAAGAGCTGGTGCAGGCTCGATGGGCCGAATGTCCTCTTTCTGCACTGTAAATTCTATGATTCTATGAAAATCATTCCCCCTCTAATGAATTGTATTTTGACATTCCAAATGTCCCATTACTACTTCCTTAATAATGGATTCCAACAATTTCCCAACGGCAGTCATTAAATGAACTACTTTCTGCCTTTCTCCCTTTTTGAACAGGGGCATTACACTAGCTTTTTTCCAATCCACAGGAACCTTTCCAGAACCTAGGGAATTTTGGAATATTATAACCAATGCCTCCACTATTTCTGCTGCCACTACTTTGAAGACCCTCCAATGTAGCCCATCAGGCTCCGGGACTTGTCTGCCTTTAATCCCAATAGTTTGCCCAGTGCTTTTTCCCTAGTGATGGTGATTGTTTTAATTTCCTCCTTTTTAAAAACCTCTGCATGACCTGTTACTATTGGGATGGTTCTCGAGTCTCCCACCATGAAAACCGAGGCAAAATATTGATTTAGTATCTCTGCCATTTCTGTGTTCCCCATTATTAATGCCTCAGTCTCACCATCTGAAGACCCAATGTTGACCTTAGCTATTCTCTTCCTTCGAATGTACGAATGGAATCTTTTGCTATGTTAGATTTTTTTCATAACTTAACTTTTCTCTCTTTATTACTTTTTTTAGTAACCTTTAGATGATCTTTAAAAGTTTCACAATCTTCCAGCCTGCCACTGGTCATCGCAATATGATATGCCTTCTTTTTTGTCTTTGTTATATCTTTAAACTTCCTTGCTCAGCCATGAATGCATTCCCCTTCTTACAATCTTTCTTCCTCTCTGGAATATATTTTAGTTGGGAGGAATTCAATGTCTCCTTAAATCTCTGCCGCTGTTCATCAACCCTTTAGTTTTTCTGCCCAGTCAACTTGGGCCAAATCTGCCCTCGTACTATATAGTTACCTTGGTTTAACACAGAACCCAAGTGCGCAACTCAAGTTTATTGCCCTCAAAGTGAATTTGAAATACAAGCATGCAATGATCGCCCTTCCTTAGTGAATCCTTTACTACAAAATTATTAATTAATTCCATCTCATTACACAATAGTAAATCCAAAATACCCTGCTCCCTGATTGGTTTGACAACATTGTTCCAAAAGGCCTTCTCGCATAAGCTTTGAACTCTAACTTGAGGCTACCCTTGTCAATTTGATTAATCCAGTCTACATGCACATTCAAATCACCCATGATTATTGTTGCACTATTCCTACAAACCCCTAGTAGTAATTCCTGGTTTTCACTGTGCCCTACTGTGAGACTACTATTGGGGAACATATAGGTTACTCCCATCAGGAACTTCTTTTCCTTGCTGTTTTTTTATTTCTACCCAGACCGATTTCATGTTTTGATCACCAGTGCCATTATCAATTCTCACTGTAGCACTGCGCCCTTCCTTTACTAACAAAGCAACACCACCTCCTTTTCCTTTCTGTCGATCCTTCCGAAACAGTGAGTACCCTTGGATGTTCAACTCCCAGACCTGGTCTCCTTGTAACCATATCTCAGTAATTGCACCAAATCAACCACTATCATTTCTATTTGCGCTCATTAATTTTATAATAATAATAATCTTTATTACTGTCACAAGTAGGCTTACATTAACACTGCAGTGAAGTTACTGTGAAAATCCCCTAGTCGCCACACTCCAGTGCCTGTTCGGGTACACCGAGGGTGAATTCAGAATGTCCAAATTACATAACAGCACGTCTTTTGGGACTTGTGGGAAGAAACCGGAGCACCCGGAGGAAACCTACGCAGAGACGGGAAGAACATGAAGATTCCGCAAAGACAGTGACACAAGCCGGGAATCGAACCTGGGACCCTGGCGCTGTGAAGCAACAGTGCTAACTACTGTGCTACTGTGCCGCCAGTTATTTTGACTGCTACATCATTCAGAAAGAAAGCCTTTAGGTTTGTCCTATTATTAATTTACCCTTCTCTTGTACGACTCCCTGGTGCAATACGATATTCGCACGGTCTGTCCCTTCCTTTCATTATCTGTAACAATTCACTTCATAATTAACCTGTACCTCTACCTTCTCCATGCACGATTTAATTGAAAGCCCTATCTCCAGCCTTAGTTATTCGATTTGCCATTTTGTTCTTTTTTTCCCAAACAACTATCCCTTTTGGAGTGAACTTTGACTCACTAATGGTTAGCCACAGAGAATTTATCCTGTTAAGTTTTTCTGAGCCCGGCCAAATGAAATTAGTGCTCTCTTCAGAGTGACTTTAATTATGACTGTTGATTTAAGCAGTTTGCACAGGGTGGGAAATGGATTGAAGTGCACCAAACTCCATCTTTCATTCTCATTAATATCCGTTGGGAACAGTTCAAATTGACCCCACTGGCTTACCAACCAGTGGGGGAAACAAGCAATCATTATTTAGCTTACTTATAATTTTGATGATCACACACACGTATTTCCTGTGTAAGCACGATATTGCGTGTCAAGTGAAAAAAGCAATTAGATGCAACCAATCCCAAGGAGTCCAGCTGATAACTTCCTCAACAGCATCTGATTGCTTTATTCACTCTTGTCTCATTGCCCCAGCCTGCACTGTGCCTCTCTGACGGTTAATGCCCTCTATATATATGTATATATATATATATTGCGTGCTGTTTATGACTTTAATTTGTGGGGTGAAAGGGGGCAACTTGTAACTTCTATTGAAGTAGGTAATTAATAATTCAAATGTCAAAAATAATAGCTTGTTCTTACAGAAAGACGCAGAAAGCTTCGCAGAAACACCGATGCCAACATTTCCACCAGAATATATTTCAATGTTGAAGTCAGTCACAGATAATTCAGTTCTCTGAAGAGTAATCTTGCTCCGCATGTACAAGTGTATGAAGATAATAATTAACACGTGCAAATAGCAGCTGTTCACACATTTTGGATCACTGAGAACTGCCATTTACTCATGAGTTCCAATCGCAGCTAAAACAATTTTTTTTAAGAAACATAATTTGCGAATCTGCAGCATTCGTATGGTAAGCAGAGGTGAAAGTCAGAATGATTTAATTTGCTCCAACAATGGTCCACGAGCTGTAAGCTTTTCATCCTTGGGAAAGGCTCTTGGCCTGATTTTAATCCTGCCTCCACGACAAAGACAGAATGGACAGGAGGTTAAAGGGTTGTCACTCGATTTCCTCCCCATTCACCCCTTTACCCCCTCTGCCCATTTTAACTGAAAATCGCTTATTGTCACAAATAAGCTTCAAATTAAGTTACTGTGAAAAGCCCCTAGTCGCCACATTCCTGCGCCTGTTCGGGGAGGCTGCCATGTTTCTGGGAGTGTCCATCACATTCAAACTTTGTGATCCTCAGATACGATGAGGATCCCATCATGGTTTTACCTGTCAGTCAACCATGCACCATACAGGCAGGTAGGGGCAGAGTCAGTCCACACCCAGATCAGTGTTGTTTGATTGGCTTTGGTCCTGCGAGGGACCTTTGAGCTTCCCCTACGTCAGACTTCTCCATCTTCACCCACTCCTCTGACAGTGATTCCCCTCAAGATGCCAACACAACGGTCGCCCCCTATTTCCAAACTTAGTGGCACAGCCAGTTCACTCGGGTCCCTGATGATGATGTCCTGTCAATAGCTCTGAAGTGGAGATGGTCGATAGCTTTGCGTTCCTGGGGGGTCACCATCACCAACAGTCTGTCCTGGTCCACTCACGTTGATGCAACAGTCAAGAAAGCCCAACAACATCTCTACTTCCGACGGAAGCTAAAAAAATTTGGCATGTCTGCATTGACTCTCACAAACCCCTACAGATGTGCCATAGAGAGCGTCCTATCCGGCTGCATCACAGCCTGGTATGGCAACTGCTCGGCCCAAGATCGCAAGAAACTGCAGAATGTGGTGAACTCATCCCAACGCATCATACAAGCTTGCTACACTCCAATTGATTCTGTCTACACCTCCTGCTGCCTCAGGAAGGCAGACAGCATTATCAGAGACCCTCCCACCCAGGCTTTGCCCTCTTCCAGACCCTTCCATCAGGCAGAAGATACAGAAGTCCGAACCTGCACATCCAGACATGGGAACAGCTTCTTCCCCACAGCTACAAGACTCCTCAACGACTCCCCCTCGGACTGATCTGTTCACTGTGAGAACACTATTCACGATGCCCTATGCTGCTCTTGCTCATGTATTTGCTTTGTTTGGCCCCTTGTTCCGCACTGTAACCAATCACCATTTGTCGATGTACCATTTGTCGATGTACTCTGTCAATTATTCTTTTTGTCTACTGCGTCCGTACTGTGTACGTTCCCTTGGCCGCAGAAAAATACTTTTCACTGTACTTCGGTACATGCGACAATAAATTAATCAATCAAATCAATCAATCACCCAAAAGCCCATTCCCACCTCATGGTCAAGTGATGATTTCTGATAGGATGAAGCAGGAGACTGATGGAAGACATTCACGAGATTTTCCGCATTCTGGACCCCTCCCGCCAGCCCCAAGGCCTATTTTGTGAGGGCGCAGGCAGTTCGCCATTGGGATGGCGGCATCTTCAGGCCCCGCCACTGTCAATGGACTTTCCTGTTGTTGACAGCCTTGACCACCAAGGAACCTGTAGCGGGATATCTCCGTCAGCAGGGTAGGAAGATCCAGCCAACGGGAACAGTCAGAAAGTTTCAGTCATTGAACTGAAACCGGCAAATCAAAAACAGGATCACCTGGCATTCAGCGACATTGATGAAACACTTTGTTAAAGCTTACCCAACAATCCAAACTGTACCTTCTTGAGCAGGCCTTCAACTCTAAACCTTAAAAGGAAGAAAGTACTTTATTCAATTGAAAACAACCTCACATCTTTAGTTTTATGCGCAGCGTGTGCAGCTTATAGAGTGGGGATTAATGAGATGCTAATTTAACTTCATTCATGAATAGGATTTTCAGAACTGTCACTTTTGGAGGATGAAATCTGCTTCTCTCATTAGCAAAACCGCCCATCACGTTGTGTATTTTTCTGATCTTCAGTTTACTGTGAGAATTCTACAAATGGTCTCCTAAAACAAACTTAATTAAGTCCTACATCTTAATAATTATTTCAGACAACACAAATGTGTTGAGGAAAAGAATTAACATAAGTTTAAGGCACAGAATGCAAATAATTGTCAGTCTACAAGTACATAACTAATAACCTCGTCAATTCTACTTACAAGGCAGGTGTGCCATTAAAGTCAAGTTTAAAGTGCTGAGCTTAGAACGTTTTTGTACTGAGACCCTCATAGCAGTTACCAAAACGTTGCTATGTGCATCTGTCTCCAAATAACGGCAATTGCATAAACTCATGCTCTTGGTGAGAAGTCATGCCCACAGAGAATGCATCAAAATTCTAATCTGTTTTTGTACAATCTTTCCATCAATTAGATACATTTTTTGTGCAATAAAGGGTGATCAGGAATTACAATTCTGAAGAGGTCTTGAACAGTTATTGAATCCGAATCATAGAATATTAATAAGTCTTACAACACCAGGTTAAAGTCCAACAGGTTTGCTTCAGATCACTAGCTTTCGGAGCACTGCTCCTTCCTCAGGTGAATGAAGAGGTAGATTCCAGAAACATTTATACAGACCTGTGGAACCTGCCTCTTCATTCACCTGAGGAAGGAGCAGCGCTCCGAAAGCTAGTGATTTGAAACAAACCTGTTGGACTTTAACCTGGTGTTGTAAGACTTCTTACTGTGCTCATCCCAGTCCAACGCCGGCATCTCCACATCATAGAATCTTAAAGCACAAGAGGAGGCGATTCAGCCTGTCCACCGGGGTCCTGGAAAGAGCTGTCCAACTTTGTCCTACCTCTCAGTGATTCCTTCTCCTGCAGGCCAGCAATTTGACTTTTCCAACAGGTCCAATTATTTTAGTAAGTTCCTAGTGTAGCCATCTGGGATGGCCACTTTCCGATTACAAAATGGACACTTTGCAAGGATTGCAGGGAAAATGGACAGTGCTGAGAAAACAAGCAGGTTCAGGGTTTGTCTGTATATTGGAGCCGCAGCTCCCAGACAAGACCAAAACTGTAGGCCCATTAGCAGACTAATGACCCATCTCCGGGAACAAAAGAGTAACATTTGAGTAACCGATACTAAGGCAGACACTCCCGCGCCAGAGGAGACTGAAACAAAGCAGGCCAACGGCCACCTAGGACATGCCCAGCCATCAGGGCACCCACCCCTTTATTGGATAAAATCAATAGGAATGATCGAGATACGGCCCAATTAATTGGGGCCAAGTTCAAGGCCCGCCCAAAAGCGTGTGAAGCCCCTTTGGTATAAGAAGGAGCCCCCAAGAGAAAATCGCTCTCTTGGACTTGGCTCTCAAAGCGGAGACCCATCCACCAGCTGCACCAGAAGCAAGTAAGTCCAAGGTCAACGCTCGCTACCAGACGGGTGACCTTAGCTGTTCCCCTTCACCACTTCAAGCCCAGCAGCCTCAGAACTGAACAACGGCCATTGTTCCTCTGACTGAATGGGCGCCCGAAGCTAAGTATAGGCTTTAGCAGTAGTGATAGTTTAGTCTGTAGCGTTTCGTGCATGAGTAGATATTAACTGTGTGTGTAAATAAATAAGCATTGACTTTGAACTAACTAACTGGCGTACCGATTCTGATCAGTATTCGGGTTTGAACCTTGTGGCGGTGTCGAAAGATACCAGGCGACTCTAGAGCAGAAGTAATTAGGATTAAGGAAGGCGACCATATTGACCATATTCAGAGCCAACCAAAGAGAGCAACACTATGGAATCTGTTTCCCACATCCTCCCGGGTAGTAAGTTCCAGATCTTTTTGTGAGTGTGTGTGTGGGGGGGGGGGGGGGGCTAATTTCTTCTCTGGTACTTTTGCACATTACGTCAAATCTATGACCTTTAGAGAAAATGCTGGAAAATCTCAGCAGGTCTGGCAGCATCTGTAGGCCGAGATAAGAGCTAACATTTCACGTCCAGATGACAAAGGGTCAATTCAGTTAAAGCTTAATCCGCATTTTTGTAAATGCTTAGCATGAACTTCCTTGTTTTTATCTCCAATGCTCCATTTCCTATCCAAATATTCCATACACTTTCTAAATCGTGTTATCAGCTTGCCCCACAACCATCAAAATGTGGAAATCTGAACCCTCAGCTCCCTCTGCTCTTTCACCACCATCCCTCCCCCGTCCCTTCGGAAGTGCCGCGAGCTTCCCGTCACTCGGCCCAGTGAGGAGGGCAAGGCAATACAACGTTAATTGGTCCACTTAAGGAGGCTCCACGGGCTTGACGGCACAAATGAAGGCTCGTCAGGCGATTCACCGGGACCGCTCTCGTCAGCCTGCACGAACAAGGTCGAGCAGCAGTTAAACAGCACACTTGCACAGCCAAACCATATCAGCTCACCGAGACGACCGGCCCCCAGGTTTGGAGACGAGGACCTGGGGAGGCTCCTAGATGCGGTCGAAGCCAGGAGGGAAGTCCTCTTCCCCATAGGGTCCCGGAGGGTGAGCCACAGGTCAGCCAGTGCCATCCGGGATGAAATGGCAGCGCCCCCCCCCCCCCCCCCCCCCCCCCCGCCTAGTAGACCACACGTGCGGTTAACGATGTCCTCTCTGTGTCTCGGCCCATACCTGATTGGAGGAGTCCCAGAGGCTAAGGGCGGAGAGGATGTTGCTGGCCATGTTTGGCACCGTGGCCAACACTGCTGGCTGGTGCCCGCATTGGAGAGCCTGGTGCAACATGTCAGTAACATTAGTGGAGGTATCAAAGGCATGGCGCAGATGGTGACGATCATGGCTGAGGGTCTCGGAAGACTGTCAACTCGCTGGTGACCCAGTATCATGAGGACCTTGATGAGGTTCTGCGGGACATGTCCCGCTCTCAGTTGGGAATGACCGAGGTACTGCGGACTCCCAGCCGCAGGTGGGCATTGCCAAGTCACTGCAGAGCATGGCCCAATCACTGAGGAGCATTGTCGAGGGCAGTGACACCATGGTGCAGACATCGGGGCGTTGCCAGGGCTGGCAGAGCCAGATGACGCTGGGGCCGCCGGGGCTCAGTCCAACTGCCTCTCCATTTCGAGATGAGCCCCAGGACCGTATGGGCACTGACCTGGAAGGGGGGGGCAACACGCACCCATCCTCTTCACTGGCAATGGTGGCCACCAGCTCCCCCGAGTTCCACCCCTCTGAAGAAGCCGTGTTTCACAGTCAGCACCCGGACAGGGGCGCACGGCTGCGCATATCAGGTGCGCCGGAGCCCTCCGGCCCCCAGAGCCCCCAGAGGACCCTCCGCCAGGGGCATCGAAGGCCACAGGACTTGGTAAACAGCTGGCTGCCTCCACCTCTGATGTGCACCCTGGGGATACACCTAGACGTAGCAGTAGTGCAAGGAAGGCCAAGCACGTTGAGGATCACTGACAGGACACTGTCAATTGTAACTATTTCAGGACTGCCCTGAGTTTTTAACTGCCATGATGCTCTTTGCATTCCTTTCCCAGTAAAAGATAGCTCATGTTAATAGAATATGAAATGGTACAGGTGGGGGTCTTTCAGCCCTGTCACCTCCATGAGGAAGAAACCATTGTTTTTTTAATTCATTCATGAGACGTGGGCTTCACATTTATTCCACATCCCCAATTGTCCTTGAGGGGGCAGTTCAGAGTCACCACATCTGGAGTCAAATGTAGGCCAGACCGGGTAATGACGGCAGATTTCCCACCCTGAAGGGCATTAGTGAACCAGATGGGTTTTTACAACAATCGACAATGGTTTCACGGTCATCATTAGGTAATCAATTCCAGTTTTTAAAACAAATCAAATTCAAATGTCACCATCTGCAATGGTGGGATTTGAACCCAGGTACCCAGAGCCTTACCCTGGGTCTCTGGCGTACTAGTCCAGTGACAATACCATGATGCCACCGCCTCCATTGTAGTTGTGGACAGCTGGAGAAAGGAAAGGAAGCGGCCAGGTGTCAGCTGCAGGATCATCAAGACACCAAGCTCCTGGGCCGGGATTCTCTGAGCCGGACCCGCGATTCTCCGGTCCAAATTGCCGCCGATCGCGCACGTGTGCAGTCGAAGCTGCGCCGGCCATTGAAAGAAGCCCCCGCGGCGATTCTTCGCCGACAACTGGCCGTGTGGAACCACGTGTGAACCACGCCTGCGGGAGCTCGGAGTGGCGGCTGCGGACTCAGTCTGCGGCCGCCCTGGTGGTGGGGGGGGTATCCGTCACCGGGGGGGGGGGGGGGGGGTGGCGGGGGAGCCTCCAGGACGGCCAAGCTTACAATCGGGGGCCACCGATCGGCGGGCGCGCATGATCTCGGGGGGGGGGGCCTATATCATCGGGGCCGGCCTGCTGTGTGGGTCCGCCTTGTTGCACAGGGCTGCCACCGCAGGCGGTCCCTTGCGCATGTGCCGACAGGCGGCTGGAAGTGCCGTATTGGCAGCCGGATGTGAGTGGAGCACTACGGGGTCCAGCTAGCCTTCTGCAAAATGCAGAATCACTCTGGACTTTCTCCAGGAATGTCCAGAGTGATTCGCGCCCGTTTTCTCACGGGCTTGGGGGCATAGCCCCATTATCAGAAAATTCCGCAGCTTGTATCTCATCCCATTGTATCCGACATTATTCTGCCAGACAACTAGATCAGGAAACTCTCCCACCACCTCCTCAATTATGGAATGTCGTGCAGGCTCAGCTCATCAGCTACCCTCGGTAACCAACCACCTTCACCCGCTCTTCCCTTATTCCTCCTGTAGTTTCCGGACAGAAAGTAGCAATCGCAAAAAGCAAGGCCTTTCAACACTGAGAGTAATTCATGAAGGTGTGCAAAACAAGCCCAAAAATCCAGCAATTCTGTCTTGAATATACTGAAGATCCATAGATTCTGGAAAAGAGGATTCCAAATATTTCCAACTCACGGAGTGAAGAAATTAGTCCTCAGTTCAGAACTAAATGATCTGCCCTTTATTCTGAGACGGGTTTTTAAAATTTACTTTATGAGATGTGGCCGTCACTGGCATTTATTTCTCATCCCTAGTTGCCCTTCAGAAGGCGATGGTGGGCTGCCTTCTTCAACCAGTGCAGTCCCCGTGCTTTAAGCTTTCCAGGCAGGGGAAACATTTGCTTCCTGTCAAAGCCCTTTGTAGCTTTATGATGTTTCCATTCGATTGCTTCTCAGTCTTCTAAACTCAAGGGAATATAAACACATTCTGCTCAATCTCTCCTCGCAAGATAACCCCCTTATCTGAAGGGGGAGACCCTTGTGATACTCCCTCGGGAGGCCAGGCTGAATCAAAGCACAAAGCAAATTGGAATGCCTTGGGGCAAACATGAACAAAAGCAGCTGGAAGGCAGGAGGAGTTGTCCTGATGGCCCAGAGAAAAGTAGACCAGCTCACTGCTAACCGTGTACATCCCTCGGTCGGGGGTCCCACTCCTCACCGCTGGTCCTGGTGGGTTGGCCAGCTCAGCATAGTCGGTCGATATTCTGGAGCACTGGACCACCTGCATACAAAGCCCACTCGTCCAAATAACTGGGTTTTCAATACGCAGGTGACAGGTGGACACTGTTGTGTTTTTTTACTTCTGAAACACAGAAGCGCATTCTTTATTCATGAACTTCAAGTCAAGTAGCACATGTACAATCTTGGAGAGCTCCTGAAAGCACATGTTGCTTGGGACAACTACAGACGACCGCTCATGTAGGACCCGGATGGCATGGTAGCACAGAGGTTAGCACGGTTGCTTCACAGCGCCAGAGTCCCAGGTTCGATTCCCACTTGGGTCACTGTCTGTGCGTCTGCGTGTTCTCCCCCTGTCTGAGTGGGTTTCCTCCGGGTGCTCGGGTTTCCTCCCACAAGTCCCGAAAGACGTGCTGTTAGATGAATTGGACATTCTGAATTCTCCCTCTGTACCCGAGCAGGAGCCGGATTGTGGCGATGAGGGGCTTTTCACAGTAACTTCATTGCAGTGTTAATGTAAGCCTCCTTGTGACAATATAAAGATTGCATCATTTCCTATCTTGTGATTTGCATAGGTCATAACCACACCTACGTAAACATGTTTTCTTCGGCGATCGCTCGCTAACGAGTATGATTGTCCACCTAAGAAACTCTGTTACTGGTCACGGGCTCTGTGGGTTCTTGGGTGGCTGGTGAACCCGACCCTAGAGCCGCATCATCGACCGCACATCTGGCAGGTGTTTCCCGGTGGTGGGATCGGTGTTTGGACTCGAGATCGATGGTCTTCCTTTCTCAGGCTCTTTTTCCAGTCTCCCCTTGCCGTCGGTTGTCCTTGAAGAATTGGGTCCGATCTGAAATAAACATCAGTCCTGCTGGCACCAGGGGCAAATAGCGTGGCAAGAAGCATGCAGCACGTTTGCTAACTTGCTTTGCGTAGCCCTGAGATTAAGGTTGAAGCAACGGGCATCGATCTGACGGAGAAACTCTAAAACTGGCTTGGAGGTGCAGCGGGAGCAGGGGCTTCAATACTGTGCAGCAAATACGTGTGCTTCACCAGGTTAAAATTTGCCTCAAAAGCTCTATCAGAAACAAATGAAAGGCCTGCCTACACGGCGGCGCAGTGGTTAGCACTGCAGCCTCACGGCGCCGAGGTCCCAGGTTCGATCTCGGCTCTGGGTCACTGTCCTTGTGGAGTTTGCACATTCTCCCCGTGTCTTCATGGGTTTCACCCCCACAGCCCAAAGATGTGCAGGATAGGTGGTTTGGCCACGCTAAATTGCCCCTTAACTGGGAAAAAAATAATTGGACACTCTAGATTTATTTAAAAAAAGAAATAATAAAAAAGAAACAAAGGAAGAGAAAGCTGCAAACTTACTGGAGCGTGATGTACTTAATATTCCGATTGAAATAAGACATTGGAAACTTGCAGTGCTGAAAGTGGTTGGCATGAACCTACGAATACTGCGGGAATGCCATGTGCCATGTAATGGCACAGACAGTAAGCAACAACCGAACCGTCCCCCCCCCCCCCCCCCCCACTCCCCCAGTCTCATCTGTGTTCAAGAGGAGCTTAATTAATTCACAAGGTCAGTAAAGTGTGATCGCAACATTATTCAAATCAGAATGATATAGCACAGCAGGCTGCCTTCTGACCCATTGGGAAAGTGCCAGAAATTGTCGGCATTTAACAGGCCGCAGACAAACAACAACAGCGAAAGTGGATTGACACACACACGCACACACAAGAGTAAATAACCTTGTGAGATAAACACATGGTGAAGATTCCTTCACGGGTCAAATGCATTATGTGGCTCGAGAACCCTTTGATGCAAGACTCATTGAAGTAAGGGGCAGCATTAAACAAAATTCAAAAAGCATACAAAAATGCTGAAAGTGGCACAGACCCTAGGAATGAGAGAAAGAGAGAGAGAGAAACAGAGGAGTAAAAGGTGAAAAAACAGATGGTAAGAACTATGAAATGAATTAAACTTTCAATGGACAATTATTACGGGCCAGTGTTTAGAGAACTCCAAAGTGTATCATGGAGTTCACCTGACCCAATACCTTTAATAGGTTTTGGTTATGGAAAGCACAAGGGCCCACTCTACAGGTGTGATGCAACAGAGATCTAAAGTACTCTGAAAACAAAACAATGTTTATTATATGAATCCAGTTAACATTTTATAAACATCTTAGCAACTATCAACTCAAATACTCCCCCAAAGAATACAGTACTACAAAGAACATAGAACATAGAACGATACAGTGCAGTACAGGCCCTTCGGCCCACGATGTTGCACCGAAACAAAAGCCATCTAACCTACACTATGCCATTATCATCCATATGTTTAGCCAATAAACTTTTAAATGCCCTCAATGTTGGCGAGTTCACTACTGTAGCAGGTAGGACATTCCACGGCCTCACTACTCTTTGCGTAAAGAACCTACCTCTGACCTCTGTCCTATATCTATTACCCCTCAGTTTAAAGCTATGTCCCCTCGTGCCAGCCATTTCCATCCGCGGGAGAAGGCTCTCACTGTCCACCCTATCCAACCCCCTGATCATTTTGTATGCCTCTATTAAGTCTCCTCTTAACCTTCTTCTCTCCAACGAAAACAACCTCAAGTCCATCAGCCTTTCCTCATAAGATTTTCCCTCCATACCAGGCAACATCCTGGTAAATCTCCTCTGCACCCGCTCCAAAGCCTCCACGTCCTTCCTATAATGCGGTGACCAGAACTGTACGCAATACTCCAAATGCGTCCGTACCAGAGTTCTGTACAGCTGCAACATGACCTCCTGACTCCGGAACTCAATCCCTCTACCAATAAAGGCCAACACTCCATAGGCCTTCTTCACAACCCTATCAACCTGGGTGGCAACTTTCAGGGATCTATGTATATGGACACCTAGCTCCCTCTGCTCATCCACACTTCCAAGAGCTTTACCATTAGCCAAATATTCCGCATTCCTGTTATTCTTTCCAAAGTGAATCACCTCACACTTCTCTACATTAAACTCCACTTGCCACCTCTCAGCCCAGCTCTGCAGCTTATCTATATCCCTCTGTAACCTGCTACATCCTTCCACACTATCGACAACACCACCGACTTTAGTATCGTCTGCAAATTTACTCACCCACCGTTCTGCGCCTTCCGCTAGGTCATTGATAAAAATGACAAACAGCAATGGCCCCAGAACAGATCCTTGTGGTACTCCACTTGTAACTGAACTCCATTCTGAACATTTCCCATCAACCACCACCCTCTGTCTTCTTTCAGCTAGCCAATTTCTGATCCACATCTCTAAATCACCCTCAATCCCCAGCCTCCGTATTTTCTGCAATAGCCTACCGTGGGGAACCTTATCAAACGCTTTGCTGAAATCCATATACACCACATCAACTGCTCTACCTTCGTCTACCTGTTCAGTCACCTTCTCAAAGAACTCGATAAGGTTTGTGAGGCATGACCTACCCTTCACAAAGCCATGCTGACTATCCCTGATCATATTATTCCTATCTAGATGATTATAAATCTTGTCTCTTATAATCCCCTCCAAGACTTTACCCACTACAGACGTGAGGCTCACCAGTCTATAGTTGCCGGGGTTGTCCCTGCTCCCCTTTTTTGAACAAAGGGACCACATTTGCTGTCCTCCAGTCCTCTGGCACTATTCCTGTAGCTAATGATGACATATAAATCAAAGCCAAAGGTCCAGCAATCTCTTCCCTGGTCTCCCAGAGAATCCTAGGATAAATCCCATCAGGACCCGGGGACTTATCTATTTTCAGCCTGTCCAGAATTGCCAACACCACTTCCCTACGTACCTCAATGCCATCTATTCTATTAGCCTGGGTCTCAGCATTCTCCTCCACAACATTATAAGTAACCCTTAATGTTCCCTAGCAACATCCATAAGACAAATACCCTCTTTAACAAAGACATCAGGTTTAAATTCTCTACTGAGAGCAGTTATCACTTTTAAATTAGCAAGTGATCTGAAGACGTTCTTGTCATGCAGAGAGAGATCAAAATTACACCTTGTTTGGCTGGATGCAGCTCCAACTCTGAAAACTAAACTAAACACACACTGTAGCTGCCAGCTCAAAAACGAAAGTACAAGCAGACAGGCAGCCCAGCTCCACCCACACTCTGACATCACTGCAGCTATTTGACAAACACCCATTTCTTAAAGGTACTCACACATGAAAAGATCAAAAGCAACAACTAAAAAAAATAATATTAGTGAAAACGGCAATAGCCAGAGTCCCTTGAAAACTGGTAACAGCGATGTCATCAGTGGAAATAAGGGAATGGTTGATGTGTTGAAGAATTACTTGACATCAGTAGCAACAGTCGTGGAAGAGGCTAGCCTGCCTGACATCGCAAGGAAACTAATATTGAATCAGGAATGGGAACTCACCAAAACCAAAATGTCCGTGAGCAAAATCACAGTGATAAAGAAAATAATGGCAACAGCTTAAAGCGTGATGTGATAGATTTTTGCGATAGCAGACTATGAAAGTGTATGGATCCAAGGCAGTTGGATGGAGTTAAGACTTAGATCAGTCATGATCTCATTGAATGATAGACTGGTGTGTGCGGCTGAATGGCCTCCTCCTGTTCCTAAGTTCATTTCATAGATCATAGAATTTACAGTGCAGAAGGAGGCCATTTGGCCCATCAAGTCTGCACCGGCCCTTGGAAAGAGTACCCTACCTAAGCCCACATCTCCACCCTCTCCCCGTAACCCAGCAACCCTACCTAGTCTTTTTGGACACTGAGGGCATTTAGCGTGGCCACTCCACCTAACCTGCACGTCTTTGGACTGTGGGAGGAAACCGGAGCACCCAGAGGAAACCCACGCAGACACGGGGAGAACGTGCAGACTCCGCACAGACAGTGACCCAAGCTGGGAATCGAACCTGGGACCCTGGCGCTGTGAAACAACTGTGCCAACCACTGTGCTACCGTGCCCCCCCCCTCCCCCCCTCTATATGCCATAAGGGGCCAAAGACATCTGGGCTCCTGAATTTCTATGTTTCTCATGGCACAGAATTGCCTGGGTTTGCAAAATATGTAGTGGGTGTTAAGACAGATATTATTCAGGAAGGTCTGCGTGTGATTTAATGCGGATAATTGCCCTGTAGTCCACATAGGTGCGAATAGTGATTTTGAAAACAAGATGAATGGGAAGAAGGTGAAATCGGGGGGGCGGGAAAAGCTTTAGAAATATTCATCGCCGTGCCTTCGAAAATACCTCTGCTCTCTGAGATAGTGATTAACAAGACAAACAGAATGTTAGGGCACATTGCCAAAAATATGGAACACAAGTCCGTGGGGTATGAACCCAACAGTGTAGTGTTTAACTGTGTTTAAAAGGAGAACCTAATCTGGGGATAAGTACTTTGAATTTTAAAACAATTGATTACTGAATGCAGTGCATATGCAAATCTCCTCCATTGAGCTCTGAAGGTATCTATTTATGTGCAGTGACATGGATGTACGCTGGTTTCAGGATGCAAGGGGATTTATTGTACGGGCATGCGAGTTGCCTCGCAGGACTTAAGACTTTAGCTCTGTCTCCAGGATGGTAAGGAATCTGCTCCTGTACTGCATTTTCTCCCAATTGCGCCCGAGTCTGAAGGATGCAATATTCTTTAAAACAGAAAATTGAAATCAGAGTTAATGATTGGCTGGAAGCACCTTTTCCTGACTATTCTACTGCAAACTGCAATATACTAAGGGTCTAAAACGTCTCTGCTCACCTCTCTTCAACTAATCCCAACAACATATCCCGATTTACCTCATGTGCTTATCGAGCTCCCGCTTAAAGGCATCCAAGCTATTCTCCTTCCCAAGGTTTCCCATTCTCCGTTTAGAGGATTTTCTCATGAATTAATTAGATTTTTAATGACTATCTTATATTTATGGGGCTGATTTCTCTGCAGCCCCGCGCTGAAATCACGTTAGGCCCGGGGGCAGAGAATCCCTGTTTACGTGGAAATTGTAGCCGGCGCCACTCCCGCGATCCCCCCCCCCCCGCCCCGTTATTCTCCGGGCAAAACTGGCCGAGTTCCCGACAGCGTGGTTCTTTTAAAAAATAAATTTAGAGTACCCAATTCGTTTTTTCTAACTAATGGGCAATTTAGCGTGGCCAATCCACCTCCCCTGCAATCCTTGGGTTGTGGGGGCGAGACCCACGCAGACACGGGGACAATGCGCAAACTCCACACGGTCAGTGACCCAATGCCGGGATCGAACTTGGGACCTCGGCGCCAGAGCTCTCTGGGCAGCCAGGGCGGCGATTGGGCGATCGGGCGGCTCGGATCCGCGAGCGCACGCCATCTCGGGAGGGCCTACATTATCGATGTCGGGCCGCGGTCCAGGTCGCGCATAGTGTGGCAGCTGCAGGCTGCCCCCGTGCGCGTGTGCAGACTGGCAGCCGGAGGTGCGGGGGCCCGTATCCGCAGCTGAAGCTGCGGGAAGCAGTCCGTGGTCCTGCTAGCCCCTGCAAGGTAGGAGAATAGCTGGAGATATTTCTGAGGAAAGTCAAGAGTGAAACGCCAGCGTGCTTACCCTGCCGTGGGGACATAGCCCCATTCTGGGAGAATCCAGCCCAGGGTCTCTAGTTTGAGCTCCCTCCCTCCGGCAAATGGAAGCGTCGGTGATGTCTTATTTGGGAATTTTCAATATTTGTTACTTTTGTACCTGTTGTGTTCACAGTAGGTTCTGGGCGGAATTCGCCGCTTACCTACGCTGGAATTGCATCCGGCGATCGGGTGGAGAATCCCTTTTGACGCTGAAATCAGGTTGGCGCCTGTTTTCAGATGCTCCGCCCCTCCAAAATGACATCATCAGTGAGTACGCCGCACGCCGTTGGGACGACCTAAGGACGTCACCTGAAGGCCCTCCCCCGAATGTCTGTCCCCGTTCGGCCGACTTCCCGGCGGCGTGGATCACGAGTGGTCAACCTTGCGTGGTGGCTGCGGACTGTGTCCAGCGCTGCCATCGTCGGGGGGAGAGGGGGAGCCGTTCCGCTGGTGTGGGGTGGTCTGGGGGTGGCGAGGGGGGGGTTGCAGGGGGGCACTATCTGGCAGGCTGCACCCGTGTGCGGCCGGCGCCATGCTGTGCAGAGCGTCCGCTGCAGGTCAACGACGTGCGCGTGCGCAGCCACGGACCCGGCAATTCTCCGGCCGTTGCTGCTTGGAATGCTGGGTGTTTTACCTGGCGCGACAACTAGCCTCTCATCGGTGCGGGAGCGGCGCTGACTTTTTCATCGTAGTCCAGACATATGCACCGGACATCGCCTCAAAATCGGAGAATCCAGCTCTCTGTGGGTGGAGAAAGACTGCGGGCGGAATTCTCCCAACATTTGGCAAGTGGGAACAGAGGGCACGATTCTCCGATGGCGGGACAGAGTGTCCGCTCCGTCGTGGCGCGAAACGGGCGCGGGGACTAGCGATTCTGCCCCCCACAGTGGGCCAGCACGGCGCTGGAGCGGTTTACGCCGCTCTAGCCTCACTTCCCGGGGGGGGGGGGGGAGATGCCGGCCCGCCGATTAGTGGGCCCCGATCGCAGGCCAGACCCCATCGGAGGCCCGCCCCCCCCAGGGACGGAGCCCCCCTCCCCCCCCCCCCCCCCCCACAGGCCGCCCCCCGACCCTTTGCACAGAGTTCCAGCCGACAGCGACCAGGTGTGGACTCTGCTTTTTCCGCGCGGCCGCTCGGCCCATCGGGGCCGGAGAATCGGCGGCCCGGCCTCGTACAGCGGCCCGCGACCGGCGCCGCGCCAAACGCGCCGGCGCAAATGGCGCCGATTCTCCGCACTTCGGAGAATCGCGCGCTGGTGTCGGGGTGGCGTGGCGCGGTTGCAGCGATTCTCTGGCCCGGCACGGGGCTGGGAGAATTGCGCCACGAGAATCTAGCGGGAAAAAGTTGGAAAACCCACCACATAGAAAAATGAAGCAATTCTCCCAGTGGTGGGTGGATGGCCAGTCGGAGTTCCTGTTGGCTGGTGGCCGGAATTCTATTTCCATCTCAGGAATGCTCATTAAAACAGCTGGCTGATGGCATCCCATCGGGCCTGACAAACCTGCGTCGTGCCAGTGTGAAATCATGTTGGTCTAAATCCTGATTGTGAAAGAGAGGCATGTACACAGCACTCCTCAGTGGCCTGATGAAGACAAGGGGGGGGGGGGAGCAATGTGGAAGGAGGAACGAGGGGCGAGGGAGAAGTGTGAAGGCTCACTATGGCACACAGAGTGGCAAGGAGGTGATTGATGAAGATGAACAATGGAAGGCGGAGAGAAGATCGAAGGGAAGGAAGCTGGACCCCGCGAAGGCTGCATGGAAGCTCACAACGGCAGGAGTCAGAGGGACACCACATCATTTACTGGACGGGAATGGACGAAGACTCCAGGTGTTGTGGTTAGAGGTCAGAGTGGAGCAGGGGGACCTTGCACAGGTGCTGAGCTCGGTGCGAAGACGTTTGAATCGAGGAACAGACGTCTTCTGGAGGTTGCTAACATTTTCCTTCTGGATTGCTGGCCCCTTGCACGGTCTGGTGAATAATAATAATCTTTCTTATTGTCACAGTAGGCTTACATTAACAGTGCAATGAAGTTACTGTGAATCGCCCCTAGTCGCCACATTCCGGCGCTTGTTCGGGTACACAGAGGGAGAATTCAGAATGTCCAATTCACCGACCAAGCACGTCTTTCGGGACTTGTGGGAGGAAACCGGAGCACCCGGAGGAAGCCCACGCAGACACACGGGGGAGAACGTGCAGACTCCGCACAGACAGCGACCCAAGCCGGGAATCGAACCTGGGACCCTGGCGCTGTGAAGCAACAGTGCTAACCATTGTGTTACCGTGCCGCCCAGGTGGAAGACAGGTGCGCTGGAGAGAGTTAGGCAAGAAGATTGTTCGTGAAGATGACCAAAAGGTGGGTAAAAGACACGACCAGGCAACACATAGTAGCATTTGAACCAGCGGTAGTTTATGGAGACAGACAACCAACTGCCCTTGCCCATCTAGACTACACCACAAAAACAAGAGACGGAATAAAAAAGTTTCAGAACACTCTCTGTTTATCATTAGTGCATCAGAAGACTGGAAGTTACATTTGCAATGGGGTAAGGTAGACTGTAATGAATAAGTATTATCTGTACCAGCATGACCAGAGTTTGGCAGACTGAACTTTGCTTTGAAGCTTGCAGCCTGACAAGGCTGCTGGAGTTGAAGGATTTTTAAAGTTGTTTTTTAATGCCGGGATAGTGTTGGACATGCTTCTGACAGGTCGAGGGCCCGTGAGACCAAAGGGATATTTCTGATCCGACTCACAGCGAGGAGCTTTGGGCATCGATTCCCAGCGGGATGACCCGTCGTCCGCAATTTTAGTCGGGGGAAAGAAACAGTGTGGGATGGCAGGGAGACGGGCAGGACACCGGCCGTGAGCATTATACCCGAGAAAATATCAACTCACCCCAAAAATCCCTGCCAGTCACAAAGATCAGATCAGGAGGAGGAGCGTACACTTCACATGCTGCTTGTGGAACCTGGTTATGGACAAGGTAAGGGTAACAATGTTGTAATTATCTATCAAGCTCTTTGAGGGCACGAAAGGCACTATGTAAATGCAAGTTATCTCTTTTATTTCTTGCCAATTATTACACCAGGACCTTCAGCCAAGATCATCGGGCAGATAGCTGATGCCTGTAGCTGTGAGAGTGCTGATTATATTCAATATGTATGCCACAGGCAGCCATGGGGGATTAATTCAATATCAGCCAGGCGCACATTTGCCACGTAACTGGCACACTGAGGAACAACTGGGGAATGATTGCAGTTTGGCACGACAGCAAGGCGGCAAGGTGAAAAGTATGGTCCAGTGTTATCCTATTGTTGGGCTTATCCAAAGCCCAATAGATTCCGCGCATGTAGTATTACGACTTAACTCCCTCGACCTTAACAGAAAGAGGTTGAATGCCCCGAATATCCTGATTGTGTGATTCGCAGACCAGAGGAATGGGCAGCCACGTGGGTCTAGGAATATGGGGCAGGATTCTCCACCCCCACGCCGGTTGGGAGAATCGCCTGGGGCGCCGAAATTACCGGGGACGCCGGTCCGACGCCCTCCCGCGATTCTCCCAAGCGGCGGGAACGGCCTGGTCGAGTTTCGCAGGCCGGAGAATCGCCGGAGACACCCAAAATGGCGATTCTCCGGCACCCCCGCGACTCTGAGGCCCGGATGGGCCGAGCGGCCAGGCCAAAACGGCGGGTTCCCCCCCGGCGCCATCCACACCTGGTCGCTACAGTCGTGGGCGGTGCGTGAACGCTGGGGGGGGGGGGCGGCCTGTGGGGGGGCGAGGGGGGATCCTGCACCGGGGGGTACCTTAAATGTGGGGTGGCCCGCGATCGGTGCCCACCGATCGTCGGGCCGTCCTCTCTGAAGGAGGACCTCCTTCCTTCCGCCGCCCCGCAAGATCCGTCCCCCATCTTCTTGCGGGGCGGATTTGGACAGGACGGCAACCACGCATGCGCGGATGACGTCCGTTATGCGGCGCCGGCCGCGTCATCTAATCGGCGCCGCTTTTACGCGGGCGACAAGGCCTGGCGCGGGTAGGTGACGCGGCCCCGATACTGGCCCATTGTCAGGCCTGAATTGGTCGTAACCGGGGCCGTTCCGCACTGTCGTGAACCTCGACGGCGTTCACGACGGCGCGGCCACTTCGGCGTGGGGGTGGAGAATCCCGCCCATGGTGCCTGGCCCGTTAATATTGAGTCTTAATGACCCATTTGCATCCTCCCGCTAGCGCGGGACACAAATCTCGATCCTGAGGTTAGCGGGGGACTGGAGCATCGGAACGCCGGGTGCAGATCCCATTTCCTGCCCGATGCTGGATTCTCCGTTGCGTCGGGAACTCTACTACCAGGAGTAGGTGGCAGATTATGTATGAATGTAAGATACATGTGTTTTACCATTTCTTCTTACCTTTTAGTAGTCTGGTTAAATTGCCTCCTGTTTAAACATAATTACTGGGCCTGGAAAAGGTCTCCAAAGGAAAGGGGACCTTGATAGATTGAACCTATGTCGCTACCAGCAGAAAGTGGTACAGAAGGAGGCCCTTTGGCCCATCATCTCTGCAAACATGCATCATGGCTGAGCCTTTTCCCCGTACCCCCGCACATTGTTTCTATTCAAATAATTGGAAGTGGTAACACCCTGAGATTCTCCCTCTGGGTTAGTGCCCCGGGACCTCTGAAGGTCATTTCTCCTGGGGAATCTCCAGGGGCTGACCATCCAGGGACTGGAAAGTTCTGGGCTACTTCGTATCTCACAACAGTCTTTTCCTGGACAGCTATTCAAACCCAGAAAATGCAGTCAGCGGGATTGAAGATAACTGTGAGCCTTTAAAAATTGACCAGGCTCCCAACTGCTCTGAAGCCGAAAGAGGCCCTTCCGCTCTGTCACTGCCAAGTTGTGTGTGCCATGGCTTGTTGATAAAGTTAGTGGGATGATAGATGGTGTAGCCAGTTTGGCACTAGTTTTCTGCCCGGCGTTCTTTCATGTTGGGCCACTTCACTCAAGTATTCTGCTTGAATCACCTTAAAAACAACCTGATTATTAATTTTAACATGCCAACTTTGGCAACTCTTGCTACAATCTGTAACCTGCCTTGCTGCTCCCTGAGTTTATGTAAAGATGCATATTGGAAAAGATGATACCCCCCCCTCAATGGTTCGAGCTTTTCCTCATCTGGAGAAACGTTATCAATGTTTAGGTTACAACTGGCTTCCAGATGAATTTGCAAATGACATTTGGGTTCAATATTCACACACCTACCTTTCAGAGCGAGAACGGTCATAAAACAGACCAGAGTGCAAAAATAAAACGTGAAGCAAATAAAATTAAAAGGCACTGAAGTTTTTTGCCCTTGCTTTTAGTTTGATTTGGCCCAGCTGTCAAGCGGGTGAGGCAGACCACACCTCAAGGCTCCTTCTCTTCCCCAGCCGTGTTCAGGAGCTTTGTCTGGAACTTTCAGTAAATGCTCTCCAGATGCTTTGCAATATGCAGCTCCACTTAAACAGATGGGGCAAGTGCGCTGTGCCACATAAAATCCACCTGAAAGTATTGCAATATTTAAATGAAGCTTTTGGACATGGAATAAAAGTACTTAGTCCAGCTTAAGGGCTGCATGAAAAAACGCAACATGCAACAAATAGTGAGTCCAGGACAGCCTGTCCATTCAAGGGTTTGTATTATGCGTCGTGTATTTTAATGAGGGCCTGAAAAAGTGACGGGAATTTGTGCTGTGAGGGGCCTGAAAAAGTGACTGGAAATTGGGCAGTGTGGAGCCTGAAAACGTAACGACAATTGGGTCAGTGAGGAGCCATCTTCACCCGTCTGTATCTTTGACAAAGGGTCATCCAGACTCGAAACGTTACCTCCCTTCACTCTCTCCACAGATGCTGTCAGACCTGCTGAGATTGTCCAGTATTTTCTGTTTTTCTAACGGCAGAACACGAGATGTGTTTTGGCTGCGGTATGTGGGAACCTGTGGACACCAGTTGGATCCAGGGCAAACATGAATGAACAAACAAAGAAAAAAGAAATGTACTGCACAGGAGCAGGCCCTTCGGGCCTCCAAGCCCGTGCTGACCATGCTGCCCGACTAAACTACAATCTTCTACACTTCCTGGGTCCGTATCCCTCTATTCCCATCCTATTCATGTATTTGTCAAGATGCCCCTTAAATGTCACTATCGTCCCTGCTTCCACCACCTCCTCTGGGAGCGTGTTCCAGGTACCCACTACCCTCTGTGTAAAAAACCTGCCTCGTACATCTCCTCTAAACCTTGCCCCTCGCACCTTAAACCTATGCCCCCTAGTAATTGACCCCTCTACCCTGGGGAAAAGCCTCTGACTATCCACTCTGTCTATGCCCCTCATAATTTTGTATACCTCTATCAGGTAACCCCTCAACCTCCTTCGTTCCAGTGAGAACAAACCGAGTTTATTCAACCGCTCCTCATAGCTAATGCAAATGAGGAGCAGTTAGTGTCAGGGAGGGGAAGATACCCGGACACTCTGTATCTGATGGCAGTCCCATCCTTAGGATAGGATCCTTTGATTTGATCAGTGGCAGGAGGGCGAGACAGGTAAGGGGACCCATAAGATAGCATTGGAGAAGCTACAGCCCCTGCAGTTGTCCGGGTTAAAGATTCTTTCAGCTTGTATGGGTGGAAGTAGGGGCTGTAGGGTGGATGAGCAATTTGACATTGGTATTGTGGTACAGGAAAGTGGGGGTAATAGGAATGTAATGAGAGTAGGATCAATATAGTCAGGGGGATAGCCACAGTTCTCAGCAGCCAAGAGCGAGAAGCTAGATGGGCTGTATTGCCTTTATGGCATCAGGGGTTCAGACCATCTGCTGAGTGTTGGGGCAGAACTTGTAGTGGGAAGGAGAGGATACGGTGGTCATGGCTCATGCAGTGCCAATGAGATAGGATGAGGAAAGAGATTCTGCATAAGGAGTAAGAGCAGCTAGAGGCTAAATTAAAAAGCAGAACCTCAATGGTAATAATCTCTGAGCCATCAGCAAATTGTCACAGGGTAAGTAGGATGAGAGGGATAAATGTGTGGTTCACAGATAGGTGTGGTAAGAATGTGTTTCGATTTACGGAGCACTGACTCCAGTATTGGGGAAAGTTGGAGTTGTACCATTGGAATGTCCTTCACTAGTACCATGTGTGAGGGGGGTTTCGAAGTGGGGGGGGGGGGGGCATTTGGCAACCCCATAGCGGGGTGTTGTTCACCTGCGAGGGGAT
The DNA here is from genome assembly GCF_047496885.1 of Scyliorhinus torazame. NCBI lineage: Eukaryota > Metazoa > Chordata > Chondrichthyes > Carcharhiniformes > Scyliorhinidae > Scyliorhinus > Scyliorhinus torazame. The sequence continues at coordinate 317,706,134 of NC_092712.1, forward strand.
GGGGCACTGGTACCGGCGATTTACGGAGTGGGGGGGGGGGCGGTGGCCTAATGCCAGCCAGAAATGGGGGTCTTTTCTGTCGAGAAGGGGCAGGGCATGAAGGGAGACCATTTGGGAGGGCCCCGATGCAACGATGCCCTGGAGCCAGTGATCCATGGGGGTGGGTGGGGGAGAGGGAGGTGGGTGGGGGGGGAGGAGGGGGTTGATGGTGGTTGGGGGTGGGGAGGGGGGGAGGAATCACTGAAGCCCAGTTGCCTGTAATGTTGGGTGGGGGAGAAGGTGGGGGCTGCGCTCACTATTTAAGAACAAAGCTCCCTTCCGATCTCTGTGAAGCCAGACTTGCCGGCATCTTCCGGCCCCACACATCACTTTTTCAGGCTCCAAACGTCTGGCCGGATTGCGATGGGAATCACACGGGAACAGCCAACACGATTCCCACCAGTTTCCCATCCGAGAATTCCGCCCCACATCTGGAGAGGTGTGCAAAGTTTTGATCTCCCAAATTTGAAAAAGGGATATAGTTGCTTTCTACGCAGCTCAGAGAAGCTTCACGCGATCCTGGGATGCGGTTATTTTACGGTGAAAGGTGAGAATAACTGGGCCTATATCCATTGGAGTTCAGAAGCATGAGCGGCGCTCTTATTGAAACATATAAAGATCCTGAGGGGATTGACAGGAGGAATGCTGAAAGGATGTTTCTCCTTGTGGGAGAGACCAGAAATAGGAGTTACTGTTTAAAAATGAAGTCTCCCATTTAAGATGAGGAGAAATCTCAGAGGGTCACTGGTCTGTGGAAATCTCTTCTCCAGAGGCAATGGCAGCTGGGTCATTGAATACAACAGATTATTGTTTGACAAGGGAATCAAAGGTTATCGGGGATAGACAGGAAAGTAGAAACTACAATCAAACCTGCCATGATCTTATCAAATCACACAGCAGACTCGGAGGGCTATATTGCCGACTCCTGCTCTGAATCCCTATGTTCTCAGCATGTTTGCAGTTATGTTCTTCGCATGTTTTTACGTATATTCTTAGCATACCTCTATGCTAAGAACATGGGAGACCCCTCCCACCCGGCTTACTCATTCTTTCAACTTCTTCTGTCGGGCAGGGGATACAAAAGTCTGAGAACACGCACGAACAGATTCAAAAACAGCTTCTTCCCCTCCGTTACCAGACTCCTAAATGACCCTCTTGTAGACTGACCTGATTAGAACATAGAACATACAGTGCAGAAGGAGGCCATTCGGCCCATCGAGCCTGCACCGACCCACTTAAACCCTCACTTCCACCTTATCCCCGTAACCCAATAACACCACCTAACCTTTTATGTGGACACTAAGGACAATTTATCACGGCCAATCCACCTAACCTACACGTCTTTGGCCTGTGGGAGGAAACCGGAGCACCCGGAGGAAACCCACGCAGTCACGGAGAGTACGTGCAGACTCCGCACAGACAGTGACCCAGCGGGGAATCGAACCTGGGACCCTGGCGCTGTGAAGCCCCAGTGCTAATCACTTGTGCTACCGTGCTGCCCACTTAATACCGTACTCCTGTATGCTTCACCCGATGCCGGTGTCTATGTATTTACATTGTGCACCTTGAGTTGCCTTATTATGTATTTTCATTTCTTCCCATGTACTAAATGATCTGTTTGAGCTGCTCGCAGAAAAATACTTTTTACTGTGCCTCGGTACACGTAACAATAAACAAATCCAATCCAAGCATGTTTGTAAGTATGATTTCTTATACTTATAGTGGTTGAATTTGCATATTGTCTCCCTGATCCCCTACTGTAACTCCAAAGGATTCAATGGAGCGGCATGGTGGCACAATGGTTAGCAATCCTGCCTCCTAGTGCCAGGGACCCCAGTTCGATTCCGGCCTTGGGTGACCTATGTGGAGTTTGCACGTTCTTCCTGTGTCTCCGTGGATTTCCCCCGGGTGCTCTGGTTTCCTCCCACAGTCCGAGGGGGTGCAGGTAAGGTGGGGTCACAGGGCTACAGGAGAGTGGGCCAAGGTAGAGTGCTCTTTTAGAGGGTTGGTGCAGACTTGATGGGCCGAATGACCTCCTTCTGCACTGTAGGGATCCTATGTATTATCCACAGAAATGCTTGTCACACTACCCCTCCAGGGCTTCCTCCAAAGTTGGAGAAATGTCTATGCCCCACAACACAACACCAAGAGATTGCTGATGATGATAATTTTGTGGTGTTGATGAGACAGAATCCTGGGCTCTGCATCATACCAGTGCAGTGGGAGTTACTTCACTACAGACTGCAGTGCTTCAAGAAGGTGACCCACCATCACCTGTTTAGATTTACATAGATTTGACAGCGCAGAAGGAGGCCATTCGGCCCATCGAGTCTGCACCGGCCCTTGGAAAAGGCACCTTATTTAAGCCCACCCCTCCACCCTATCCCTGTAATCTAGTAACCTCACCTAACCTTTTGGACATTAAGGGCAACTTAGAATGGGTAATCCACCTAACCTGCGCATCTTTGGACTGTGGGAGGAAACCGGAGCACCCGGAGGAAACCCACGCAGACACGGGGGAGAACGCGCAGACTCCGCACAGACAGTGACCCAAACTGGGAATCGAACAGGGGACCGTGACGCTGTGGAGCAACAGTGCTAACCACTGTGCTATCATGCTGCCCGAGGCCCACTAATAGTCAGCAAATGCTGGGTGCACCATAGCTTCCAACATCCTGACAAACGTTTTGAGATCAAACCAGTGAAGGTGTCCATGGTTTGGTAGTGTATGCTTGATTTTGATTGCAGAATGTATGGGCAGATCTCAAAACACATCTTCAAAATGTGTGATTTGCTCAAGAATAATCTCCATTCATCAGCAACATCAAAAATACCTGAAAAGATTATGATTGACTCATGCGATCTTGTAAAATATTAGCGACACGTCGTTGAGATGGTCAAGAATTACCCTGAGAAAGTCAATGGGATAATTCAGACATTTTCGTTTGCATCACTAATTTAGTTTCATTGGAAAACCATCCCTCTATTTGCAGTACACATTGCACCAATAGCTGAATTGTTGCCTTGGTTCATTTGTAATGAAGACAGAGGTTAGTCAGTATTTCATGGAGAAACCTTTCAGCAATATCCTTTTGACAGGAGTCCTGAGGAAGACTTTTCTCTCAACATGCTAACTACCCTTTTCCATTTAAATGTTGGCTAATCCAAGGTTTATTTCCCTCTTTTTCTCTTTTTATTCCTATCCAGAGATTATTTTTAATCTCCATTCGCCCCCCCTGTACTTGTTCTTCTGGACTCAAAGTTCCTCTGCATGTTAAAGGTCAGCAAAATGGGAGCAAATCAAAAGGAATCGAACGTTTTATTGTTCTAATTTAGCTTCCAGTTGAAACTACATGCAGAATATTACTGAAAAGCCAGCGAGGATTTGCAAATTGTCTTTTCATTGAGAGCCAAAGTATAAAGCTCTGTCACTCTTGCGTGCTCATTAGAACTCTGCTGTTTATTCATTTTAGTTTTAAACCATCTGTTCCGGTGCTCTGGCCAAAAGTCGGTCATTTTCATTTATTAGAGACAAGGAAGCTATCAGGAATTTGGCTGCAATGTGAAGCCTCAAGCTTTATCATCATTCCCACCTCCCACTCAGAAAGGTTTTCACGAGGTATTTAATCTACTGCTTGTTGATGCTCTCATTTTCAAAATATACAATTATTCAATTGGATTGTTATTCATCGACTGAATCACTCTGGGATAATTATTCCTGCTGCTGCTTTTTTATTCAGTCCGTCCACATTCACACAAAAGGTCAGCTCTCACACAATGTAAATTACCAAGAAAGCGATGGCTTAAACTCGCATGCTAATGTGCACATGGAGAAGGAAGGTCAATCCCCTTTGGGAGAAGGTGGAGAGTACCTTGAGGTTTTTTTAATGCTCTTAATTCTAGAAATATTTTCAAACAAAGTTGCCACCGTCGCAGTATGAAGGGTTAAAATTGGGATGTGCGAATATTTGACAAAGGTAATCATGTACCACTGACACCAGTTAGTCGCGTGTTCGATTCTCGAGAGATGGAGTTTGGAATCATGCTTAGGAGCAACATGCACATTCTGCAACCTCTTCACATGTAGTACTAAGGAACAAGTGTCAAGCGGATAGAATAGTATGTCCACAATCTGTCTCTGGTAACCAGGACCCAAGTTTCGATTCCAAAGGTAGGACTCATCTCAGAGCAACTATTATGGCCTCGATTCTCAGGGCCAGTTTGCCGTGAGAGGGCAGTAATGGGGTTCGCGCCGACGATATTTCTGAGCACAATGTTCCCGTGTCCTCCCCAATGACGGGATCATGTTCATGCCCAGAATGAATGTGAACCTGATTTCAATAAATTTGGATGCATTTAAATGTAATTAACCGGCTTGGGTCGTATCTTCAGGTAACACCAGATGGCACGCGATGTCACGTCGGCGGGAATCACCACTGGTGATGACCATGCCGGGTGCGCGGAGCTAAGCATAGCCCTGGGTGGCGAGTGACATGGCGGGGCAATACCTTGGCACTGTCCCCCGGCACCCTAATAATGCCCTAACACTGCCAGATTGGCACTGGTGGGGTCGGGGCAGAGCCAGGGGGCAGGGCCTCTGGGAAACCCCATTTGGGGAGGGTGTTCCCATTGTGTGGGGATGGGGGTGGTGATGCAGGAAGGGGGGAGTGTTGTGCCTATACGGTGATGGAGGGGGAGGGGCTGCTCGCTGATAATGGGGGTGGTTCCCCAAAGCCAGTGAAGACGGGCGTTGGGGAGAGGTAGGGTTACCCTGGTGCCTGTGTGGTGTGGAGAAGTAACCCGAACATTGGCTGGTGCGGTATTCGAGTGTTGGAGGTGTTCCCCTTGTCTGCCAGACGTCCCAATGTCCAGACTAGGGGAAGGGGGCTGGTACCTGCACTTTGCAATCGTGGCACCCTCCCGATCTCTGTGGAGCCAGGCTTGCCGGCCCTATCAGGTCCTGCCCCACCAAAATGATGGCACAACACCCCCATTCCCTCTCTCCCCCCCCAACCCCCACCTGATTTTTTTCGGCAAAGTGTCAGAAGATCTAGAGTGAAAACCTGGCTGTATTTCTGGGGGAAAACCCGATGGTTTTCAGTCAGAACCTGACATTTTGTAATTTTCCAAGAAAACTCCACCCGATCTCACTGAAGGAGATGCTGTCGCTTTAATTGTTCCATGCGGTTTCGCTCAGTTGGCCGGACAGCTGGTCCGTGATGAGGAACGAGGTTCAATTCCCGAACCAGTTGAGGTCATGCTGAGGCCCCCGCCTTCTCAACTTTGCCCCTCGCCTGAGGTGTGGTGATCCTCGGGTTAAATCACCACCAGACAGCTCTCCCCCAGCCCCCCCCCTCCCCCTCCCCTCCCCCCGCCGCCTCAATGGGGAAAGCCAGCCTATGGTCATCTGAGACTATGGTGACTTTCCCTTACCTTTATTTGCATCAAAATCTTAATCATTGTTTGTACTTACATTCAGATGGGCATCTTGATCTGACTCACGTCAGCCGTGAAAGACCAGACAGTCTTCTTCTGAGTCTCCTCCCTCAACAGGGGTGGGGAAGTTGCGAACCAGCAGGCACAATGCCTCTTTCTGATGATCCGTAAGTTTCTCTGATTCCTTGATCACCGCGAGATTTTCACGACACAAAGGTGCCATTCATTGTTCTACTGGTGGGGTGGGGAGGGAGCAATCTTTAGATGAATCCATCAGGCTGAAGTATAATCTCCACACGTCAGCTCTAACTTGTCTTTTTGATCTAATCATTAAGAACTACCACAAAATAAATAATCTAAATTATTCTTACTTAACTTGGTAGCTTATTATCACAATTAATTGCCGTGTACATATTACCCAGGCGATGATTGAAATAAGTAAAATTTTGTGGTTTCTGTTCCCTCTTTGACGCTGTGAAATGTGGCGACCACAATGACTGACACATGCACCACGCTTACTATTTAGCTCAGTCACATTACTTGTGTGCATTAAGACACGCACAGGAATCAGGTTATTTCAAATTTAAACCCCTCACCCAACGTGCAGGAGAAAAGTGAACCAATGTCCAAGACCAAGCTAATCTCTTTTTGGTTTGCAATTAAGACTTCATGGCAGTGATCAGTCTTAAAATTGATTTCTTCAAGTTTCACTGTCAGTGAAGGTGTTTAGTAGTCAGAACAGTTTTTGAGATTGTTTGTTTTATACAAGCTTATTCAGCCGCACCTCATTCAAAGTTTAGCCATGCTTTTGTTTTATTCGTTGACAGGATTTGCGTGTCGCTGGTTAGGCCAGCATTTATTGCATATCCCTAATTGCCCTTCATAGGTGGTGGTGAGCTGCCTTCTTGAACCGCTGCGGTCCCTGAGGTGTAGGTGCACCCACTGTGCTGTTGGTGAGGGAAATCCAGGACTTTGACCCAGCGTCAATGAAGGAACGATGGTGAGTGACTTGGAGGGGAAACTCAAAGTGGTGGTGCTCCCAGATATCTGCTGCTCTTGTCCTCCTGGATTGTGGTGTTGTAATGCTGCCTAAAGAGCCTTGGTGAGTTCCTGCAGTGCATCTTGTAGATTATACACTCGGCTGCCACTGTGTATCGGTGGTAGAGAGATATGCAGCGGGATTCTCCCTTCCGGGGACTAAGTCCCCACGCCGGCAGGAAAACCGGCGCCAACGACTCCGGCGTCAACAGGCCCCTAAGGTGAGGAATTCTCACCTGTCTAGAGGGCTAGGTGGACGCCGGAGGGGTTGGCGCTGCTTCAGCCAGCGCCGAAAGGACATGCGAGTTCGCGCATGTGCGGAACGGCCGTCGTGATCTCGCGCATGCACAGAACCACCGGCGTGATTCCGCGCATGCGCAGACCGGCTGTCTATTTTGGCACAAGCGCACCGGCCATGGCTGAGCCCTACAGGGGCCGGCGCGGAAGGAAGAAGTGCCCCCACGGAACAGGCCCGCCCGCAGATCGGTGGGCCCCTATCGCGGGACAGGCCACCGTGGGGGGCCCCCCGGGTCGGATTCCCCCACGTCCCCCTTAGGACAGCCCCCACCAGGTCTCGCCATTTGGGACCATACGTAACCCACGCAGCGGGAATGGCCATAAATGGACGGCCGTTCGGCCCATCGTCTGAGGAAGGAGCAGTGCTCCGAAAGCTAGTCATTCGAAACAAACCTGTTGGACTTTAACCTGCTGTTGTAAGATTTCTTACAGGGTTCAGTTTCATTACTTTTTAGTGTTTTCTTGGTAGCGGTTGAATACAACTGCTCGGACATTTCAGAGGGCATGTAAGAGTCAATCACATTGCTGTGCGCCTGGAATCTTATGTAGGTCAGACCAGGTAACGAAGGCCAATACCCTTTCCTGTTTTAACAACAATTGACCAGTTGGTGCTCGTGAGCCACCTTCTTGACAACAGGGTGACTTCCTGGGCCATTCCGGCAGACAGTTAAGAGTCACCCACTGTGGGCCTGGAGTCATATTTTCCAATTTTAATGGTGCACCAAGGCAGTATTTTGTCTCTTTCCATCGCTAGTAATTGCCGGAACGGGTCACCAGTCTGCCGCCGGGGCTTATAGCTTGCGGGGCACCACTTCACATCAAGCGTGGATGACCACTCTCTCCCACTCTCACTGCCGACTATTGCCATGCCTTTGGAAGGATTTTCTGGTTGTCACACTCAATCTGTTTGACCACGTTACGATCGCACCTTCCGTGGCCATCATGCCGTGGGGTGCGCTTCGCACAGAGGCAGGAACGCAACCCACTGCGTCACAAGGCACCCGGAGTCACACATTGGCCAGACAAAATAAAGGCAGCAATTGCCTTCCCCAAATAAGCTTAAAGAACCTGATATGTTCCTTAAATGGCCCAACAGCTTCACGGTCACCATTACTGAAACTAACTTTTAATTCCCAATTATTTTAGGCAACTGAATATAAATTCCCCCAGCTGCTTGGTGGGATTTGAACTCCAGGCCTCAAGTTACTAGTCCAGAACATAGAAACACAATAGGCAGGATTTTTGGTTGGCACTGCTGCTTCACAGCGCCAGGGTCCTGGGTTCGATTCCCGGCTCAGGTCACTGTCTGTGTGGAGTTTGCACGTTCTCCCCGTGTCTGCGTGGGTTTCCTCCGGGTGCTCCGGTTTCCTCCCACAAGTCCCGAAAGACGTGCTTGTTAGGTGACTTGGACATTCTGAATTCTCCCTCTATGTACTCGAATGGGGGATTTTCACAGTAACTTCATTGCAGTGTTGATGTAAACCTACTTGTGACACGAATTAAGATTATTATTTTTCTGGCTCCCCAGTGGCCAGTTTCCCCGTGGCAGATGCGCTGAGTTATTGGCTGCCTCTGGGATCCTCCCCTGGTACTAAAGCCTACGGGCCTTTGCATGGCTGGCCCACTTTGCCGCCCGGGTACCCACCGAGAGGGGTTGACTTTGAAGGGACCAGGAAATCCCGCTGTACACTTTGACATGTTAAGAAAAATACAGAGGGGGTAACTTTTTTTCCCCCCCCAATTGCCTTAGGTAGTGCAACATTCTGTTCTGCAAAGTTCCAAAATAATCAGAACAAAGTCCCATTCACAAGTGTTTATCCCCATGCCATTCGTTCTGTCCTATTTATTCCCGAAGAGGGATGGCTGGGGGGGGGGGGGGGGGGTGCGGGGGGGGGAATCTGCTGAAAATGGTCATTAAAATAAAATTGATGGTTCGACCTGCACTCTGTGTGTTCCATGCTTCGAAAGACGGAGAGCAATGCCATTAGTAAGAACTTTCCATCATAATTCACAATAAGAGATCAGAAGTGGAGATCGATTCTTTGCCATAGGCATTAAAGTCCATTTGATTAAAGGAATGCGGCAGCCCGGATATAAAACTGAGGACAAGAAGCACAGAATGAGGGTGAATGGTTGTTTTTTTCTTCAGACTAGACTCATGTTTCTCCAGGAATCAGTATTAGGACCACTGCTTTTCAATAGATTAAGGATGCGTGCTTGGATGGACATCATTTCAAAGTTTTCAGATGTCACAATTCTTGGAAATCTGGCAAACAATTAGGAAAATAGTAACTGAATTCAGGAGTGTGTATGCTGGTTCACTGGACTGGTGTACAGCTGACTGAATTTATTGCAGAGAAGTTGTTGTGTCCACAGAGGAGACCGCACGAGAAGCGTAGAGAAGCTGGGTTATTTATTTATATTCGCAACTATTTACACAATTTACACTGGCCTCAGTCGGGGACTATCTACTCAGCTCCCACTCGGTCCGACCTGCTATATGTAGAGTGTCCATTGCCCCGCTGATCAAACGCCCAGCCCTCAGTGGAGAAGCTCTCGTTCCACGAAACTCACGGGTGACTAATTGGCCCGACTGCGTAGGTCCCAGTGCAGGTTATAACCGAAGTGTTGAGTGGACTAAGCTGTGTGATTTTAAAGGGGGCGGGGGGGGGGGGGGGGGGGGGGGGGGGGGGCGGGGGGTGAATGAACATGATTTTCTGGCTCCCATTATTTGAAGGAGACGTTGCTGTGCCTCAAATGTTATTTGAAACACAGAAATGTCACTGTATCTCTGAAATGTCATTGCGTCACTTGTATTTGACCTCATTGCATGAAAATTGTCAGAGTTCCCTCGGGTCTTCTCCTTCCCAAAATAATGACAGGACATCACAAGTGTCAATTGCAAAGAAAACTATCAAAATCAATTTTATTTCTCCTTCCGGGTCCTTCTATGTACCCTGTGAGTCAATCATGAGGACTGACAGGAAACCTTCAGCCATGACCCTGCCTCATTGTAAGAGGTGAATATGTAACTTACTTTTAAATTCCTCCTCCATCCCCTCCCCCACATAGACAGAATACCTCTATTCCCTTGGCAGACGCACTTTTTTCTCCCCCTGATTAACTCATCAAAAAGGCAGCCAATATCATAAGCTCAACAGAAAGGGACAACAGTGATGTGCTATCAATTACGACAAGACGAGAGTAGAGAGTAATCGAGGCTTTATTACACTGAGATGTGTGGCCTCCTACAGCAGCTGACGAAATGGCTGCTGTTCGGAGAGCACACACATTTATACTCCGCCTACTGGGCGGAGCCAGAAGGCAGGGCTCTACCCCCGTACCTGTAGTACAGGGGCCTTACCGTAAAACCCATATATAATACAACAGTGGTGACTACCACAAACAGTAACCACCAATCCAGGAACATTGAAAAAAATTGCATTTAAATAGCACCTTGGAATGCAGTAAGACATTGAAGGTGCTGCATAGCAGAGTCATCAACCTGAGTTCATTCGGACATCTATCAACTTTCAGAAACAAACTAAACAACGAAAATTGCAAGGGTAATTCTAACTAATGGCAGATACCGTTCTATGGCCTGATATAGCCAGGTCTGACCCTTTATTTCCTCATAACTATGGTTGCCCATCACTGTAATTATTCTAGTATATCTGTGCTACATGCTCCTTAAAGTTTTCTGGTTCTTCTTGTGATGGAACAGCCAAAACTTTGCATCACTCTAACTGGGAGCCTAAACATTGCCTTATCCTTACTCTGTTATTCTTGTACTCCATGCCACTTAATTTTTATACATTTATGGGATGGGGGCTTCGCTGGTTAGGCCAGCATTTAATGCCCATCCCCAATTTCCCTTGAGAAGGTGGTTGTGATCTCCTTCTTGAACCTCTGCAGTCCCTGAGGTGTAGGTACACCCACTGTGATGTTAGGGAGGGAGTTCCAAGGTTTTGACCCAACAACAGTGACACAACGGCGAAATATTTCCAAGTCTGGATTGTGAGAGGCTCGGAGGGGAACTCCCAAGCGGTGGTGTTCCCAGATATCTGCTGGCGTTGTCCTTATAGACAGTCATGGTCGTGGATTTGGAAGGTGCCTTGTAAGGACCTTTAGTGAGTACCTGCAGTGCATCTTGTAGATGGTACACACAACTGCTATTCTACGTCAGTGGTGGAGGGAGTGAACGTTTGTGGATGGGATGCCAATCAAGCGGGGATGCTTTGTCCTGGATAATGTCAATTTTCTTGAGTGTTGTTGGAGCTGCATTCATCTAAGCAAGTGTAGAGTATTCCATGACACTCCTGACTTGTGCCTTATAAATTGTGGGCAGACCTTTGGGAGTCAGGAGGTGAGTTACTCACCACAGCTTCCCTAGCCTTTGACTTGCTCTTGTAACCATAGTATTTATTTGGCTAGTCCAGTTAACTTTCTGCTCAATAGTTAGCCCAAGGATGTTGCTAGTGGGGGTTCAGTGATGATAATGCCATTGAATGTCAAGGGGTGTTGTTTAGATTCTCTCTTGTTAGAGATGGCCATTACCTGGCACTTGCTTTTTTGCCAATGTCACTTGTCAGCGCAGGCCAGATATTTTCCAGGTCTTGCTGAATTTGAACATAGAACATACAGTGTATAAGGAGGCCAGTCGGCCCATCGAGTCTGCACCGACCCACTTAAGCCCTCACCCACACTGTCCACGTAACCCAATAACCCCTCCTAATCTTTTTGGTCGTTAAGGTCAATTTATCATGGCCAATCCACCTAACCGGCACGTCTTTGGACTGTGGGAGGAAACCGGAGCACCCGGAGGAAACCCACGCAGACACGGGGAGAATGTGCAGACTCCGCACAGACAGTGACCCAGCGGGGAATCGAACCTGTGACCCTGGCGCTGTGAAGCCACAGTGCTAGCCACTTGTGCTACTGTGCTGCCCAAGCAGCTGCATGAACTGCTTCAGTATCTGAGGAGTCAAGAATGGTGCTGAACATTGTGTAAACAACAACGAACGTCCCCACTTCTGACCTTATGATGGAAGGAAGATCGTTGATGAAGCAGTTGAAGATGGTTGGGCCTAGGACACTGCACTGAGGAGCTCTTGCAGTGATGTCCTGGAGCTGAGATGATCGACCTCCAACAACCACAGCCATCTTCCATTGTGCCAGACACAACAAAAAGAGAGTTTTCCCCCAGAGTCCCATTGAGTACAGTTTTATTAGGACTCCTTGATGCCATACCCTGCCTTGATGCCAAGGGCAGTCACTCTCACCACTCCTCTTTTGCTCATGTTCAAACCAAGGCTGTAATGAGGTCAGGAGCTGGGTGATCCTGGCAGAACTCAAACTGAGTATCAGTGAATGGGTTATTGCGAAGCAAATGCCATTTGATAGCACTGTTAATAACACCTTCAATCACTTTACTGATGATCGAGTTGAATGACTGATGAGGCGGTAATTGGCCAGGTTGGATATGTCCTGTTTCTTGTGTACAAGGCATACCTGGCCAATTTTCCACATTGCCAGGTCGATGTCAGTGTTGCAGCTGTACTGGAACAGCTCGGCTCGGGATTGCGGCAAGTTCTGGAGCACAAATCTCACGGCTAATATTCACTAACACTGGGCTCAAATCCCACCATGACAGTTAGTGGAATTCATATTCAATAGTTAATAATCTGGAATTGAAAGCTTGTGTCAGTAATGGCCACGATTCTCCAGTATTGCTTATGGCGCAACCCACCGCAGGCCTGCCGGAAAATTCAGAAAGCCATGCAAACATCCACTGACTTTTGGAAAATCCTGACCAATGGACCGTGCAGCTGCTTAGGCAGCACGGTAGCACAAGTGGCTAGCACTGTGACTATCATTGGATTGTCACAAAAATCCATCTGGTTCACCAATGTCCTATACAGAAGGAAATCTGCCATATGTACCTGGTTTGGCCTACATGTGACTCCAGACTCACAGCAAGGCTTAACCAGTAGCCGAGCAAGCGGCTGAAAATTCGAACCTGATGGACTTCAGCATTTCAAGAAGACAATTCACCATCACCATCACCTCCTCGAGGACAATTAAGGAGGAGCAACAAACGTTGGCCTCGCTTGTGACATCTGCACCCCGAGAAATAATAAAAAAGGAGTTGCTCGTTTGCCATCTACAAGCTGAAACTTAGAAGCAAATCGCCAATTTTTGATCAGAAAAGATCCACGGGAATAGAGATAAAACATTTTTTCCCCGTTTAGATTTAGTTTACCGGTTGTCCTGAAGTGTTCCGGTCTTTTCAGATTTTCCATCTTACAATCAGCAACTTGGTGCTGTTCGCGAGATCTGTGTCGCGGCTTTATTGATCTTCTTTTCCTTCTAGAAGCTAAACTCACTTTCTGAACTCACTGCTATACTTTTAGGCCTTGGACCATGTGGTGATCTTTGTGATGCTTGTTATCAGGGTGGATGTTGTGGTGTTCACAAACAGCACAGAAGCTAAGTTCATTAACAAAGTTAACATTTATTTACACCACTTATTTAAGCTCGGCCACTTACTCCTATAGTAAACAATAACCTAATAATCTACAATCTACACTCAACTAACACTAGCCTCTACACTCTATCTATAAATGTACTCTGATCTATCTCACTACTCCTATGCTCTCCTCTCCAGCCTTCTCCCAGAAGTTTGTGAGTCAGTGCTTGTGTAGTTCTGCATCTAGCTCATCTAGTGGTTAATTATGATATGACATTAACCCTATGTATCTGAACATTTCACTTAATGTCACAGGGACTTCAGTTAAGTTAGATAGATTGGAGAGGCTGACTAAGAGGAGATTTGACAGAGGTGCCCAAAATTGTGAGGGGTCCGAGCACAGTAGATGAGGAGCAACTGCTCCCGTTTTGGGAAGGGCCGAGAACCCGAGGACAACATTCAAAGATGAACAGCCAAAGAGCCAACGGGGACCTGAGTAAAAACATTTTTACACGGTGAATGGGTAGGATCTGGAATTCACTGCCTAAGCAGGTGATGGAAGCAGATTCATTTGGGGTTTTCAAAAGGAATCTGAAGAAAACATTTTCAGAGCTGTGGGCAGGAACCATAGGTCCAAGTTGTCCATAGAATCCGACTGTGCAGAAGGAGGCCCACTCGGCCACTGAATCTGCACCGACCCTTTGAAAGAGCATCCTACCCAGGCCCAACCTGGGTAGGCCATTAGGGAAATCATTCTCCAGAAAGTTAAGAGCAAGTCAGCACGAGGTTAAAAAGTCTTACCACACAGTTTGTTGGGCAGACTTACTGAAAAAAAAGTTGGAATTTGAAGGTTTATTTACACAATCTGCTGTGTGCGCTGAAGAAGTAAGGCAACGTTTATTTAGATTTACCTGACAGATGAAGCCTGCTGCTCCGTTGTTCATACTTTGGACACAGCACGGAGCTTGTGGCTAGAATTCTCACACCAGGGCTGTGTCCAAAGCGGACAGTCCCCATTGATTTCCATCAGACCATACTAATAAAAAAATCTTTGAATCAGCCTTGCAAGTCATAGCATTCAAATTTTATTCAACCTCACAATGCTGCACAGAGTTTCAAATCAAGCCTGATATATTTATCCAGTGTGTGTGTGTGTGTGTGTGTGTGTGTGTTTTATCCTGTGTTTTAACCATACGTGTAACCTTTTTTTCCACTTGACATTTGTTGCGCTGTGTGACTCGGACCCGCTGATCCGAGAATCATGTCACCCCCTGGCCAGAAGTGACAGAGCAATTCCTTTTCCTGTCCGATTAATTACTGATTTTGACTGCAGACTTCTAAGGTTTAGGCAGTGGGTTACTTGATTGTGTCAGGAAGCAGAATGCGTTTCAGATGAAACCACTTGCTAGCTCAGTGGCTGATCTCTTTACAAAGAGCGTCCGAGAGGAAAACCTATTTGGTTACAAACACCGTTTAACACAAAAGATCTCCTGGCACTATTTCGCAGAACAGCAAGGGGTTCTCCCTGGTGCCAACGCCAATATTTCTCTGTCCATCAACAGCACAAAAGCTGATTATCTGATCATTGCCACACTGTTTGTGGGAGTTTTGCTGTGCACTAATTGGCAGTCGCATTTGCTACATTCGGCGACACTCCAGAAACGTCCCTTTGGCTGTTGAGCGCTTTGAGAAGTCCAGTGGTCATGACAAATACTAAACAAGACATTTGTTCTGTTTGCCTTTTGAAATATTGGATTCTTTCAAAACCATACTATTTTCCTTGAACAGCAAACGTTTTAATGCGGAGTCTAGATTTTGAGATGTAACTTTCCTTCCTGGAAAGTACAGAATCGTCGAACCATTGCAGTGCAGAATGAGGTCAATGCAACCTATCGTGCCCGCACCAGCTCTCCACATTACAATTCCCAGGTGCCACTCTCCCACCTTCTCCCCGTAACCCTGCGCATTCTTCCTCCTCCCAGAACAATCTAATTCCCTTTTGAATGCCTTGATTGGAACTGCCTCCACCACATTCTCGGGCAGTACATCCCAGACTTCCACCAGCTGCTGGGTGGGAAATCTTCCTCGGGTCACTTTTTGCTTCCTTTGCCCCCTCAGGTAGGGCAGCACGGTGGCGCAGTGGTCAGCACTGATGGCCTCACGGCGCCGAGGTCCCGGGTCGATCCCGGCTCTGGGCCACTGTCCATGTGGAGTTTGTACATTCTCCCCGTGTTTGCGTGGGTTTCGCCCCCAAAAAAACCAAAGATGTGCAGGGTAGGTGGAGTGGCCGTGTGAACTGTCCCTTAATTGGAAAAATGAATTGGGTACTCTAAATTTATAAAACAAAAAAAGGTGCCCGTGTCCCCTCACCCTCGATCCTTTGACGACTGGGAACAGTTTCTCCCTGTCTACCTTGTCCAGGCACCTCCTGATTTTAAACATCTCCATCAAATCCCGTCTCAGCCTTCTTTTCTCCAAAAAAAAAGTCCTAACTTCTCCAATCGAATTTCCTAACTGAAGTTCTTCATCCATGGAACAATTCTCATGAATCTATTCGGGCACTCGATCCAATGCCTTCTTATCTTCCTGAAGTGTGGAGCTCAGATCCAGTGACTTGTACAAGTTCAGCATAACGTCCTTGCTCTTGCACTCTACGCCCTGATTCCTAAAACCTGGATACCACAGGTGAGATTCTCCATTGGCTGACACCGAAATCGGGAAAGGCGATTGGGCGGAGAAGAGGTTCCGATGCCGAAATCGTGGCGGGTGCCGATTTGACGTCAAATCGCAATGCTCCAGCACCTCGACAGCGGCATCAATGTGTTCCGGAAATGCACTTACAGTAAACACCGTTTGCATATCATTAGCGGGCCCGACCCGGTATTCCCCGGGGCCTCCGCGATTCTCCGCCTCCGATGGGCCGAGTCCCGACGCCGCGGTTCACTTGTACTTCTAAAAATCGTCAAACTGGTATCATGGCTGCTGAGGGAGAGCGAGGGGTACAGAAGGTGTCCAACATCGCCATAGTTTGCTGACCGTTGTGCCGCTGGTTGGGGGCTTCCGCCAGGGCTGGGAGGTGTAGCAGGGTGTGGCCAGGAGATGGGCTGTGGGGTCAGGGTGGACGGGCGTGCAACACCATTGGCGCAGCCGGCAAGGGGGCCATGCAGCTGCGCACATCGCTAACAGCCTACCTTGAACCTCGAGCCATGGGCCGTATCGGTGTCCCCAGGACACCCCCCTAGGTGCCATCTGGCCCCAGCTGGCCCACCAGCTGTATGACCAGTGCCATCTTGAGGCTGGATGAGTCTGTGTGGGGGGTGTAATATGTATGTGTGGCGAATCCAGCACCCTTTTTCATTGGAATCGATTGTGTTCCACGTGGCAATCGGTGCCAGCCCCTCAACGTTAGTGGAATCGGCCCCAGCTGCGGCGCCATTCTTTCTCTCGTAAAAGTCCACGGATTCTGCGTTGGCGTCAACACTTAGTCTCATACACCTACATGGACCCCTTACCCCCCTGAAGGAGTAAACACTTTATTTTACATTGTCGCTACAACGTTCCTTCTACCAACAATATGACTTCACACATCTGTGTCCTGCCACTCAGCCAATCTCGCCTTGTTTGCTGCGTTATGATCTTTTACAGACCAGTAATGTTGTTATCTATTTGGAAATCCAAAATTCCAGATCTACTACAAGAAATAAGCCCCCAGGTCCACGGTTTAAATCAAAATAATTTTACCACACAAAAATCAAAGGACGTGAAAACTAATAACCACCATCCATCTTACAACACTCAATTACCTGAAAGATATTAAAAGTGCAATGAACATTTGGCTTATACTTTTAACTGAGTTTCCAAACTCAACTTTCCTTCTGCATTCATTTGACTTCCACCCACAACAAATTCAAGAGAGATACCTATCAGAAATTGGAAAATTAACCATCTGGTCTGACCATGGCTTTGAAGATTGGTATGCGGGTTGAGAATTCTTCGGCATTCTTCTTATTTCCGTCCTTCAATCTCCTCCAATCTTCTCGCGGTTTGTAGGCTTGCATTCCAACACAGGCGTCGCGAGTGTCTTAAGTGTATCCACCTTGGGTCAGAATCTCATGATTCTTAATTCTTTCATGCTGGTGTCTTACCCCTAAAATGCGCTCTTTTACATCTTGTCATGGCTATGCCTGGAAGTTTAACTTACTGTTAAGGATTTCATCAGTTACCAAGAGTTTTCAACTCTTTTAGCCAACGCGTGGAATTTTAAACAAACTTTGGTCAAAAGAGATGTTTCTTGCTCTGCAGTCAGATTGCTAAAAACTCCAACAAACATACAGAGACAGAAACATACACACACAGACACACACACACACAACCTACTCTCCTCTAAATAACTTCTTGTTGACCCTTTTCTTTTGATTCTCTCTCAGGCAATTTGGTCACATGATCAGTTACTGCAAGCAAGGGGCTTTACCAGAAACACATCTCCCAGGGAACTGACCTCTTAAAGGGACAATCACACCAACATAACATATAGACCATGCTAGCCACGGCCGCAAATCCTGCAATAGCCACTAAATCTTGAGAGAGGCCAAAAATGTTTTTTGGACCAGCAAGCTTTCCGTCCAGGATCTTCCCACCCTTCCCTCCGATGACGTGACCCAGGGAGATCATGAGCCTGGCTAGCATATATTTGAATAGATTTTAATATAATTAGCAGGCTTATAACACCAACTTTACTTTCACCGTCAACGTGTCTTCCCAACCCACCCGGCGTGGAGCCCGCAGGCATGGATCACTACTATCACTAACTAAATACCATCACTAACCGATTAGTCGGTATGACCAAACTAGGGATGCACAGGTAAATATAGCCCTGGTGGTGAGGGACATGTGGCACGAGGGTGGCAGCACCAGGTTGGATGTGTCGGGGTGGGAATGCCAGAGGCGGGCCCTCCGGGGAGACCATTGGGAGGGCTCCCCTTATGTGTGGTGGTAGGGTGGGTGCAGGCCCTGATGCTTCTGAGATGGAGCAGGCAGGATCCCAATGCTAGTGGAGGCGGCGGGTGGGGGTAGGGGGGGGGGGTGTGGGGGGGAGGGGGGGGGGTGGCTGGTGCATGCCCGTCAGGGGCTGTGAGGGGGCAAGGAATAAATAACCATAAACCCTGACATTCAGCTGCATTTCTAAAAGCCGCCAATGTCGAACAAGCACTGAGAGTGCGTTTGTTCTCACTCTCTCCAGCAGCGACAAAATGTTCCCACTCACCTATCCCTTTTCACATTGCGCCTGCAGTCTGATTGCAATTCAATGGAATGAACTGCACTGGAGGCAAATTGCTTCCCCCGTAACCTTTTGGGATTCTTTAACACGGTGCACTTTCCAGGCAAATCGATGAATCTCCACTTACGAGCAGTTGTCTCCCCGTGGCCTGCTGTGACACTGTACCTGTGTCTTCAGATGGATGCAGGCAGGAGTGCAGAAATGCCCCCCAGCTATTTATCTTCTTGCCTGGAGGACACCTGAGACGTGACCCTACTGCCTTGGGAGCATTGAATGAACCTGCCTGCAAGGAACAGAGAGGAGGGATAAAAAGTAAGTGATTGGCATTTCTGTTTCAGATTCTGAAATTGAGATTGAAAATGCCTCAGGGGGAGAAAGCAACTCTCAAGAAGGAAGCTAAGAAAACCTTGAATACATTTTTTTCTGCCAAGGGCAGTTCATATATATTGGCCTTGGAGAGGGCATAATATAGTTGTACTATAATGATACCTGGACTATCGGGGATAAGTTCAGTTATGGAGAGGTTACACAAATTAGGTCTGTTTTCACTAGAATTTAGAAGGTTTATAAAAAAATAAATTTAGAGTACCCAATTCATTTTTTCCAAAGAAGGGGCAATTTAGCTGTTCAAACCACCTACCCTGCACATCTTTGGGTTGTGGGGGTGAGACCCACGCAAACACGGGGAGAATGTGCAAACTCCACACGCAAACAGCAGTTGAAGCTCTGATGAAAGTTGTTAATTTAAATCTGAGGGGTGGAGAATGGGGCTTCAGACCCCTCGATCGGGTCCGACACCCTCCCGCGATTCTCCGCAGACGCCACCAGTCGTGCGAGCGCGGTGGATGCGGCGCCGGTCGGGGACCACTGAAAGAGGCCCCCCTAACATGGATCCACCCGCCGGGCTCTCGGCGTGGCGGCTGCCGCGGCCGCCCTGGTGGGGGGGCGGGGATCCGTCACCGGGGGGGGGGCCCTCTAGGATGGCCAGGGCTCCGATCGGGGGCCACCGATTGGCGGGCGCGTGCGATCTGTAGGGGGGCCTGATGTGTGAGTCCGACATATTGCAACGGGGCCTGCCGCTGGGCGCAGGCACGACCGCGGCCGGACGTGCAGGGCCTCGTATCCGCAGCCGGAGCTGCGCAGAGCACTCTGGCCCCCTGATGGCCCCTTTCAAGTCAGTGAATCGCTGGACCAAGGGGCACGTTGACGCAGCGTGAAACGCTCCGGTGTTTACGCCTGTGTCAACACTAGTCACCGTTTAGGAGAATCCCGGCCTGCGAGCTTGGCACAGATCATCCACGATCTCATTAAATGACTTGAGGGGTTGAATGGCCTCCTCCTGTCCCTATTAGCGAAGAAGATGGAGGAAAGACAGTTACTTCATCTACATCTGAAAAGTGATGAAGCAGATTCTCTCGTGGCATCGCCCCTGTGAGGCGCACAGTGATTAGCACTGCTGCCTCACAGCACCAGGGACCCGGGTTCGATCCCGGCTTCGGTCACTTTTTTGTGCGGAGTCTGCACGTTCTCCTCGTGTGTGCGTGGGTTTCCTCCGGATGCTCCGGTTTTCCTCCCACAGCTCAAAGAAGTGCAGGCTAGGTGGACTGGCCATGCTAAAATTGCCCCTTCGTGTCCAGGGATGTGCAGGTGGGGTTATGGGGAGAGGGTGGGGTAGGCAGGGAGAGGACCTGGGTAGAGTGCTCTTTCGGAGGTTGGTGCAGACGTGATGGCTGAATGGGCTCTGTCTGCACTGTGGGGGTTCTATGAAAGCCAAGAGCACTGTGAACTGTTCATTCAGACAAATACTTTTCTGTTAGCTGTTAGGAGGAGAACAGGCCTCCCATTCACTCGATGCTGCCCCAGAAACATTGGCCCAAAATACACCATTCCAACTGCAAACATTTTGTATTTACTAATGCACTTAATATGGTAAAATGTCTGATTGTGTTGAAGAAGAGTGATGTCAATGAAACACTTCTGTCACCATACCAACCCACAAGAGCAAGATATCAGACCAGATGACCAAAAGCTTGATTAAGGAAGTAAATTTTAGCCAAAGGAAGAACAGTGTTGACCAAGCTCAGTGTAAAGCCCGGAGGCGGACAGAGAAAAAAAAATCAGCTTGCCTGGTCGCGAGCTTTGACCATCATTGCAGGATGGAACTTGATCAGTGGCGCATTGCCGTTGAGAATGCAAAGGGAAATATGCACCGCTTCAATTCCCGTGCTTTTCCGCCGGCTCGACGTACACAGGAGACATGTCTGATCGCATAGCGTGGGGCAGGCTTTTCAGTGGTGAGTCCACCGTCAGCTGAAAATGAAATGAAAATCGCTTATTGTCACAAGTAGGCTTCAAATGATGTTACTGTGAAAAGCCCCTAGTCGCCTCATTCCGGCGCCTGTTCGGGGAGGCTGGTGTGGGCTGACAATGCAGCTGGGCACTGGTGGGATATTAATGAGGCTCATGGGCAAACGTGGACGTGTCACAACTTTCCTGCCCAACCCCATTGTCATCAACATAACTTATTGAGAGCACAAAGGTGTTTCTCAAATTCCAAGTTTCACTCGGAACTATTTCACATTGGGTCGGTTTCACGTTATTCGCATGTGTGCATCATCGTTATTTCATGTGACTAGTCTACTCAGTGAGCTAAGTGTACTGGGGCACCTCATGGCTGTCACACATTGATGGCAAGAGGGATATTAGGAAGAATGTTGCATTCACTCTGTATTGAATGTTTATATGAGTATCCCATTTATGTCTTGTAAAGGATATGGGGCAGGGTCTTCCAGTCCCACCAAACATGACCTTCTGCACCCCCCCCCCCCCACCCCCACCCCACGCTCCCAGCCCGTGCCAGCCACCCAAAACGCCGCAGGCATCGACGGGACCAGAGAAGGCCCCAATGGCGAGCCACTTCCGCCAACGAGAAAACACGCAGTGGAGGGGTGGGGTAGGGGGGAGTTAAAATCTGATTCATTACCTGAGATAACTCTCAGTGGGGAAGGCCCCTCACTTTGCCCCTTTGACCTGACTGTCCACCACCCCGCCCACCCACCCCTCCCCTGCGACTCTGACCGCCCTTTTCTGTCCTGAGTCCTGTACAAGCTGCCATTCCCCATGCCTCTCGCCTCTCTCCTGCCATAGAGTCCCCATGGAGTGAAAAGTGGTTCAAATGGGCTCCTTGAAATAACCCCTATGCCGAGTCGCGAAGTTACCTGACTCAAGGTACCCACCGCGTGAGGAAACAAATCCAGCCCTTCGCGCCTGACAAGGTCATCAGCTGAACATGTGGGTTGGGAGCTCTGACCGAGCCAGATCACCTCGAGGTGGAGATTGTTGAGCCAGAGGTTGCAGGGCTGGATGCTCTTGCACTT